>NC_054057.1:16442396-16757813 GCF_017639655.2 Falco naumanni | reverse complement strand
GTAAATCTGGACGGGGATGGTGCATGTTTCTATTTAGAACAGTTTTGTCCTTGCAAATCTGTTCCCAAAGGTAGCCATCAGAAAGTTTGGCCATTATCAGGCTTACCTCCTGTGTGCAGATCAAAGGTACCGTATGTGCAGTGCAGTTGTCAGAGGGGCTTGGACACAAAAACCAAAGACCTGCTTCACGTCTAAGTATAAGAAGTGACATATTATGTCTTGATTTATGATGGATCTTGGGCTTTGTGTGTCCTGGGAACTGTAGCTCCATTACAGAAGGAAAACAGGATTGTTTGAAGTGTATTTTTCTTGATGAAGTCAAGAGTGCTGGCTGTTACTTAGCCAGTGCTGCTTCCTAGATGCTCAGAAATAGTTTTCTGTTATCTTTCCTTGAATTCCAGAAATATAGGTTGATCCAATCTATAGTTTGCTTCCTTTTTAAGGCTGGGTATTGTTATCTTCCTCCTACACCTAACCTGTTTTACAGGCTGTCTTTTTTTGTTCCTTGCTTTTTGCATCTCAATTTATATGTTGGCTTTTTTATTTTGTCCCTCCAAGGTTCTGCGGTTGTATTTGCTGGATATTTCTGATTTGGTTTCTTTTTTTTCTTCCTGTATGACTTCTTCCAGCTCAGCCACAATCTGATTTAGACGAATCGGTTGCTTACTGTGCTTCCTTCAGGAAACACTGAGCCTAGTATCTTCTCTTTCCAGTGTAATTTGTATGTGATTCTAATACAGTACATATTCCTTCTCATTCGTTTTCTTAAGAATGCCATCTTGATACGCTTTTCCATTGCTCTTTTTTATTCACCTGGTGTTTCAAAATTCAATGCATCCACTGCAATTTCTGCAGTATTTATCTTGGTATTTTCCAGATAGAAAGACACTGTTATATGTCCCAGGCTAGACTATAGAAGGCTACAGTTTGATTAAGCTTAGTCAAATGGTATTTTTTTGCAGAAAGAGCTGATGATAGGGCACATGGAAGACAGAAGACTTGCAGGTATAGATCCTGAAATAAATTGGAACATTAAGTTCTGGACATGAAAGATTGGTGCAGAAGTTAAATACTTCCTCAAGTGACTTAAATTTAGAATATAAAACCTTCTGGAAACTGTACGAGTCAGAAAGTGAAGTCGGAGCAAAACTAATTTAGCAACATAAGCATATAGTATTTCTTCGATTTGTTTCTCCTTACATCTGTATTTCATATAGCAATTATCAGTGCAGTAGCATACAGAGTATGTCACATGGGTGACTTCACAGATGTAGTTTTGGGAATGACTTCTTTACTTCTGTATTCATAACAAATTAAGTCTCTATGTGCAGAAGGTTTTCCACTTTGCCAAAAACAGCTGTGGGTGTTTGAGGCAAGAACCCTGCGTTTTATAGGTTCATTGAAAAAGCTGTATGCTGTTTATAATAAAACCGCTGCTTTGATCGCTAAAGATGATACTGTGTGCCCAAGTAGTAAGTCTGATTTGGAGTACAAATTAGACTTAATATATTTTGGTTTCATGTTTACTTGGTATTTCAATGTAGTATGGAATTATTTGCAAAGTTCAGTTTTACTCTCTTGTAAAGCAAGAATTTGGGCAGATTCAGGTAGATTGGAAGTAGGAAGGGAGATGACATTAAATGGTGGCCTAGAATAACTTGAGATTTTGCAGTTCTTCAGAAGTTAAGAACATTGTAAGCTTAAATGCTGCATATCCTGAATCTGAAAAGTCATATTTAGAAAGATTTCCTATCTTCCTTTTTAACTTAATAAAAGCATTGGTAAACAGTTCATAACTTCATTCATGGCCTATACAAAAGGATGTTAAAGATCTGAAACCAGAATAGTTTTCTCCTTCTCAAGAATTAATCAGTGTTTGGAAATCAGACATGATCTCCAGAGTGCAGTTGTATCAGTATACTAGTAATGCAAGGCAGTTAGTCTTGAGACCTCAGAACCCAACATATTTAGAAATTCACCAGGATATATTTGTTGTTCATTACAGGTAAACATACAGTGCCAGTCTTTCCTGTTCTGTGATTGCTTTTTACAGAGTTGGATGCTTCCTTGTGACAGGGTGATGTTTTTCTCTTAAGTTTATGTTTAGTGGCCAGGGACTTCTGTATTAGTATCATTAGCTAGCTGAATGTCCTTTGGTTAACTCAATTTTGGGCTGAAGAATGTAAGAAATATCCTGATTGATGAGATCACGATTCTGCGAAGTCTAGCGTTCCGTCCCTGGCAGTGGTGATTGCAGATGCTGTTTCAGGCCCATGCCACTTTGTGTGATCCATTCCCCTGGTAATCCCCTCGGTGTCCAGAATCATCATGCAGGCTGTTAGAAAGCACATCCCTGCTTAGTCTTTTTCATGTTAATGGAGTTGATGCCCAGGCACTTGTCTAATCCTGTTTCTGAATCTGATGTTTTTGGGAAGTGTGGGTCAGTTACGCATGTGAATGATTTTGAAAGCATAAGCAGCTCAGGTTAATTGCTCGAAGATGCTTGAATATGTGCTGTTACCTTTTTTTTCCCCCTACATGCTAGGCTTTCTTGTTCCTTGAACCTTTCAGAATTAAGTATTGCAGTATCCAAATACTCATTTTTTCCTCCCAACCTGTAGGACAGAAGAAAGGAGAACTGAGCCAATAGGCATGCTGCAGTAGTACTGTAATTACTACTGCTACTACTTTTTATGGTTTTTAACTAACTGATTCTATCTCAGTGGATAGTCTAACATTTTTGCTGGAAGCGGAGACAAGGTAGGAAAGTCTGTTTATAGAAGAAAGGCTACTTGCTTCGGGTTGAGATTTTCTACGCGTTTCAGATGTGCTTCTTTTTGTATTGGAACTCAAGAGTTTTGTTGTGAACTTCAGCTGAGTCTGAAGGACAGAAACATGAACTGCAGTACATGCCTTGGGAATGGCTCAAAAGCTGTTCTCTGACACCAGCGCATTCTTCCCTGCTGCTGAGTTTAAATCTATGTGATGAACAGAATCTTGTCATGGAATAGTGGCTAAGGATGTACAGCTTGCATCTGTGTGTCCAGATCAACATCTTGCATTAAAATTAAAGGAGAGAATGTCAGAATATTAAAGAAAATTAATTATGCATTCAAAATACTTCGGAAGAACAAAGTCAACATTATTATGTTGAACTTTTATTTTAAAATTATGACTTTGGACCAATAATTAGAGAGTGAAGGCCTCCTTTAACTATCTGTTGTAATATAATATCTATGAGATTAACGATAAAATGAGCTCGAGAAGAGAGACAACAGATGGGAATATACAGAATAGCACTGTTTGTAGTCTAAAGGGTGGCTCTGACTATGATAATCAAAGCCAGCGTGTACACAGTGGCTAGCAAAAATACTGATTTGAATCAAATATCAGACAGATCAATGATTTTCCTGATTTCTAAGCTATTGGCGTGCAAGATGACTATTTTTAAATTGTCTACATTCTGCTGCAGAACTTGGGCTCTTGCTCTGACAAGTGAAGACTGGAGTCCAGCACAGAAATAGTTAAATGTTTTACAGAAGATTGCAGCTGGTGTTGCACTTATTTACTGTTTCCCCCAGATAGTGAAAAGGTCTTTCAACACAAAGTTGTTGAAACATTTTCCATTAATATTATATTAGGTCATACTTGTTCCCTTCCATCCCTCCTTCTCCCCCTTACAAGGCTATGATATAACTCTGGAAATTTCCTTACAGGGTATTTAGCTGGTGCATAAGTATATCAGAAATCTGTTGTTTTAACAGGCATGGTCTTAGCTTACTTTGTCTTGGGAAACTCACTTGTTTTAATCTTGTCTGTTTGTCTTCGAACATACAAAATCTCTTTATTCTTGGGTTTTTTTTAAATACTGGATTTGCAGTAGTATTGCAAACACTAAGAGTTAGTCTCATTTTCAAGGGCTCTATCACGATGCTTTAAAAAAATACCCAAAAAAAGTGTGACCAAATTGGACAGCCGGCTCATCATACACTTGTGATGACTTAAATTGATGTATAAAAATTCCAGTTTACCAAGCAGTTTAGAGAAAGTAGTACATGTAAGCATCATTTTAGTCCTGCAGCAAATCAATAAAAAATTTCCAATTCACAAAACTTTTCAACTGAAAATTCCATTTGTATTTAATTGTTCTCAGGGCAGGTACATTACATTTACCCACAAGCTTCATAGTTTTACTTATTATTGCTGAAAACCTATTGTCAAGTTGTGATACCTGCACTTTAAACAGCCCCTTCATCCCTTTTAGGATGGAAATAATTTTTTTCAGCAGATGGCTTGGGGTGGGTTGGTTGGTTGGTTTGTTCTAAACAGAGTAATCTGTACAGGTCTTCTGTCAGTTCCACCACAAATACCTTCATCTTGTTGACAGAAGACAGTATAAATAGGAATCTTCATGAAAGAACGAGATAAAACAGAACTGATTTTAACTTGGAGTATCTGCATGCAATGTGTGGGACGGAGGGAATCAGTATTTGGAATTACAACTCAAAATTCTCTGTGGATAAAACCCTGGCTTTAAACAAAAGAAGTATGCATTAGAGTAAAAAAAATGTATTGTCAAGAGAAACTTAAGTTCTAATTCTTTATCTTCAGTGTTCACCATGGCCTGATACTCCTACAACATTTGTAAACAACAGTCCTACTCCTGCTCCAACTTTCACCTCTGCTCAGCATAATACCTACAGTGTCCCAGACAGGTGGGTTCCTTTTCTGTACCCTAATTGAAGATAACATTTTAAAATCAGGCGTATTCAAAAGTGTTTTCTGAGTAACAGAAACTGCTTTCTGGTTCTGCTTGGGGAGTGAGAGATTGTTTTGACCTATGTATTTAGCGTTTGACACTTGCATCACATGATTCAATTATAATGTGATTACTTCTGCTTCTTCAGTTTTCTTTTGTACTATACATTGTTGAAAACTTCTTGTCCTTTGTCGTATAGCAAATACTTTACTTTTTTAACTGTTCTAATTAAGTCCTTGTCTATGGAAACTAGTTTTTTTCAGTAAGAACAGTCTTTGTGCCCCTCATATACAATTAATACAATTTGCAAGAAAACCCCTGACAATTATCTTTACAAGATTTTCAACAGAAATTGTATTGGTAAAAACGTTCATTTTGTATTGAGGCCTTAACCTACTGTGATCAAACTTGTGTGCTCAATGGATGATTTACAGTGGTATTGTCTCATCTATATGCTTTTGTTTTGTCTGCCTTGTATTTTACTACCTCTTCCTCGGTCACCTTTTAAGACAGTTATGTGGCCGTATAACCTCCTGAGTGGTGGTAAAGCTGCTTCTGCAGTTGATAAAAGAGTACACGGAATAGGAACCAGATCACTTGCATATTGAAGTGTGATAATCTTGCGAGTTTAATTGAACTTCGCTCTACGCAGTGTTTAATTTGTCTTTCAACAGTGATATTTATTGTTTTGGGAATTCCAAGTTATTTTTCATCCATGTTTAAATATTTTGCTTAATAAAATTCTAGTAATGCTGTTTTCTTATCTGTAGCAATTCTTCCTCCCCAAATCATCAAGGAGATGGAACCTCTCAAGGGTCTGGAGATGTGAGTATTTGCTTTCTGGTATCGATCATGTCTATATTTGTGTATTTGTGTCAGAACATTTGATTTATACATATCTTGGTATTAATAGGTACTGGGAAAGTGTTTGGCTGAGGGACATTTTTTTCAATGGTTTTGTCTTTGGTTTTGGCGTTGTTTTTAATATCCAGTTATGTCCAATCTTGTTTCTTGCAGCAGCTTCATCCTTCAGCCACAATCCAGGAAACTCAGCAATGGTTGCTCAAGCATAGGTTCTCTACCTATACAAGGCTTTTTTCAAATTTCTCAGGTATCTGTAGTTTGCTTTTTTATTTAGAGTGTTGATGTCAGTGAGTAAGTTTTGTGTGGGAAAACAATTTTCTAAAACCAAAATTGCATTGATATTTATTGTAATTTACTAATTTGCTTCTTAAATGTCGAGTTTGCATCGTAAGGTGTTTTTTTCTACTTTGGTACAAATCCAGCCTAACAGCCAAAAGTGAAGCTAAATTCTTTTTTCTTGATGATAGTTCCCAACAGCATTTTATCCCTGACCAGTCCTTTTGAGAAAAACGGACGAGTTTGGTGAGTCAGACCAGCAGGCTCTTTCTCCATGCTGTTTCCTAATGGCAGCCAGTAGGCAATGATCTCAAAGAAAGTGCAAGAACTTGTTCACATCTGCCCCATGTCGTCAGATCTTTTCATAGGAGTTAGATTTATTTGTAGTATATGAAGCTTTCATCCTTCCGAACTCCGAAGCTGTGGATAGTAGTCTAATTCATAGAAACGGCAAGTTCTTTCTTGTACTGAATTCTGCTTCAGTGCCATGCAACGGGAGAATTCCTTTACTGACATGTATTTGTCTGGGTGTTTTTTCATTTCAGCAGAGTATCTGGTTGCTCTTCCTTCAGTGTGGGTCAGTGTAGTTTCCACTGTATGTATGGAAGCAAGAAATGGCAATAGGTGCACTGTCTGGGGCTGTGGTTTGCTCTTTGCTTCTTTAATCTTCTGCGGAATTGTGCAGTGGGTGGCATGACACAGTACACACCATGAGTAGAGTTCCTTCTCAGGTTTTTTTTGGTGACACATGATGGGGAGAACATGATGGATGACACCTGCTTCTTAGCTTAGCTCATGCTTCTGCCAGAATTCCCTTTGTACCAGGCATCTTCCCTGGCTGGGGTTGTATTTCTCTTAATTCCATCTGGTAAGGATTGCAGCCCCCCTGACGTACAGATGCTTTAATGTGGTGGTCTTGACATCTGTAAGACTCACTTCATCTTTTCTGTAGGTAATTAATTCTCTTTGCAGCCACCTAATGTTTTCTGCCTAAAATGCATAGTTTTCTTCTATGATATACAAGTTCTGAGAAATAAACTCGTTTAGCCTTTCTGAATGAGCTGTGAAGGTGTCATCCAACCCCGAGGAAGGAAGTTATGCAATCTCACTAATGAATGAGCCAGTATTTCGCAGTACCATCCTCAGCAAACAGTATGGAAACATGGTGTTGATAAAAATTATTTATGTATAGTTCCAATGACATCAATATAGGCAGCAATAACTAAATTTTTGTAAGCTACTGCTAATAATAATAATAATACAGCAACACAATATAAATAACTAAAATTTTGAGATCCCAGGAGTCCACAATATTTTGCTATACATAGGCAGTATGACTTCTGCAAATAAAAACTGACCACACATTGAGATGATAGGCCTCTGGAAAGCTTTTGGCACATAAGAACATGATTTCCATGAGGAAGAAAACCCCAAAATAACATTTGCAATATGTAAGAACCACTTGGCACTCGTCCTGGGTTTCCCTCCCCAGCGTGGCTCAGTGCACCTTCTAGCAAAGCAACCTGCTCTTGTACGGCAGTGGGCAGCACTGCGGCAAGCTTCGCTGGCACCAGCAGCATCGACCTGCTCATCAGGACTGACACACTGAGGCTCCTTCGTTTGCATATAAAATGTGTAACATAAAATATAAAATAAAAGCTCCTTAGCTTTTATTTTAAATACCCTGGACCTAATGGAAAAGCACAGTATTTTCTAGTCAACCCTTGCAGTGTTGGAAATTGATTGTTCATTCTGCTGCTGCCGCTGCTGCTGGGTTTGTGTTGTAATTTTTTTTTGGTGTGTGTGTTTTAATTGCAAAGCTTTCTCGATAAACTTGGTACCAAATTTCTGACAAAGACTCTTGGAAAACTTCTGAACGGTTCTCCTCTTTCATTATTATTTTTATATGTTTATAGAAGTCAGATGCTAGCTGGCTGATAGATTTTTTTTTAATTTTTTTTTTTTTGAAGGAAGAGGTGTAGTGTATGTAACTTTTAGTATACTTCTTCAGGTATGGTGTTGGTTTTTTATTATAGTATTTAATGGCTATGATGACAACTTTATTTTTGCTGGCTTTTACCTATGCATTCCTAGATTGCCTGTGGAGTATTTTCACAAATAAGCACTATAATTTTTTTCCTGTCCTCCCACTCTAGTATAGTGACTGATTTTTCAGACAGTTGTTTCCTTTGTTGACACCCATGCCTAAGGAGGTATCCTTTCTAAGAAGGATCCTTCCTTCCATTTTGTGTTTAGATCTGCTTAGTATCTGCTATTGAAGCTTCCTTTTCTAAAGTTAATGTTCTGGGAAGCAGTTATTTTCACAGATCACTTATTCCAAGGATCATTTAAAAAAAAAACCACCTGCTTTTGGATGGAAGTATCCCACAACCAGGATTCACCCCATAGGCTGCTGCTGTTTGACCACACTGATTTCATGATGCCAGCCCTCAGCAGGATCTTCTGTAAATGAGCACATTGTAGTAACTTCAGTGCATAGGGCATCTGACGTGTTAGTTGAATGCCTGGGATGATTCACTGAGAAACCATCAAGTATCTTTGCTCTGTATTTTGCGTGTGTTCAAAATAGACTAATCTGGGTAGCAGTTAAAACTTGAAAGCCATTGTCTTGATACTGAGCGTTCGTCTGGCTCTATAGAAATAGTGTGCCTTGCAGACTTAGTGCCTTTTCAAAGATGTGAACGCCATCAAGTGAAACTAACTAACCACCTTTGGAAAACTGGTCATCTTTTTCTCAGTGCTAGCTAGTGCCTATTCTAGATTTTACTTGCTTGTGTTTGCAGGATTCCTTTTTTTATAATAGTGGAGTTTGTTATTCTTGGTTTTAAATGAACATACGATTTATTCTAGAAAGTATAGATGTTCTAAAATAATCTTCATAAAATCCTCATGTGTTTTTCCAGGTGCTGATTTATTAAAGCTGACAAGAGAAGACCTGGTACAAATCTGTGGTCCAGCCGATGGCATTCGGCTATACAATGCACTGAAATCCAGGTAGTGTGTTGAACGTGAGGTTGAGTGGGTTTTGTTCTGTCATTTACTGGAATCCCCTGTCCTTAGAACTGGGTCTGGGAAGTCAGTATCAGGATGGGTGTCGATGCCTGTGTGAGCTGTCTCAGGAAGGGGCAGCAGTATGTTTAAAAAGACCCTCCTGTGCGGACCCCAGAGGAGGCGCAGGCACTTAATGAGTTCAAAGTTAGGCTGTAAGACTGGTACCAATGCCGCTGGGCGCTCCCAATTTCTTGGAAATAGATGGATTTGTTGCCAAGGCACAAAACTTCTTGTTTAGGGGAGTTCAGAACACCCGAGGCTTTTGGGGGCTACAGGTGTTGAGTAGACAGCATCCCAGGTGATGTGTGTGGTTCTGACTGAAATGGGTATTTGTTGTTACCATTGACCTTTATATGTAAGAATTGTTGTTGTTACTTAGTAGTTATGTTCCAGGATTCCAACATTTGGAATTGGATCGAAATTTTGCTTAAATGCGGTAGCATATGAGAGACCACCTGCCATTATAGTGATTTTTGTAATATTTTTTTGGTCTGTGGAAGAGAACATTTCAAGCGTAGGATTCACATAACAAATCCACATTTGTGGCATATCATCTTGTGTAGTTCCAGGGCAAGTAGCCTTTTCTCTGACGTGTGATTTCGTTGACTTGCAGGTCTGTGAGGCCCCGTTTAACCATCTATGTCTGTCAGGAGCCACTAAGGAGCATACAACTGGAAAGACAAGATGCAGGCAACGGTGATAGCAGCAACGGTGCAATATATGGTATGGCACATAGGGGTCTTTTAGCTGAAGACATTTCTGTGTCTTAAGAAGTCTAAACCAAAGATAGATGGGAAGGAAAAAAGAATAGTGGAGAGGCTGAATTTGTTTCTGGGGTGCAGAGAAACCGCAGCAAGCTGTATGCACGACGATGTCGCTCTTTTAACACTGCAGGGGATGAACAGTACCTTAAAACCTCTCAAGGTTGAATCACTGATGTTTTTCAGCCCATTGATAAAACCAACTGTAGTTCCATGATAGATAATTAAGGAGCTCTCAAATTAGCTGTGCTATGTTGTTGCAGACATGGTATTAACCAGATAAATGTAGGTGCCTGTAAAAGCTACGTGCAAATCAAGCACCTTGATCCTTTCCCCTTGTCTGTTAGGTTTTGCTGTCGTTTTCTGTGCAACCGAACTAAAACCTGGTAGAGCTTGGAGGAGGGAAAACAGCCAAGAAGTGTACGGGCTGACGGTTTTAGTATTATTTTCCTGATAAATAGCTGTTGTTCCAACACAGATGGGAACTTCATATTTAATTGTAAATGCATGTCAGTTGTGCAGTTAAGAGAATGGAGCTATTTGAAATGGTTCTTTTCTTGATCTTGGCTTTGAGTGAAGAGACCTCCTTCCCCAGCCAACTGAAATCTGTATAGGCTGCTGCTCGAATAATCATGGTGTGTTTTCCATGCAAGAATTGAGCGGGAGGAGGATCTATGAATAGGATACTGTCTCTGTCAAATACGTATTTTTCCTCTGGATATCTTCAGTCTTTGGTTTGGGATGGAAGAATGTGCAAACACAGAGCTGCCAAGGGCTTCTAGCACAATTAAATAAAGCTGTGGAACTGTAAATACAGCATCAAACTGAATAGCTACTTTGTCTTACTGTTCTGTTTGTTTGCTTGTTGTATTCCCCCGCCCCGCCACCCTTCAGCTCTGAGATTATCTGTAGGAAATTTATTCACACAGTTGCAAAAGGCTTTCTTTACCCCCCCCCCCCCCAAAGAAATGACATCCCTATTTAAAACAAGTGTATTAGGCTAAGTCAGATTAACTACCTGCTGCTTCTGAGATGGTCCAAAACTACTTCCCAGGTTATCTTTAGGTGACTCTAAAGGTCCATGTAAGTGTGTTTGACATGGCTGTGCCTGTTTGTGCGGGGTACAGGAAAAAAGGTGGAAGTTCCCTTCAGTATCAGAGCAAACAGAAGCCGCCTCCTTGTCTCAGAGTTGTGCTCATGACTCGACTTGGAAAGAAAAGTCATGGCAGTTCATACTTTTTAGTGAGAACAGGGGGAGAGTAAAGTAAAGGTTTTTAGCTTTTCAAATTTTTTAAAGTTGGGGTGGAAACAAATTCAGATTTTTTTCATATACTTGTTATCAATCGGTTACCATGCTTATGTAAATAATTTTTTTTCTTGTAGTTTATCATGCAATCTACTTGGAAGAAATGGCAGCCTCGGAAGTCACACGCAAACTTGCTTTGGCATTTAATATTCCTTTGCATCAGATCAACCAGGTTTACAGACAGGGTCCCACAGGCATCCACATTCTTGTGAGTGATCAGGTAATGGAAATTTTATTTCCTTGTCAAATTTTATTTATGAATTTATGGATTTTCTTACACTTGCTTCTTTATTACTGCTTTTTCTGTTTGATAATGCAACTCTTATTTTCTGACATTTTAGAGTATTTTTTTTCCTTTACATTAAAATAAGCAGAAAGATCCTTTTAAATGTCACTCTTCCTCTGCCTGCTTAAATTCAGATTAAGAGAAGAGAAAGGCAGCTGGTCTATATAGTTCTGAGATGCGGCGGTCGTTATTTAATATGCATTTATTTTGAACATGCCTAATGGCAGGGAGCATTTAAATGCTGTTGAACTCCTCCTCTTCAAGCATCTGTGACACGTATTTAGAGTTCCATAAACACAGCCAGCAGTAATAGGCTCCCAAATGGTTGTCATGTGATTAACAAGCAGTATTTTGACAGCAAATGTATTTTGATTTAATTTGGTATATGCTTGTCATTTGCTGAATGAAACCAAAAATTTTCAATTGCTTATAAAAGGCTGTGTTTATTTTTTGATGTATTTATTTCTGATTTTTTTTTTGTAGATGGTTCAAAATTTTCAAGATGAGAGTTGTTTCTTATTCACCACAATAAAAGGTACAGTGTCTTTTCTGACAGTCTAAAACAAAATTGTTTATTCTGCCAAGGAGCTGCCTTTGCAGCAGAACGCTATTCTAGTAAATCTTCCCTGAGCAAAGAGTAACGGCAGAGCTAGTGAAGGCTCACTGGCAAAAAAACCCCAAAATTTAAAAAAATCTGCGAGTTCCTCTTCTCTTAGCCAGACCTTTCAGCCTCTGCGTGGCACCTCAGTCTTTTCCCCAGGCTTTCAGTTCAGAACCAGTGCAGCACTTGGTAACAAACCTCATGTAAAATCCATCCAGCCATCACTGCGCAGTGCCTGCTGTTAGTAACGGCCGAGAATGGTGAAATTTCAAAAGAAATGTAAAAAGTTAAAAAAACTTGGCTGTAGTACCTCTGAAGTTCAGAAACCGAATGTTCTCAGAGTCCTGAGAGAACAGAGTATAAAATTCTTTCATTGCTAGTAAATAATCCTCTTCAGCAAACTCTTCCCCAGCACCCCACTCCCACCCCCGCCCCTGTGCTTTCTTAGGAGTCTGGCTTATTTCTGGTAAAAGGTGCCAGGAAATTGCCGGCATCAGTGGGCAAGTCTGAATCCATGCAGACTTCACCTACAGAAACTGTCCCCAACTTCGAAGCTCCAGTTCCAGTTCCCAGTTGTTAATCAGAACATTTTTGTTCGGCATAAGTAGGAAATTTTTAAAAGCTCTGGTTTTGCTGTAGATGAGCTGTATTTTTAAAGCTTCTGTTGCTTTATCAGCATCTTAACTAATTGTTCCGTGTATTACTAGATCTATCCATGCGGTTAGTGATTGAGAGACCCCTCTGGTCCCAGTTGCTATGCCCTGTGGTGGCACTGCTCACTTCCAAGCATAAAACCCGCAAGTTTCTTTTTTTTTTTAAAAAAAAAAACACAACTGTCTCCATTTGGCTTTTAGTTTAAGGCTGAGCATCACAAAATAGGTGATTAAAAACATACACAAAGGATTTAGATTAGCCTTGCAGAAGTTAACATCTTTCTATGACACTGTCACTGTTACGAGGGGGGTTTCATGTGTAACAGGAAGAGGTCAGAAATAACTGCAAACCAAAGAGGTTTTTTAAAAGTTACTCTTCAAGCATTTAGTCTTGTTACTGGTGTTGCACGTGTTTCGAGTTAATTTCGCAGTAGTAATGAACCACTTGCACACAGTAAAAAACAGGCTCGTACTTGGACGTTTTGGTGCGCTGGCCAGTATATTTATGATTCTGTTTACAAAAGACAGATGCTTTTTTTCTTTTTCAGCTGAAAATGGTGAAGGCTTCCATATAATTTTGAAATGATGTCACGTGACTGCTAGACTGATACTCCGTCGCAGAATGAAGTCCTGCCTCAAGATCATGAAGATCATCCAAAACCTTAGGATCTAGCTTCACCGTATAAGATGTTTCATATTGAAAACACAAAATGACCTTTCTAATGAGCTGTTTGAGAGGTGAACTTTCTTATCACTGCCATAGCTAAGTGTCCTCATGAGAGGTATAATGCCATGACAGCTTACGTACAGGCAGGGGAGACAATGTAAGCAAAGGTGCTTGCCCTTTACTGAAATAAGGCAAATTACGGCCAGTAGATACAGTTTCTAGAGCGAAGCGCTGCTGCTTTTCTAGTCTCTGTATCCAGTTGGAGATGAATGTAAACTTATTTTGGGGCATTTACCTTTCTGTGCCAGTTTGTCTATTACTTGCTTGTACCTTACGCTGATTTTATTTTTTGATGTTAGCAGAGCACATATTAATCTGTGTGGAGATGAGTAGTTAAGCGGATAGTGATCAGGTTGTCGGGTCTTTGAGAGTCAAGCTGTCAAAACAGCTTCCCGTGTAAATTGTGTATAAGAGTGTATGTAAGAAGTGTAAATGCCAGAACAGGGCTTTTAAGAAGCCCTAGACAGATGCAATATATGCATGCAGCAAACTGCATTATCAATAGTACCTTATTGGAGGGATTAATATAAATCCTATGGGGTACCAAGTAATTGTGTTTTGCTTTAATGAATTTAATGGAAAAGAATTGCCTATGCATCCTTTATGTTTAGTTTCCTAGGTTCTCTGCGGAGCACTGCTGCAGTTTAACTCTTTGCTTGTAAAATTGTGGGTTTCAAAATAGTAGCCGTGGGAGGCGGATTTTTATGACTTAGTGGAATTATGCTGATGAGGGAAGATGACCCACTGGCACCACAGGGCTGTCATAGCTTTCCGCAACATCAAATAAATTGCTTAAGAAACACTAAATATACACCATCTAAGTCTCCTTCCCAGCAGGTAAAGGCCTTGCTGTAGTTGCTGTTATGGACATGTATCTTACCTTTTCTGTTGACCTTTCTCCGCCCTCCGGTCCATGCTGTACAGCTGTTCCAGTGCCTCTTCCGTATGACCAAATATTGACTTTTCTTTGAACCAGGCAATGTGCTTTTTCAATATTTTGGATATTCCTTGTAGAAACACGGCGCAGCGTTTCCTAGGTTAACGTTAAGTTTCAACTGGTAGGTACTTGGAGGGGAGTATTTCAAAAGGCGTTGAGCGACGGTTCCGTAGCTGTCATCTGGTGCCTTTGGGAAGTTCCCCCTTGATCTCTGGCTTAAGGGCTTGGGAATAGTTCGCTTCTTGTGCTGCAGGGTTCAGTGTAAACAACTACTACAGCATGAAGAAAAGCAACGTTGATTATTTTTTTTTTCATTCCCTCTTTCGTAACTGGCTCAAGTGCTTAGCAGAAAAGCTTCTTTGCTTCTAAATTTTTAAAATCTAAATTCATCAAGGCTAGAGGTTTTCTCCTGGTTTTGTTTTTTCTGCACTGAAAGTAAAACTTCATGTACTTAAAAACATTACTGTCTATAAGTTTCTTCATCTTTGGGTATTGTTTGGTCCTAGTATTTTCTTGAACTGACACTTGTGTCTTTTCAGCTCATACCGTATTCAAATCCAAATGTTTTATAAAAAAGTGGAAAAATCCTTGATTAGAAAGTATCCAAATATCTAATTTTAAAGAATATTGAAAGTTGTACAGTAGTTTGTCCAGCTCACTTGAAATTGGAATTAAATTATGGCACCAGCAAATTGCTTTTGTTTTTTAATAAGATGTACACATTTCAATTTAAGTATAATAAATGTTTTTCAATAATTTTGTAAATGTGCTTTTCTTTTTGTTTACTCCCCCCCGCCCCCGTACATTAGAGCTACCCTTGTCGTTAAGGTTCAGGTTAACTGCAAGACTTACCGTAGCAGCAGGTAAAGGTAAGTAACGGCAGCGCGCACCCCTAGAGCTTCTGCTTCTAATGGAAAACCTAACTTGAAATAATCAAAACAAATTCAAATTTGACATCAGCTGATTCTTTATTTAAGAGTGTATATCAGAGTAGGTTCCATTGGGTTTTGTACATCTTTAATGCAATAGACTTACAAGGTTCGTTACGTTCTTAGAAAAAAAAACGAGCCAACAAAAGGCAACACGTCTTGACATACTGGTACCGCTGACTTTTCTGGCACAGTTGAGAATAAAATCTGCTTAAAACTCTCAATTACAGCAGTATCTTAATGATGGAACTCTTAAGTACGATTGTAACAACACTGCTCCGCTACCTGTGCAAAGCAAGCCCTGATGGGCTTGTTTTGTAGTAGTAAGGAAAACCAGGTACTGCGCTGCGAGCTGTAGCCTTAAAGATGAGGCCTCAGTTTACCCTCCCCATCGTCTGTGGAGCAGGAACGCAGCCTGGCTGTTGGTATCTGTACACATCTCTTCATGTTCACGCTGCTTTTATGAAGTAGCTTAAAATTTTGGGGGGGAAGTTGCAGTACTGTCCAGTAGGAGCTTCTCCAACTGCTTTTCAAACCAGTATTTCTATTAATTTTCAGTAAACACACAGGCCCTGAACTCTTAAAACATATACGCACACGATCAATCTTACACAGAAAAGCTTTCTGAACTGTTGAGTAGTTTCTCTCAGATAATTAAGTTGCTTAATATAAAAAATTTATCTAATCCTCTAGCACTGAAAAACTAAGGATGAAAGCATGGCCTTAAGAGTTAATACATAGATTTTATTAATATTATTATCATCATTCAGAAGTTGACAGCTTCTTAAATAACCCCAATGTGAAGAGTTTGGCTTTCTACATTTTGAAACCCACAGGTTTGGTTTGGTTCGGTTCAACTCCAGCCCCTCTGCTTGCTGTGTCCCTGGAACGGGTGGGGACAGCCAGCTCGGAACTCCTTGCTCCACCACAGTTCCTGTAACTGAACCTGGTTTCCACTCCTCATCTGCAGAAAAGCACGAATAACGCACCCTCTGCCTAAGGCCACCGCGTTCTTTCCTTGCAAAGGGAGGAGGCGGCTGAGGACACGGGGCGCAGGCAGCACCGTCTCAGACGGTGGCAGCCAGTCACGAGAAGTGCACGAGCTCTACCACGGTGGATTTCTCACCCCTTTTAAAGGCTGATGGCGTTGGGCATCAAATGTGCTTCATTGACGGGCAAACCTTACACTAACACGTAGTTCAACTGAACCAAGTTCAAAAACTTGGAGGGTATTTCTATTTATATAGTTATCTTGAGGTACTAGCTTACCTTTTGACATGACCTATTATGTCCTGTTACGTAGTTAAATACGAAGCTGAATCATGAAAAAGTCCAAGCTGTTTTGCTGTAAGAGCTCATGATTACCTTGCGGTTTTTGGTCAACACCTGCTAAAGCTGATTTGTCCTTAAACCTGATACTGAAATCTGTCATGTATATTACAGAACAGCAGGTTCAGTTCCGAGGTGTGACGGATTTGAACCTCACGTTACTTTAGAACTTCACGCTGAGTAGTGCTTACAGACGCAAATTAACTTCCAAGTTTAGTGACCTTTCACCACGTAGCTGCTACGCTGAAATGCCCGCACAGTTTACACGGTACTTCAGTTCTCATGCCAACAGAAGGAAGGAGTTACTAATACAAACCGAAGCATCACCAACTTAATCCACAGCTGCACATTACGTTAAGATTTTTACCTGGAAAAAAAATGCTTTTCTTATCACAAAACTGGATGACCAAACACCACCATTAGGACTGTCAGGAAACCGACTCCTTCCACCGACTCGCAGTCCCATTCTTTTCTTCAACAACAACAACAACAAATTTTTCTGTGTGGGTTGCACTTACTGTCAAAGGATAATACAGCATCTGCAGAGGCGCTGTCCGCTCCCTCCTACCGAGGGAGGGGGAGTTACTGGAGCAAAGTAAGCATGAACCTTCACGTGAGGTAGATGAGCCTGTGGATGAAAAGTCCGTGTTACGAGGGGAGAGAAAGGAACAGAACTAGTAAAAAGGAGGAGTACGCCTCAATCGTTCCTAGCAAGCAGGCTCTCGTTAAGGTTGGTTAGCCAAACAGAGTATGGGTACACTTGATGCTATGCAAGCTGTTGGCTCCTGACACGTAATTCTCCCGTGCCACCCAGCTAAGGCAGGCTCCTGTCTGGGCACTCGCCTGCTCAGGGCTCCCACTTACCGCCCAACAAAGCCCTCGCCAGGCGGCCCAGCACGCTCCCCACCAGGAGAGGCACACGCTCTGCTGCAGCCACTGCAGCGGGCTCACCTGCATCTTGTCTCCCATATTCGGCCCTGGAGAGCAGCGTGGAATAGAACTGGGCACCTGCCCTCGACAGTCACTGTCGGGGATGAGCTCTCCAATTGCAGAAGGGTTTGGACACAAATCTGGGACACGTCTAACAGAAAGGCTAAGGCACTGCCCTCCCACCCCCACCCTGAGGTAGGAGGTCCCTGACCAAAGAGGGGAGGTACGTGGCGGAAGGGTTTGTGGCTGGGTTCCAGGGCCTGAAGGCACTACAACCCACAACCAAAACGTCCGCACAGATGTTGTGCTATTGGCCCTTTGTATTAACGTGTATTTTAGGCAAGCTACAGAGTACCACTACCCAGCCCTAAAAACAAACCTGTACTTGAAAAATACAGAAAGCAGAAGACCGACAGTCATCACCCCGGCAGCAGAAGTGCCGTCAGTTATAAACAGACAATTACTGCTGCCCGTACGGACAAGCTGTGTTTAGTCTCTAGGGGTGCGGACCTAACAGAACTGTGTTCAGATTCTGTTTTTCCACCCTTCCTTGCCTGGGACATCAGTGAGATCCATGCAACCTCAAGCACTATCAACAGCTCGGGCATTCCCACCGGAACAAGTCTGCAAACACGTACTCGGATCCGTTTGATTCCAGCTCGCGTGACTTGCTGACAGTCGTACAGCTCAATTCTCTCCAAGTTGTGGCAGTTCTCCAGGTGTTCCAGAGTCACATCCGTGATGAGAAGACAGTTATCAAGCTCCAGTACCTGCAGCCTCTCGTGACCGCACGTACTGTTGCTCAGGTGAAGAATCCCATCATCAGTGATTAATTCACAGTGAGATAAGCTCTGAAACAGAGAGGCAAACGGTTAACGACATCACTCAGTCCTAAGTTACTCTACCCTCTAAACCTCGGAAGTCCTCTTCAACCTCCTTCATTCCAGCGATTAAACAGTTACAAAGAGTAACAGAAGGAACAGCTCCGCTTCACAACATGGCCGTACTTTGGTTTTAACTTTGCTTCAAAACGAGTGGTGTCGCAGCACACACATCACCAGCAAAACTCCTCAGGCCCCTTTGCTCTCCGTGAATGTGGGAATTTTGTTCCAATTGTCACGCATCTCCGTCACCAATGGGTGCAAACGGCACGTGTGCCATGCCAGAAAGAGGCGATAACTTTAAGGGTTGCTCAAGAACATACAGAAATAGATGAGGATCTACTGACAGGAGTTATAAATGGTCTAACAGCCGTTTCACAGCTACCGTCTTTTCCTAGGTATAACCCAGGACCAAGCCCGTGCAAATCCACAGAGATACAGAACAATGAGACCGGACTGATTTGCCAAAAGATGATTGCAAAAAACCGTGAGCGCTTAGCACCTCAGGCTACACATACAAGGATTAATAAACATTTTGTGCAGCAGGAGCAAATCTTTTTTGCCACAGTCAGCATAACAAACAAAAAAATTCTCTCCAGCATGTTCTTCTACACTCTTGTATTTCAAGGGCATGGAAAAAATTGCAGCATCTCAGGCAGCAGCACCACATAAAGCAGCTTCCTGGTTCCTTTAGGGAATTCATGACTTTTGGAGAAGCACTGATGATGACAACAACAGGAAACAGATTTTCCTTGGAGGAGGCTTAAAAAACACTCTTTGTCACAGTGAAATGAATGCTCTCCAGTCTTCTGCGCTAGAAATGTGCAGGATCTATGAACTCTACTCCTCTCGCACTGGGCTCTGAGCTAGCTCCTTGCTTTGACCGGTTCTCAAGTAGTGTTTCCTTGCCCCAAGCATTTTTCAGAGAGCAAATGGTGAAGAAACACTTGCAGCAATCCAAAAGCGCTTTTTAACTCAGGGTAAGCAAACAGTAGTGCTCAAAAGTACCTCCCGCCAATCATCTGAATCAACCACGTAATCCTTCCCTTCCCTCGGTACAACACATCCGTCTTCTTTCATTTCAGCCTGGCATGGAAGCCTGAGGACTCCCAGCCTCACCCTTATTTCACCTCCACTAGAGTCAGGAGCATTTCTTGCCTGCTACCAGACACGCGGGTGGTCTGCCCTGCCTTTTAGAACAACCTGCCCCTCAATTTTTTGTCTCCTTTGCTCAAGAGGATGGACAAGTAACCAGAGAAGAGGCTGGGAGACAGGTCTGCAACTCCCCTTGAGCTGCAGAGGAGCCACCCTGCAGCTTCCCTTCAGCTCCAGCTGGTCCGCTTCTACTCACTCACCAAGTGTGAGCAGCTGGCAGTGACTCCAAGCAACACCACGGGTAGTGCACACTGTCCCCGAAAGACAACAGAAATGAAGCGCTTGTAACTTACGACACGTTTACATTCCAAAAGTCTATCAACTCTTTAAAGCTCCCTCCTATACCTCACATTTATGTGCGTGTTCCAAGCGTTCGATTTGGCTCACAGCCTGGAAACCATCAGCAGTTGCAGGGTTAAAGAACATTTTTATAATAGACCTGTTGTTTCAAGGAAGGACAGGAGGTTATGTGAAGCTGTTGGCTACGGCAGCAATCTGCTGGCTAATTAAGAGTTTTCCATCCCAGGAAGTAAGCAGCTTATAAAATCAGCTTTCCTGAGACACTGTATTTGGTACTGAAAAGACAATACAGGATGTACAGCTGAGTTCGTAGAAGTTTGTAAAACAAATATGCCAAATGATAGATATTTTGTGTTAAACCACATGATTTCTCTGACTTTATAAGCCTGTTAGAAAGTGTTAATAAAGTGGAATTTTACAAAAAGAATTGCTTGACATCTTTAGAATAGAGAGATATGGTCAAATTCTTTTTTTTGTTGTTGTTGTTAATATACTGAACGCTGTATATTGTATAAATCAAATATGGCACAATACACTGAGAGTAAGAAACAGTATGATCAACTTAACTGAAGAACTCAATTGTCTTCTCATCTCCAGGAATATCATATCAACAGTTTCTCTAGTACCTTCAATTTACAATTATTAAACACTTTCACCAGAAATTACTTCTTGAGTAAGTAATAAAGTGAGTACTCTGATGCTGACAAAGATTAATGGTTATAACTGGTCTAACAGTGCTTTTGCTTATTTCCACTGTCTACTGAGTTTCCAAACATACCTAAACATACGCTAAAGCACTGCTACACAAGGCTTAACAGAGCCATCAACAGTATGTGATTTCACACTTGAAGTATCAAGATTAGTTCACCTAGGGTATTTGGTACCTCCTAGTCCGTAATTCTTAGCCATCACTGTTTACTCACACAGAATCATTTAGGTTGGAAGAGACCTTTAAGATCATCAAGTCCAACTGTTAACCCAGAAAATCTTTGAGTATGTATCCTTCCTACACACAGGATATACACAAACAAACAAACAAAAATAAATTCTTCTGGTTCCCTTAGAAAAGGTATGCCATTTGTCCAATGCCACACTTCACTGTCTGTGGGCTAACACACAAAGGCCAGCAAACAGAAGCAGGTTCAGAAAAATACTTGGAAATTACAAGGTTTTGTGGTATCTTTAGTGAAGCACCAGCAGAACCAGTACAAAAGATCTCTTGCAAGTACAATTACAATTGGGATTACAATACAAGAACATATCTGTTACAGAAGAACAGAAAGGGTCTCAAATAAATGTCTCCGCATCTCCTGACAACTCTTGTTTGGCTTAACATTAAGAATTATTGTACAGAAATGAGGTCAGACAACTAATAAGCAAAAATAAAAAACAACTGCCATAAAAAACAGTGAACACGCTCCTTTTAAAAAGCCATCTCTCCTTGTGTTGCTGCCTTAGTAACACTAACTAATCATAACACAATTTAATTAATGAAGCAGTAAACCTTCCTTTAATCCCATCTAAGGACAGATTATAAAAGATACTTGTTCTCTCACACTGACCTGAAGTAGTATATAACAAATGTACACTTCTGGGACAACTGGCCCTCAATACAGGAGCTCCATAGTAAGGAGAGTCTAGTGATTTTATAGTACCTTGACTGAAGAACAGCTAAATTCATGTCATCTGAAACTGGTTTTGATTTTCTGAAAGATCTAAGCAAGCACTCCTTAGAAAACAGGTCTTTGAAATACAGCAAGCAGGGTACCCCACTGAAGGCATCTCAATCCTCTCCAATTACGTTCAAAAGTTTATGTCAAAAAAGCCTTCTATAATTTACTCCCAATTACATTTATCATCACTGGGTGGTTTTGTTTAGTCAGTATTTTATGTAAACTGTCATACTCCCCAAGAAAAACCATTAGGGAGCACTTCAGAGTATCTATAAAGGCTCTGACTACTATAAGCTGAACTAAGTAATCAGGTATGAAGGATGTTAACCATGAAATACAAGCTTCCTGCTTATTACCCACCGATTTGGTGATATTTTATCATCAAACAATGCATGTAAATATTTTAGGAGTAATCTGCTTCTTTTAGAATATTTATGAAATTTTGCACGCAATCATACTACATCAGGAACTTCTAGATACAGGGTGAACAACCTGGTTTTGTACTGCAGGAGTTGTGTATGTGTGTGGTTTTGAGGGATGTTAAAGTTCACAAAGAGTTAAACTTACCAGTGCTTGTAGCTTAGGACAGTGTATAGAAAGTTGTATCAACGTGCTGTCGGTTATCTAGAAATAAAAGAAATCAAACAACCATAAGCGACAGCAGGAGAGTCAACCCTCAAACAAGGTATCTCTTTCTCTACCAGATGAAGGTTCTGTTATTTCTGAAAAACACCCAATCACCAGTCACTCTTCAAGTACTTCCCTCTACAGAATTTCCCAATAATTATTTTTACTTACTATGACAAACACAGCAGTATAATAAAAACCAAAGCACATCTAACTGAAAGCGCTAATGCACTGCGCTCTTCCACTGGATGTTCAATATTCCTTTTCATATTAAAATCTCACCAAAACACACTCTTCCAAGTCCATCTTCTCCAGCTCATGGCAATTCTATAATAAACAAAAAACAAACAGATAAACAAAAGATGAAATAAAGCAACATATAGACATAAAATCATGCACAGGCCTAGTAATAAGGGATAATACAGCTTCCAAGAGGATACTGTGAACTAAAGCTCTTCAAGTATTTGATCACCAAAGGACAAAAAATGTTTTCAAAACAAAAGCAATACACCACCTCCCTCCCAAACCTCTCCATTTCAGCCTTCCTCTTACTAAGTGAAACATCTCCTCCTTGCCCCGTAAGGTGGGAACAGTATGTATCAGCACTCACCCAGCCCTGCTTCCCTGCCCCCTTTTAGAGTGAATTTCAAACCTATGCTATTTATGGCCTGTGCACTAAAGCTAACTAATCTGCATACAGAAGAATCCAGCTTCTGCATACATCAGCCTGCACTCAACTAATCGGCAACACACTTAAGCCCATGGAACATCTCTCTTCACCATCATACATTAAAATGAACCCTTAAAACTGATTTACTTTGGTAGTGAATGCTGAAAATATTAAAATAGGGTCCACTTCAAGGTTGTGAGAAAGTTGCACTTCACATTTATAAAAGCAAGCTCCCTAGCAAGCTTTTTGAAATGCTTTCAATATCTGACCATGACTAATTTCAAGAAAACGATGTAACCTTGTGACCTCGCAGCAGCCCACATGGTGCCACAGGTCAGCTGAAACCCCAACTCATTTTTTACAAGAATAGGAAGAAGTGGTTTAACTTCCAGCTCCCCAAACCAGGCCTGAAGCAACTACCAAAAGCCCAAGGCTTACTGCTGAATGACTACAAAACCACTCTGTTTAACTACTGTGGCTAGAACCCCTCCCCCCCCCCCCCCCGTTCACACTAAATAGCAGCAGCATAAATTACTCCTGTTTAGAGAGTATTATTTTTGTATTCAGATTCCCAGCAAGCATACAAGTCTAACTTGAAGCATTTTATACCATCAATATGTTTACTTTACATATTTACAGCATGAATCAGGGCACAAGGGCTTATAGTTTATAATGTATCATGTAAATATCTTTGTAATTTAAAAGTATGCTTAAAATAATCTATTATATGGTGATTTTGGGGGCGTAAATATCACAAGGGTGTGCGTCATCTTTATAGGGGCAATTTGGCTAGAATATACAACACAAGTCTGGAATTATGTTAAGCATAATAAATGCAAGTGAAACATACTAAAAAACAAGAGAGAGAAAAAAGTAAAAAGTGCGATGATAGATGGCAAAATAGATCAAACTGCAGCTCTAAGTATAATCCAGAAATAAAACCACTGTTTAGTCCCCTCCTCCACTGGATTCTTCCTACTTTATTTTTCTTCTTCTCATATTCCTTCCCAGCAGGACTACATCAATTCACAGCTGCTCAGCAGCAACGAAAACAAGGCAAGCTCTAACCTCTGAAATGACCCTTACCCGTGCTAAAAGGGTAAAACCAGCATCTGTAAGATGTGAACATCTTGCAGCTTCCAGTATCCTGGAAAAGTTTTAAATATTAAAGGAAACATTAACATAGAGAAAAGCAAATGCATCTGAGATACAAATCTGTCTCTTGCAATTTAAAGCTCTCAATAGCAAATGTATATATATGCCTATTTTTCACAGTGATTTGCAATTAAAAAGCACTAGGCAGACTTTTGAGCCAGCTTATTAGAAGATTCTAACAGTCACAAAACAGATCAACTTCAATCCTCAAATCTTCTTAACACTTAATGGAAAAAAATTATACATAATTATGTGCATTTTAACCTCTTGTTTTAGTAAGCATAATGCTCAAGTTTTCTCACGTGCTATCTGAGGAAAGATATGCAAGAATAAACCCCGAGTTGAGGAAAATGCTGACAAAGCCTGCATCTAAAACCTGTTATCTAAACACAGGATGTTGGGAAGCCACAAAACTGAGAAACTGCTTACTTGAAATTCACTCAGAGCCTCTGCATGAAGTACAGTAAAGCAAGTTACCAGAAAGCAAGGAGCTTAACATCTCCAAGCCCACAGTAAAAACAACAAATTACACCAACACAACCTCAAAGAAAATAACACAGTGCTTTGGAAAGAGAAACCTAATGCTCTTTTGAGAGGCACTGGGAAGCAGCACTAACCAAAAAAAAACAAAAACAGAAGTCAACTGCCCCAAACAGCACCACTACTATGTGGAACAAGCCTTCATGCAGTGTCTTGTCATCTTTGTTTTCTTCTTTTTTTTTAATGAACACTTTTTACTTTGCAGGTGGAATTAAGCATCAAGATCAGTAAGGGGAAACCACAGCACCATGTAATGAGCAGCAGAAACCAAACGCCACTTACCCACTCACCACAGCAAACTACTGTACTGGAGATGGTGGGGAGCAGGCAGGGAAAGGTGGACAAAAGAACCTCCTGCTGTGGCAACACTTAAGAGGCATCTAGATCCTTCCCCTGGTTTAGGAGGTCATTAGAAAGCCCTCTATCTCTAGAGAAAGTGCAACGGTAAAAGCCATGCTGTCTGCATGAGAAAAATACAAGCCCAAATTACGGGATGTGGGGCTCTGACTACAACTTTACTGGATCAGACTCCTCCAAGCCAAAAAGCAAGACGACAGCTGTGAGTTTAGAAGTAAGCAGCTCTGCAGGACACACCCTTGAAAACCACTTCCAAAGCGCTCGTCGGCAACAAGGTTCAAGGTTCAAAACTATGATGGAAACTCAGGAACAGCCAACAGAGAGGTACAAAACAGGTACCGCTTCCCAAATGGATGGTTGTAACACCTCCGGGTTTTCTTTCCAGACTCACATTTGGGAACTTCATGCCCTTCCATCAAGGGCAGCTAGCAACCTAACATAACATACCCTCAGCTACTCCAGAAATTACCCAGGACACCAAATAAGAAGGGAAAAACTCAGCACCCCAAAAAAAGCCATGATTCAGGCCAAATTTGTTACCCTTCTTACTCCTTTCATCTATTACTTGCTTTCAACCCCACCTACACTTAAAAACATTGGATCCCCAACCCCACTAAATTTCTAACTTTAAAGGAGGGGAATAAAACTGACAATCACAGCACGCAAAATAGCAAGGATGCTACTTACTGCACATCTGGTTGAAAAGACGACTATGGAAACAGAGGGATAAGAACCCAGAAGACTACTAGCAGCTATAGCTTTCCTGAACTTGGGGCTGCAGTCAGTCAGAAGAACAGAACAGGGAGAGCGAGCTATATATAACACATGTGTGCATCAATCAGGCCCCAGTATGAAAAACAGGTGGGAAGGCACTGGTCAGCAGGAAAATGAGCAATTTTTCACTTTGTTTTACTGATTGTACTTAATTACAGAGGGCTCTTTTTTTCCAGATACAGCTAACACTTATTTCCCAACCAGTGATTCCTGACTAAGTACCTAGTACAGAAGCTGATGAGGCAAAACGGTATCTGAGAGCAGATTCCCCGCTCCTATACACGAGCTGGTCTCTGAGACAGACCTCACAGCTGCATTCATTGTGTTGCCTTTTGGGCACAGCTGGAGTGTCTCTGCACACAGCACCTCCTCGCTCCTGCTGAAGTAGCAGCAGGTGAGAGAGAACATCGGTGGGGTTAAAGGCAGTATGGTCCTAACTTTCACACACCAACCTGGACACTTTCATGAGTGCTTTTCTCAGTAAGCCTCACCAAAACACCTACCAGTATTTTAACACCAAAAAGTGCTAAACAGGAAAAAAGAGAAGGTATCAAGCACTTAAATGAGCAGATACAAAAAGGGATAAGGAGACAGCTATACCATGATGAGAGGGGGGAAAAAAACAGCCGAAGGGAGTTGGTCAAGCTGAGGATTATTTCTTTTTTTTCCCAAAGAGATGTAATTTGTGAGTGGTAACAGCTGCAGAACACAGCAGTATCATGGAAAGCAGCATAGTAGGACATCCAAGACACTGAAGCAAGAGTAGCACAGCACAGCAAATACTCAAAGGTTTCCTATCAGGGCCAGCACGTCCAACAGAGGCAGTAGAATTTTCTTTCATATGCAACACCGTAACATTCAGAAGGTAGAAACAAGTGCAGAATTACGTTTCCCTTTCACTTCCAAAGTAATTTTTATCTGGTACTTTCCATACATGATCCCAAAAGTCTAGATGTAACCAGCTGTATCATCTCTCCTTCCATCATGCACTCTGTCATAATCACTGCAAAGGGTCATTTTTCTACTGTTCCTCCTGACCGGAGAAGAACGGCAGACGCCTTCCCCCTCGTGGCACAGACAGGGGCTAACAGTTCACCTACCAAAGTCAGTTCCTGCTACAGTTGTACTGCCCTTGGAAAGAACTGCACAACTAATAGCACTTTAGACCTCGTTTTGTTTCCAATTTGAGCTCTAAATTTAAAGAATGAGAGAAAACGTGGGAAAAAACTAGTAATAACAGCACTGCTTTCAAAGGAACACAAGTGTGTCAGAACACTCCTAAGCCCCCAACACTGGCACACGTAAGCTCTTGTAAGTATGAACGGCTACATGAAGGGGACTGTCATTCTGGAATTGTCTTAAGGACACGTTTTCTACAGTAACAAAAGCTCTATTTTCACTCAATCAACTAAAGGAACTCTGCATGTCAGCACAGTGCACACTGGCATTTGAATGTAGCTTTCCCTAATTTCTACAATCTACATTTTCTTCCATTTATGTGATTGAAGTACAAGTTGTGACTCCTGCATATCCCTGTCATAAATGGCAATTTAGCATCAGCCAAAAATCTTCTGGTTTGATTTACATTAAAATTAGACCTTACAAGAAGAATTATATGTCTCTACGGAGAGAACTGCTGTGTGACTGAACTTCGTTATTAAAGCTGAAGCTGTCCCTCCTCCTGAGATTACCATCATAGCATACACGTTAACGCAAATTACACCAATATAAAAGTTTATATTATTTTTAACTGCTGAGCCCCTATTACTCAAAACATATCCCATAAATGTAAGTCCTCAGTGCTTGCACAGACATTGGCACACTCCGTATCAGAGTTTAAGAATGCCAGGATGTACTGCAGAGCATATTAAAAGCACATTAATAATAAAATCTGTAAATACAATGCTCTAGTACGATTCAGCTGTATTTTTGCAACACACGACTGCGTAAAACCACATCAGAGTACAAACAGCACAAGACAACACAACTGCAGATATTTTTACCTTTTAAAAAAATAATGGGCTTTATATCTTCTTTTCTTCTGGCTTGTAATTAGTACCTAAAATATTTAGCTGGAAGCACAGAATTGAACTGCTAGGTTCAACATGTTTTATCTGTCATATATTAATTCTTGTTTTTCCAATATACAGGGGACTACATTCGGACAATAGCTACAGAGGACCAGACCTCAAGTTTATATTCAAATGGTACTTCTAACTTAATGTTTGGTTGCAAAGGTAAAGGAAACAACGCAAAACTAAATCAAACCTGTGGATATCAGCTGATTATCTTCAGAAGTTAATTTCTTAGATCAGGCCAGTAACAACATGACATACTCACGACATGCTCGTGACATACTCACTTCAGCCTTGGACAGTTTAGACCAAGTGCTGTGAGAGAAGCATCTGTAAGGTTGCTACAGCCTGAAACACAGAGTGACTGAAGTCTATGGCATCCTCTACAGATTTTTACAATGCCTTCATCTGAAATTTGCTGCAACACAGAAGAAGGTCGAAGTTACTCCATTATCAAGAATCAGCTAAGAACAAAAATCAAGTCATATTACTGAACTGTATATATTGTATATAGCCAGAGCAACTTGTGGATTTGCAACCAAAAAATACCATCGTGAAACCACATTCATTCGTAACACTGAAGATAATCAACATGCGCAATTCCTACTTATCTATGAACTTTGCCATTGATCCTGAAAGGCAGTCTGAAGCACAGAGGGACAGTCTGTTGTTGTCTCAGTCTCACTTCGCTTTTGCTTTATAATTTTCACTTTTTTTTTTTTTTTTAATTGTAGCTGTCATTGCGTGAGATGGCTTGCTGCTTTTATGTTTGTAGAGTTCAGGTCTTTTGTTCCAGTGTAAATTCAGTAATAGTGCAAAAGAATGCTTCAAGTTCAGCAGCAGGAAAGCTAACTACCTGTTTTGTACTGGAGCAGTAGGACCCAAGGGTAAAAATCCATCACCTTCAGATAATTTTCAAACCAAGAGTTACAGGTAAACAATTATATATAATTCATTCTTTACATTAGATAAATCTAAAAGCCAGATCTGCCCTACCTCTATGCTGTTGTCTTTAGCTGGAAGGTTTAACTCAAAAGAGGGTTTTTCATTTCTCAAAATTGCTTTGTACTAGATATTCTGAAAAAAGGAATTCTAAATTTGGAATATGAATAAAAAAATAGCCCCAATGCAGCTGCACGCAAAATAGCAACAGGAACTAGATTATTGGGGGTGCATGCAAATATTATTTTGTTTACAGGTCCTCTATTCTGGAGAAAGTATTCTCTCTTCCTCCCACTCCTAACTTAAAAAAATAATTTTTCTGCTGAATGACTAATCCTTCACGGTGAAACAAGTTATTTTATTTACTGGCCTAACATTACTCTTCCAATACTAGTAAAGGCCTCTACTGTATTTTGAATTGAAAATACACATCCCTGTTAGAATCCACTCATTTAGGTAGGCTAATACTACTACAGTAGATTTCTGAGGCTACTACCACAAACACTACCTTTCTGATCCTGTGATGAGAAATAGCAGTAGCTATTGAATAGCAGCACTTCTGAACACCTGAAGTTTATATTTGCATTTTGTTCTACCAGTTAAAAATTATTCTAGACAGAAAACTAGAAGTCTTCTTTTTGTGGAGCCAGAAGGATTTGCATCACCTACAGATAAGAAAATAAGCTTTTTCTTTAAAAAAAAAAAAAAAAGTTTTAATTAAAAGTCTAACATCAATCGGGTAATTTCTGCATTTGACTCTCCAAAAACATGTTATTTTCTGGAACGGTCTTGTTTCTTTTGAGATACTCATGACTATTACTGGGAAAAGGAACTACTTTGGAGGTAAGGACTATGTAAATTTTAAGCTGCTGCTGGAGATGGACAAAGCACTCAAGTTATTTTTGAAAATTTTCCATTCTGAAATTGCTTGTGATTCCAATGCCTACATCCCTCTCAAGAAAGAAGAGAGCTCAAAAAATGCCAGCAACTCCCCAGTTTCTAAAATCTTTTTTAAAGATGGTACTTTTCAGATGTGTAGTTTCCAGAGTTAGTATCGGTTCACTCCATAGCTGCTGGAGCTTTACAAGGTCCATAAAACAGAGTCACTAGAATTAAAGTGTGGATCATACAAAGCACAAGGAGACCTGCTGTGTAAAAAAATCAGTGCTAGCCTTTACATCATAAAGAGCCTGGCTGCTTCTGGAAGCATGCTTGTAAACCATAGTAAGCAGGACACATCTCCAGTGAGCTTTAAAGCACACGCAACTAGGTAGTACAAACAATCAACTCAAAAAATTCAAAGGGAAAAATACTTTCACTCGTGAGGGGTTTTTTTGTTTGTACTTAGTATCTACATGACAACAAACGTACTGGCCAAGGGAAAACTCTGGTACACTTCTATGCCAATGGCCCATTTTAAGTGGGAGGAATCGTAATTGACTATCATCAGATCTCTTGACAGCCTTCCACAAAAATAATCAGAAAAGGCTGGCCTTGATATATCTCATTAATCTCAGGTAAAATGCAACAGAAAAAGAACTCTGGAGGAGGACAGCAAAAGGAGGAGTGAAAGGGGAGGAAATGATGTATAGACTGTATTTATTTAAGTGTGGTTCTGACCAAAAGATGGAACTTCTTTTCATTCCTATTATCTTTAGGTGCCCAACTTCAGTGGGCACTTAAATTCAGATTGACAAATCTGAATTTGTCTCTCTCTTTCACTAAATATCTGGCTCATGGAAGCTCAAGCTTTGTATTCATACTGTTCTTAATTTCTGCAATTTTTTAATGTAACTTTTAATAATCCCTAGGCCTCCAAAACATTCAACACTTCAAAGAAATGTATTAGGTCCAAAAATTTTCACTGCATCTTAATAAAAAACGGTCTCATGCCACATTCATTCAGGAATAATGTGTAAAACAGATCTAGGAGTTTTAGCCGAAGCAGATTTTATGGTACCTTCTAGCAATAAAACTTCAGAAAACTTTCCAAAAGTAAAAAAAAAAAATATTAAAATCTAACTTCATTATTCAAATTTGCATGACTGAGACACTACAGTTCTAATTTAGTTCAATATTTTCTGAGGCTTATTTACAAATAATGACTTCAATACATTTAAAATCTAAAGAAAACTCTCCCATTCCTAAAAATCTAATTTTTGTGTACTCTCTAAGTAGAATTAGAAGTACATGAATGTTCCCCAGTCATTTCATTACAAATGAATATGTTCTTCCATCACTATCGAAAAAGCATACCCTTCTGTTACCTAGATAGTTCTAAGTCATCTTCAGTTACCATGCCATTACATTTTACTCTCACTTACATAGCCCAGAATATGGCTTTTGCTTAATTAGAAACCTTAAAATTATGTACAGAAAAAAATGTCTGACCTTAACGGATGAGAGAACAAGAACTACATCTGCAGAACTGCATGTTTTATTTTTATTTTAGCACATACACACGTATGTTTAGCACATACATAGTTCATAAGATCTGAATGAATGCAGTTAATTCTTACTCTAGAGCTTGCTACAGTTAAAAGATGTAATAAGGGGAAAAAAATAACTCAACACTCCAAATACACACTCAGGCGTAGTAACAGCAAGCTCATTTAAGACCTCCATGCCATACAAAATTCTGTAAACTGCAGAGATGCACTATTTGAATTATTTGTGTGCACCAGAACAATTCATTAGCATTAAAAAATGCTGTATGATTCTTAGAGAATGTATCTTTTGAAACTTTAAATACTTACTGTACAGGATTGCAAATTCAGGATTACAAGTTCATGACAGTGATTTTGAATGTGTTTCAATGCTTCATCTTCTAACTGTATTTAGCAATTAAATCAGACATAGGAAAAGAAACAAGAAATTAAAAGTACAGCAAAGCAGCCCAAAGAAAGTACACATCTTATAACACCAAACAAAAGACTATAACAAAAACAGTATTTTTTAATTCATGGAGATTTCAAAAACCCAAAATAAAATTTTATTCCTAAAGGATCACTCAAGCAGTTATGTACCTGTGTGCAACCTCTAAGAAATAGAGCTTTTAGTCCACTACACCCTTTCACCAGTGCTTCAATACCATCCTTCGTAATCTGATCACACCAGGAAAGATTCAAATGTTCCAGATTTCTGCAACCCTCACTGGGAGAATTAAAAAAATACATAAAGTTAAATCCAGCCTTCAAATAGTCATAACAGTGGGAAACCCAAATTAAACACACTGTTAGAAATTAATGATAGCCAGTGGACCGTGCCAGGCCTCCACAGAAAAGTCATGAGAAAAGACCACACACAAACATCATAGTCTACACCCAAGAAGTCCTAGATGTAGGATACAGTCAGTGCTGATATACCGCATTAAGGTTCAGCACTGACTTTTTGGCTCTATTAAATGCTGAACAGCTCTTTAAACACTTTTCTTTAACACAAAACACTGAATCTTCTTACCTTAAGCCTTTCAAAGAGCTGTTTGTGATGGCTACACAAGATGTCAGATCCAGATGTTTCAGCTTGGAACAGAATCTGCTAAGACTGTAGCACGTGCTGCAAAACAGCAGACACACTAAAAATACCTTCAGCTACTTCTTTTTCCAAGTTTTCCCATCAAACAAAAAACCCCTTTGACTTACCTGTCAGTGATTTTTGTGCACCCATTTAGATTTAAGTGTTCGATGTTTCTACAGTTCTGTGCAAAGGTCCTAAAACAGCAACAAAAAGCTGGAGAATTAATATAATGTCCCAAGTTGTAACACAGTCACTAGAGTGCGCTCTGTCCCCTCCCTCCTTCCACCTCAGTCAAAAAGCTTTACCTTCAGGCCACAGAGTAATTACAAAGTACACTTCAAATACATCTGTCTCAGTGGTTGCTTTTTCCTTTTGCTGTTGCAAGTTTCTGTCTTGCAGGTAACTCCTGAAACCAAGTGTTGTTCCCCTCTCAAATACCACTTGAGCAAAGCGTTTATTTCTGTCATACATAAGCCAGTACTGACTGACTTCAAACGCCTTAACTAAAAACATTACGGGCATAAACAGAAAAGGTTTAAATATCACATCAGTTAAATATTAAGCTGCTGGGGAGAGTTTTTGCACATCTCATTACTGAAGACTTTGTAGGTCTTAAGGAGCTCACTCCCACATCAAATGAAAAGGAACGTACTTTGAAGAATATAGAAGCGGGACCTAAGCCTATCGGACTACCAATGGAAAGCCCTGTGGGCTGCATATTATTTATTTATGATTTTAAAAATTAAAGTGCATCTGTGTGCACTAGTGGGTATGAACTCTAAGGATGATTGGAGCTATTATACTGCTAAAAGCCTGTACGTATCATTATAGTAATTATCCAGAAGAACTATATAAACTTTCTTTTCATCTCTGCAGAGTAATATTTACAGCTGCGTTGCATTTCAGAACACTGTTTTTATGCCCATGTTTCCTCCAACTGCATGGATTTTATTGGCAGGGGTGGAGGAAACACACAAAACCAGTTTTGTCTGGAGGCTTGCCGTGGTTAACAGATCCGACTACACACTCAGCTGGTAACAACTTCCTGGCTCTCCAGTGTGGATTGAAAACAATGGAAAAAAACCCAGCAAGCAGTTATACTGGTGTGAGTTTCCACTTCAACTCTCAAAACAGCTATTCCAAAATTCATGTACTGGAGGGAGATTTACCCCTCCAGTATCGAGACGCTCTTCAAATCACTTGGAAAGATGCTACACTCTGGAGGAACAGCAAACTTAGCCTCTGAGATTCAAGCATGGAGCATGTCCAGAGAGAGCTGCCACAAACATTCAGTACTTACATAGCCAATACCTACTTCGATAATTGGCTGTTTTTAGACAGAAGTTGATGTAGAAGAAGGATAAATAGAGAAATTATTATCACCCACAAAACTAAATAGATCTGGACACAACTCAAAACAAAAAGCCTGACAGGAAAAGTAATTTTCAGAACAAGTATCTGAAAATTAATACCACCTTTCCCATGTTAGTGTTTTGAAAGTCTTAAAGCTCATGTATTTATCATTCATTTGTTAATTTCAATATAACCGCATATATTTCAGAGGTGAACCATCTTCTTTCCTGAAGTGTCTTAAGACACCACCATCTGCATCAGTTACTTGTTACGATGCATGTGTGAATACTGGTAATGCTCCAGTAGCTGGGGTCAGCTCAGCCTGTCCTATTACCAGCTAGCATGACTAGCTATACCATCCCTACAATGCACACGCTACACACTGAACTGCTCTATACTCATTCTAAGTATCTGTTTATTAAATATATTGCTGTTTAAAAATATCCCATCTCCAGCCCCCCCCTTCTCCTCAAATGCCACTAATACCTGAATTCACTTACGAATTTTGGCCCTATTCAGAACCCTCACTGCGGTTCCCTAGCCTGTCCTGAAAAGCTAGAGGCCTAAACAAAACGTGGAAACAGAGTTGGGGGAGTGGGGGGGACTGTTACATACTGTCCTGACTAATTTTCCCTACACCCTTCTCATTGCCTTCCCCGCTCCCCCCTCTACTACTCTTCTTCTACTGCCTTCCTTACTGAGCCCACAGGGATGGTCCACGTGAACGCTCTGGGAACTCGGGAGGAGCACTGCAGAAAGGTAACTCTGGTTGGGGCTACCTCTTTTTTGACAGCAGTCGCCAGTAACCTGGGAGATGGTAATTAACATGCACTTTCCTCTGAGGAGGCAAGACTGCCTGAAAGTGGAGACGCACCATGGAGCAGCACCATGGAGCAGTTAGGGAGATGGCCTAGAGGCAAGGAAAGCTCTGGGGAAATCTTCAGGTCTGAAGCCAGGATGCCCATCTGGCTTACTAAAGCAATCTACTACTTAACTAGCTGCTGGATGACTTGACCTTACAGACAAAAAACCCCAGTGAATTAGACTGACTTTTAAAGCGCTATAGGTCAAAAGATATTAACTTAATGCCCACAGCCTAACAAAATATTTGTGCTTGTTATTTTCCACCTAAGAATGGCCACACTATGTCAACTGAACACCAGCCAGCCCAGTCTCCTGTGACAGTGGAGGAATGCGTAACTGCAAAGCACCATACCCCAAGGCTTCCTCCAACTGTTCTTTCAGCCCTAATGTATTTGTGGCTTAGGGACCCTGCAGCTGAGAGGTAGAATCTTTGGATTTAAACACTCAGAGAAATACCCACACAGGAATCTAGCTAAACAGTTTGCATACAGAACAAGTTATATGGGTTCAAACGACCTTCTGGGAACAAACTGCACAGTTCAATTTACAGACAGCGTAAAGAAGGATCACTGACTATTTAGAGACTCCTGAGATGTTTCTGTTGCCTGCCTGTTCTTACATTAAAGCAAGAAGAGAGTCCTAGGCCTTCCCTGACTTTGTAGGCACTTAATTGTACCAGTCTTTGTTCTTCCTCCCATTGCTAGTGTCACCTCTTGTCCAGACTAGAAGACAAACTATAAACTGACAGACTACTAATTGTGATGAAATTAGTATTGTAGGATGCCAGAGCATAGGTCTGAAAACATTTTAACTGCTTGAAAACGGAGAGATATCAACATAATACTAATGAAGGAAGAAGATGCATTTCTGAAAAGCACAGTTCTCATTTCTTTGTTCATTTCCAGAAAATAGCAGTAGCTATACTTTGATCTCAAACTGATATCTCATTTAGTCATTATTATGGTACTTACTCAGGTATCCCATTTCGGTCATTAGTCAGTACTTAGAAACCCAAACAAATGTAACAATAATTGCTTTTGGTCCTGACATCAGGAAATAAGTAATATCTCAATCTAGGACTTTACTTACTTTAAAGAAGAGTCTCCAACACCAAGGCATCCTCTCAGACTAAGTTGTCTCAGGAACCCACCACATCTTTTTGATATATTTTCCACAACACGACCCTTAAACCAAATAAAAAGAAGATTTTGTTGAGTTTTACGCTGCCATTGCATTCTAACCAAATCAGAAAATGCTGGGAGTGAAGACCAGCCTAAGCTACACCCCACCAGAACTACACCTCTTTGAATTTTTTTTGCTGCTTTAAGAACAAACAGTTACCTGTTGAGAATCTCCGCTCACACTGAAGTACTATTCAATTCAAACTTTGGTTCTCTCTTTTTTTCAGTCTATCGCATATGGCTCGTTTTTTTGCCTCAGCAAAACCTGCCCATTAAGACAGCTGAAATGATCTGCAAGTTTTGTCAGATGTGTAGAGAACCTGAAGAACTGCCTCAGAGGCAGAATGGCAGGCATGCCAGTTCCTCAAGGATCCCAGGTACTACTACAGCACGTAAGTTTAAATTGTCCAGAAAGATGTGCTTAGGCTAGCACATCACTGAACTACAGCTACAGCCTCTGCTAAGTCCCATTTTACAGTCCCTGCTATAGGGATGGTTGCCTCTGCAACTGAAAGGTGCTGAGCACCTTGGTGGGAGCAGCCATTTCAGTTGCCTTCAGAAGATCAGCTGGAACCCACTGCCAGTCTTCAGTGTCATATATATTTGGGTGTCTGTGCCTGAAACTTGGGATTGCCAAAGAACTTCTCACACTGTGAAGCTTACAGACTTTATGCCTTGTTACCTTGTCAAAAGCTGAAGAACAGCTTACAAACAAAGCTTCCTACTTGACCCCACATTTGCTACAAAAGGCTTTTTATTTCTATCCTGGAAGTGCATTTTGCTATACCTTAGGAGTAAGCAGAATAGCACAGTACTTCTAATATTCAATCTGAAAGTAGCATTATGCAAAAATGTTAAACTACGATAATTATTTTTTTTTGTAGGAAAACTAAGATAAGAGCAAAAAGCAGGTGCCACTGCAAAAGCTGACAAGACATCACATTGTGTCTAATTTTAGGGAGGTAAGGTCAAAGAAATCAACATTAATCATTTAACAAACAAGACTAATACCTAAAAGCACCTTTTATTTTCTTCTTTTTTTTTTTTTTTTTTTTTAAAGGAATACTTACAAAATTACAGGTCAGTGCAGTGAATATTTTTTTTTTCTTTATATGTGATGGCAATAACTTCACTGAAACAGTACAATGTTTTTTTGTTGACCTCTAACACCAAAGTCCTGGCTAGCACTATATAAAAATATTTTCTTATCAGAGGTTGTTTCTTAGTCCATAAGTAACATTGTTTTTCTTAACTCTCAGAAGAATTTACACCAAAACAAACAAACAAACAGAAAATCATTATACAAACAGAATGAAGTATTTTTTAAAGCTTTCTGCTTAGTCAGTTATTTCTCAGCAGAGGACAAATAACTTTACTGTAAAGGATAAAGTCTTCAACAAATAATATATATTGCAAATTCAATCTAGATTGCAGAAAAAAAAGCCAAACCCTAACGCATTATTAAAAGAAAATAGAAGCAAGTAATGATGTAAGTTTTCCCAAACCCATTGATTTCTTTAGGCATGTAAAGAATCCAACAAACGGTATATTCAAAAAAAGAACTTCAGTGCATTCAAATATGTTTAGCTGTTTGAATAATTCAATGTCATTCAGAAAACAAATTTTTCCAATTACCCCAGCTTACATTTGGTTCCACATATCAAGAAATCCTAAGTCACATTTAACTTCAAGAAGATCTTTACACATTTTTGTGATAGAAAAGAAACATTTTTTCTTTATAGCTTTTTTTTCACCTCACTTTATTCTCTACCGCATTGTCTTAGGTATGGAAAATTTCACAAAACCTTATTTTTCATTATGTGATAGTCTCAGATCAAGTACTGCCTGATGTTATGTGAAACATCAAACAGTACAATGCCCAACTGAGCAAAAAGTTGCCAAATACAATTACCGGCTTTTACCTGTCCTAAATCTATCGACAAAAAAAATGTTACTAAAACAGCTGAAGAAAAAACAGAGTTCTAAGACATCAAATGTGAAAGTGTATCTCATTCAAAACAACTTTATGTAATAATTGCTAGTTTAACATACTCTTATGAATAAACTTAAGGGGTTTATATTACAAATGTTCTTAAATATAATATACTGGAGTAACTGAATTGCTTCAAACCACAATAACTTCTTATAGCAAAAGAAAACCATAACTTAATTTCATTCCTCCTCCTGAATCCCATGCTACAAACATGGTGTCTCAAAGGGCAACGCCACTAGGTACAACCTAAGACAAACATCAAAAACATAAAAATCCAATACCACCTGTTTCTGAACAGCAGAAGGATTTCAGACACAGAAAAGCCTACCAACAGAAGGATTTCAGACCTGTGGAGTTTTCTTAATTATTTCTTAGCAAATGAGAAACAGAACCTTTTTAAAGGCAACTGAAAAGATTACATTAAAGCTCCAAGTCTACTTAGACACATTTAGATAGAGGCAAATGCCAAAATCTTTCTCCTGCCTCTGTGAGATCCTCATGTTTAACATCAGTACAGCAGAGGAGTTGGCAATGAAATTTTAAAAGACTGGTGAAAAAATTTACCCTATATACTACTGTAAAGTTTTAGGAACAGTTTGAACCACGGTTAGCAAAATATACCAAATGAAACCCATCTGGATTTTATTCATGCAACTAAGAAACTAAAACATAAAATCCAGAAGCAAATTCATTACTGTATTCTAAATTTAATACACTTCATCAAACAACAAGTAATAAACCAGTTCAGATTTCTTTCAGGATTTGTATTTTCCTATGGATTTTTGCCTTCATTTTCAGATGTCATATTTTATTTTGTTATGCACTCTATGATGGCACTAATGCAGACATGTTTTTCTTAAGTAAGACAAAACTGCCCTAATCCTTTCATTATATGCTGAAATGGTCTTTAATCCACATGCACCTGCATTTCAGGCAAGGTTCAAATATTATAGAACAAATGTTCATAAAATGGTAATCAGATACACACCAAATCAAACGTAGGCAAGTCAGCAGTAAGAAAAGATTTTAGATTTGTTTCAGTCTCCACTTCTGATAGCCAAGCGTCCAGAAAGCCTTCAGCACTAGATGGCACCCTCACAGAGAGCCTCGGGATCAGCAACTGAATTACCTTCTAAATGGTGAAAGTGATTTCGAGGATCTCACTCCATCCAGAGACATCATTTATACCTTTACTTTCTGGAAATGAGCTTTGACTTTCTAGACCCCTGTATGTATAGGATATATGCAAATTATCTGATACATAGCTGGCAACCAAAATCGAAACAGTTATTAAAAAAAAAGCAAATACACAGTTCTTTTCTATTTGCCCCTTCACAGTATTGTTATCTTGAACTTTAGCCTTTAAAACATGTGAAGGCAAGCACAGTCTATGGAATACTCAAAATGGGCTATGGTCTTAAACATCACCATAGGAATGAAAAAACCCCAGAGACACTTACCTCTATATCCGTTTGAAAGTTAAAGAGGTCTATTCTTTGCCAATTGCTTCCATCCAGAGCTAAAACATTCCATGCCTACAGAAAACAAATACAGTTTATTACCTCCACTGCCTGCTCCCTTAATTTGCTTCTCAGCAATTCAAATATAACAAACAAATACAACAAAATATAACATTTCAGGTAGCATTTTTAAAAAAGAAATATAATGGTAGATATTAGTAGTCTACAATAGCAACTAGTTAAAAACATATAATTTGTGGAAACGAATCTCAAATCTAAATGGATTACGCTTCAAACGCTAATTTATGCCCATAAAACATGCAGGAAAGCAAGAAATTAAATGTAAAGTACATACATGGACACAGCAAAATTTAACCCCCCACTTTCAAAAAAGCTTTTGTAAATTTGTCTAATAAGTTACTTTTGCTAGATCTATATGGAGAAAAGTATTCCTTCCAATGAAACCACAGTTCCCCAACCTCACTAGTTACTATTCTGAGAGGAACAGAAACCTTTCAGAAAACTGCTGACTTTCCACTATTAGGATCAGGCCTTTCCTTTACACATGCTGAGTTACGTGTATGTGTTCAAGAATTTATCCTTCACTGTCAAAGCCATAGTTGTTCACAGTGAAACAAAAAAGCCAGAGAAACACAACTAAACTCAGAAAAAAGGAAAAAAGCATACAGCATCCAACTGACAGGTAGCAGTTCTGAGAGAAAACCACAATTTATTCAATCACTTTAATTTTCTTCTGCTATTTTCTAGGCTTTAGCTGAAGGTTCTAACAAAGCTTCATGTTTTGTTAAAACTTCCTGAAGTTGCAGGCCAGAGTGATATAGGTGTAGGAATGAAATAGTTACACACTTAATTATACAGTAAAACAAACACAAAAAACCCCCAACAAAACCAAACCGAACCAAACCCAATCCTCATTGAGAGAAGGAAGAAAATAATGAAATAAAAAAGTTCATTCATGTTGTCTGAGAATTCACTTCATCCTACACACTTGATATAGGAACAGAATGTTATTATTATGATTCAAGAAAAAAAATCAAGACTAGCTAAACATAAAAGCTCACTTGGTATGCTTTCTCTATTATCTTATGTGTGCCTTTTTCCTCTACTAGTAGTCCATCTACTTAACACCTTTTGTACTTGGCAAGCGAACGATGGATGTACTTCTTAGACACATGGTGCATACATTAACTGAACTACATGGAATTTTAAGCAGAAAATGCATTTGAAAAGTGTTATACAGACACATGCTTTATAAAAAGCAAATGCCATTATGCCAAACTGGGCTTAATCCTTTCTCCAGATATAGAGCATACATGACTAGATACCTTTTCCACAGCCTTTAAACAGTAGTCCAGTACATAGCAACTAAATCCACATCTGAATGCAAAACTGGACCATTTGTTTTAATAAACAAAGAGACTGAGATAACTATTTGATTATTTTTTTTTTTTAACATGAAGCAGAATGCCCTAAAGCCCACAATTTGCATGTAATTAAGAGAATACCATTCTGAAGAACAACAAAAAAACTCAACAGAAGTACATACCTTGGAAACCTGTGCACAACGACACAAAGTAACTATGTCCAAGAAAGAAAATATTCTAGGAAGAAAGGAAAAGAACAATTAAAATGTTTTATTATAAATTCAGACTAGTACATGGATTCACAGTTCTGTAGTTCTATGGAAAGACACCAGTTACACAAGAAGCAAGTTAAATGCAGTATGAATGTTTTACTAAATTATTTTGCTTATTGAGACTTAAGGAATATCATAGCTATTATCTAAAGACTGTCAACACCAAAATGCAAGAACCAGCAGGTGCTTCTTCTGAAAATGTTTTCGTTTCTCTCTCCATACTACCCAGACATGTATGAATTATAACATTTTTTTTTTCCCAATTCAGAGAAACCAGCTTATTACCTTTGTGCTACAATTCAGTAAGTAACTTACACAAATACAGATTTCAGAGGCTGGTGAAGGGTAAGAAATAGAAAACAACACATAGATAAACCCAAGTTCAAGAATCTAAGTATTAACACAAAGAATAATGACCCAAATTCCTAAAGGGGTTTCACAGTACCAAGTCTAACAGTCAGTATCTTTTTTCATTTACTCTACACGAAACAACTACAAATGAAAATTTACCATTACTATTCTGATCACGGAACCAATTCCTCAAGGCTGCCAACTCTATATAATGGTTTTCTGAAAGAAATTTTTCCCTGTCAAAATGAATTTTGCTAAATACCATTTCCAAACAACAATGAAATTGGTTCAAAGGATGTTCTCAGCAACAAAAAATCATTAGCATAAGCATAAAATATAGATCCTAATCCAAAATCACTTTCTATTACAGAGACTGGAAGATATGAAAGACATTACTGTAATTCACTTGTAAACTGTTACCTGCTCACCAATGAACTTCTTCAGTCCTCAAAACAATGAACAGTAATAATAACAATTTCATCTCACAGTGAAATGTTAATTTCATCTTGCCAGTGAAATCTCTGGCAAGAGATGCTGAATTTAATTATGTGAAATTCTGGTTACTGTTTTCCAAGTGGAAATCTGAAGCTAGAGCTCAAAATGGATGCCTACATCTTAAGCACTGTGATTTTCAGTTGTGACAAGAGTCAAAAAATGTAATGAAAGTTAATGGAAGTACTTAAACATAACAACCAAGTTTATTATGATCACTTCAGATACTAGTTTTCCAATATTTCATTAACACATGAAATACTTTCTCTTTTTCACTGTGCAGTAATACATTTTCTCAAAAAACTATGAGCCATGCAAACAGAAGGTCATTCTCAGCAGCTGTGAAATAATTTATAAAACCCTGTCAATAACATTTATTTTTATAGTATCTATTTTGTCATTTGAACATCCATTCAGAGGTCTGTCCACTTTAAGAAAATTAGCAGCAATTTATGCACAAAGTACACACTAAATGTGCTCTGCAAGATTTCTGGACTGCTCAGATGAGCACTCAAAGAACTCACTCTCCTTTAAGAGCAGCACTTATACCTATGACCCACCACGTATCCTCTTCTGAAGTCACCTTTCCCTTCACCACAAGGCAAATGGCAGAAGTTGAGGGTGTGGAGATTATGCTAGACAGCTGCAAAAGCTTATTGCCTTGTAGAAGCTTCCTCATGCTACCACTGTACAAGTGGAATCTGAGGGTTATCTCAGATTTACAGAAGCTGAAGCGCAAAAGTCAGATTTCTATGTTACTTGTAACGAAGACAATTACATGACATAATACCCTTGCCTAAATGAAGAATTTGAAATGCTCTAGAAGTGATGTATCAAGTTCTACTGAAATAAACAGAAGAAATTGCAAGACACTGAAGAAAGGGTATTTTATACACCCCCACTACTTTGAGTTGTCTGGCAGTCTGTCTTCATGCTTGATTGTTTATCGCTGTCAAGAGATTAGTGTTGATGTGTGATTTCTGCTAAAAAAAGTAAATTAAAACCAAATGCAGAACCGATGTATTTTTAGAGTCAAAAACTAGAAGTGGTCATTCTACATTAAAAGAAGAAATATTTTAGTAAGTGTAAACATATACAATGCTTTTAGGTTTTTTATTTTTGTTCTAAAGAAGAAACCTTCTTGCAAGGCAGCCCAAACCGTCCCCATCAAAACAGGTAACATTAGGATGAACAACCCAGCAAAATCAGAATGATTGTTATTCAATTAAATACTATGATAGGTAAGAGATGCCAGTAAATTCTTTTACAACTCCAGAGTAATTTTGCCAACTTGCTTGAAGACATTTTTTCCACAATTTTCTATTTATTTACCCTCTGTAGTAGTGCACCACTAGCACACACTTGCTTCTCTGCTGTCCCACAGAATTACTAACAATACAGCAACATACAACTAAGTAGCCAACAAGACACAAGACTAAGGTTTCACAAGACTCTGAAGGTTTAAAGTCATTTAAAGTCTTTAAATGCAACCAACAAACTGAGATGGAGATGGCAACACTGACATTGTCAGTCATCTGTCAGCGTCAAGACACTGACATTGTCTGGCTCTTGGGGTGAAGGACTATGTCAGCAAGCACTTGTAACTCTAAAAAGTGGAAAAAACTACCAAGTAGGGCAGCTGGTAGTTGCATAGCACTTCTGTCCTCTATGACCATAGCTATGTAGATGGAAGCGAACGCAGCCAGCAGTAGGATTAATTTCCATTTAAGTCTTTGGCATGGCTTTGTACAGGGAAACTGGAAGTTAAGTTAATAGATCCACAGTAAAGTTTAGGATCATCTACTCCGATTCCCAGTACCTCAGGCTATTCAATTCTCCATAGTTATCCTGCATCAAGCTCAGGAAGGAGAATCTGCTTATCAGCAATCGGAGCTCTTCAAGACCTTTCCTCCCTAGGCACATACCGCTCTGGACATGTGCCTCACGAGTTTGGCCTCGGAGATCTTTCAGTGCTAACAGTACCTGCAGCACGCATGAGCTTCATGTCACAGGCACAAAGGGTTGTACAAGCTCACAGTTCCTCAGTTTCTTTATGGTAAACTTGTATTGGCCAAAGCCTAACTTCCAGAAAAGGATCTATTCTTGACCTGAAAGCCTTCAAGAGATGGAAAACCACCACCTTTTTTGGTAGTTTGTTCCACTGGTTAATCACTGTCAAAATGTTTGCCTTATTTCCAAGGTGAACGTCTGACTTTCAGCTTTATGCTTTTTTCTACTTTTCTTCACCAAATTAAAGAGTGCTTTAGCAGTTAGCACTTTCTCCTCATCAAGTTTTAAAGCCACTTATGTCATCTTTCATTCTTTTTAACAATCTTTTCACTTTAGTTCTTTAAATGTCATTTTCTCTGCATTCATTTTGCCAGTATGTTTCTTCCAACGTAGACATCAGAAGCATGTGCAGCACTAAAAAAATGTATTAGTATCAACAAAGCTGTACACAGACATAAAGTATGATTTCACTACCTCCATTTTCAGAGCCATTTCAGGCCACTGTAACAGCCTTTCTGACACTGCATCAGGCAAGAATCTTACAGTATCCTACCCATTTCTCCCTCATACCCTCTTCTGGGAGTACACACTCCAGGCCACAGCTCTTTCTGTAGCATTCCTTAGTCCTGTATATCTATACACATAAAATTAATCCATAAAATCAATCTTGTTTGAACACATCCCAATTTATTGTGGTATTCAGACTTCCTGAGGAGTGCCTTGTCTTCACAGAAGTTTACCATTACAGTTCTTGTGTCATCTGTAACTTTTCTCTCTGGTGAATTCTGAAGCAGTGAGTTCCAAAGCATTAAATCAACCCCCTACAGGCTTACCTGTTGATTGCTGCAACCATTGTTAACCACTCCTGAGTCCCTTTAACATGCATTAATGTGCTGCATGCACACAGTGCTACTTTTAAAATTAAAAGGTCAAATGTTAAAGTCAAATGCCTCAGTAGAAACATGTAATTTTGGTTGGTAAAGCCAACTGATTGTTTAATATCAAGGAATGATATCATCCAATCACTGATTTTCCAGAAAACAACAACAACAACTGTCATTCCTCTCTCGCAATTTTCCATCAAACAAATCTATGGTGAGCTTTCCATACTGAATATGAGGCTGTGATTTCTGGTCATCTCTCCCTTGCCTAGTTAAAAGTGTTGCAGTCAGAATCCATATTCTTTTAGTCTTCTGGAATTTACTTGACACCCAAGACTTACCAAAACTCAGCATAAGAGGGCCACAGACCTCCTAAGTCACCTTTTCAAGGCACTTTCACTGCGATTTGTATGGTCCTGCCAACTACAAGAAGTGATGATCTATTTACAGTCTCTCTCATCTTCCCATGTATTTCCACACATGCTTCGTTATTCCTGCGTGCTATAAACAGACTGTCCTGTGTCTTTCCTAACACAAAGATGCCTGACACCTAATATTTTGTTTCCTTCCCCATGGAGCCATGGAAAGAAACAGCTATTTCTCAAAACCCCGACGCTGTACAGTGTACCATCTACAGAGTCAGAAATCAAACTCTGCAAGAGTCAAACTGCTTTTCTCTCACTTTTGCAAGGCCCTTCCAAATCTGATCATGTAAAGAATAAGCTCCTGCCGTAACAGCCTGGCAATTACTCATTTTAAGTATTTTGATATAATACTACATGGATTGATAAAAGGTGGAGAACAAAATGCATACAGTAAGTACCACACATGCATACTGTAGCTTCCTGGAATTTTTGGCCCAAACCCCAAGATTTGTTGTGACGGAAATACCCAATAATATCTACAAATATTCAGCAATAATGTAAGTTAGGGGTTTTTTTTAATAACTGTCTTGTGAATGAAATTCTATTTCAGAACTTCTATTTTTCACATCTTTTAAATTTATAGTGGTTTTGCACACAAAGAATGGTGACAAACCATCAAAATGAAAACCAAATTAAGGATGAGAAATGCCTGAAGATAGCGCACTACCTAACTGATCTGCTCAGAAGATCCTTTCAACTTGACCACACCATCCAGTTGTTACAAAACAAGCACCCAACAAATTTGTCATGTCTTCCCCATTTTAGACTATGAACTTCTTAAGGAAGGGACTTCATCATTGATTTGTACAATTCCTTGCATACCAAACCCGCTCTCATAAAGGCCTTTACATTCTACTAGAATACAAATGCAATATGGAAGAGTAAAGCCTACACACGTGACAAAGCATCACAGAGAGACAAAGCACAGCTTTCACAGATTTGATTTTCCTCTTTTAGCAGGTTTTTCTCAGAATTTTCTGGAAGAATACCCAAGCATAATCTGTTAATAAGTGACAGGGGAAAAGAGCATCAGCCACTCTCAGTTCACTGCTTATCAACATTTGAACACACACAGTCACAAAATCTCACAACCCCATAGAAGCCGCTTTGTATTTCTCCTAAAACATCATATTCAGTAAATATAAAGAATTGTGATAATGTTTTGTATGTGGAAGGTTTCTCTTCTCTTTGTCCCCCATTTTTACTAAACACCCTACTGAGGTATGATGCATCTCACCAATAACTGCAGCCCAGCAGCACATACAAACACTACAATAAAATACGCAGACCAGAAAACACACAGATAAGATGAATAATTCACAATCATAACTCATAAAAGCAGAACTTTGCATGCATAAATTTATATCTATATGATTAAATTAACAATGCTATTGTTGGTATACTTCCAAACTTCACCAACTTCGCAGGTAGGAACACCTGCTCCATCGGTAAATTCCACAAATATCTTATTCAATAACACCACATAATAATACTTGTCTTGGAAACGTAAACAGTGAGGCATATTAAAAACTTAAGGAGTCTGACTATTTTCTACTTTTTTTTAAAAAAAGTATCTTTCAGCTTGTTTTCTCTTGTTTCTCTCAGGCTTGTTTTCAGCAGCATGTCACAAAAGACTGACCAAACACTACTTTCTACATGAAGCACACATCCACTAACTCATCTAACGCTTGACCTTCCAGGTCAATTATTAAAACAAATCCCTTTTTACTAGGGATGTGCTACTTTGTGAAGTAAAGCGCTTAAACTAGAAACTGCGTGAGACACTCCAAAACTTTCCTGTAACTTTTAGCCCTGCAGTTTCCACTTGTAAACTACTTGGGCTAAGATGCCTTTCTCAGCAGAGCTACAAAGCAAATATTTCAATAACAAATGTGGCACCAAAAAACACCTCTTAACAAGCCAAACCTCCTCTTCCTTTGCCAAGATGCTTATTGCTACACAATCCTTACATAAGTATTAGCAACTGCAAAAGAACAGGCTGTCTACAGGATGCCTAACATCTGTTTTCAGTTGAAACAGAAGTCAACTACTACAAATAGTCAGCTCTGCTGGATTAATTTTATAGTTACAGGGCAGCATCTAACTTTGTGGCCTATACATTTCTTGCAAGACAAGTGGATCAAATTACTTGCTCCTTAAAAACAAAAATAATTTTGACTTATTTGTAAAGCATGACCATATGTAACACAATAGCAACATTTTCAGTATCTAATTGCCTTAGTACTGGAAACAAAACGTCCAACGATAAATTCAAGAAGGGCCATTTATGTTTAATTTACTGTCAAACATACAGAATACAGCAACTACAACTTCTTTTGCAGGGTCAGTTACATAGCTAATAGATACAGCTACGTTATGCAAATCACAGAGTAACTTTAGCCTGAAAAAGAAATCCAGAAAATAGCACATGAATACATCCCTGTTGTATCTTTGATTTATATTTACTTTGATATTATGGATGCATAATGCAACCTAAAAGGTCAAATTTTTGTAACCTTTCAGAAGTAGAGTTAAAAACTTGAACACAAAACTTACATATAGTAAGTGTTGAAGAAAAGTTCAACCCATGAAACAGACTTTATCTAGTGTTTCACAAAAGGTCAGATCTATACTTGAATCAGTTTCAGCAACCTTGCTTAGCTGTTTCATTCATAATAGCTACTGACCTAACAATTTTAGGCAATCACCTCGTTGCATTGATTACCCTGATTCATGTAATAGCAAGACACAGGAATCTTAAGTAAAAAACAGTAACTGTTACTAGAAAAGAATCTAGTGTTTAGCATCATTAAGTCTTTAACAATACTGGTTAGGAATCTCACTGTGGTGCTTCCAGAAGGGAAGCTGAAGTATGAAGTTTCAGAATCCTTTCTTTGCTGTGAGTTTTCTCTTTTTTTTCTCCTCTACTTTTTTTTTTTTTTAATAAAATCATCTTTCGCAAGTCATGTGCTTTACCTAGAAATGAAGTAGTAACAAGCTAAGAGGCCTCCTAACACCCCCACATTCATCCTTCATGCCTTCCTAAAACCAGAGTATTTGTAGAGGGGGATGATCCCAATTTCTAACTTTAAAAACCACATGGATTATCCAGTTTAATCACTTCTTGTAAATGCTGTGTGAATACAATGCTCTCTAATTTCTAGAAGCCTGCATGCTGCAGCTCATATGACCCCCTAGCTTCACTAGTCGGATTTCTATCAAAGTTTTAGCTCTTACGTAGATCTTATCTAAAGCATAGGCTTTGTTTTGGTTTTGGTTTTTTTTTGGTGGGGTGTGTGTGTGTCAACCAACAAACAACTATGTAAAGAAAAATGGGGCTCAGCTGAAGATTTCTAATTTAGAGAAAAGCATTTGATAAATGAGAAATTAACTACTACTTATGGGCAGACAGGAATCCATGGAAGGAGACACAGCCTGGGGAGGACACCTCATGCACCCATACAGGCTGGGAGTCACCTGACTCAGAAGCAGCTTTGCAGAAAAGGACTTGGGGATTCTGGTGAGCACCATGTTGAACATGCCTCAAAAGAGAAGGTTTGAAGGGGATCTTATCAGTGTGTATAAATATCTGACAGGAGGAGACTCTTCTCAGTAGTGTCCAGTGACAGAAAAGAAGCAATGGATACAAACTGAAATACAAAAAATTCCACTTAAACAAAAGAATTATTTTTTTTTCTGCAAGTACTGTCAAACACTGGACCAGGTTGACTAGAGAGTTTATCAAGTCTCTATGTTTTGAGATACTCAAGTGGACAATGCCAAGAACAACCCCGCTCCAGCTGACCCTGCAGTGAATTTGGACTAGCTGATCTCCAGTGTTCGCTGCCAACATCAGCTATTCTATAATTTTTTAAACTATAAGTTTTATTTTTATGATTTTTTGTGAAATACAAATTTGGCAACTATAACACACCTTACTAAATAAAAGCAGTTAGCCTAATGATTATTTAAGTGGTTTAACTTGCAGCCCACAGTCCCAATCCAACCTGCTGGCCATTCCAACTATCCTATAGTCTATTTTTTCCCCCTAAGTGATTATATAGTTTGGGCACCAAAAAGCCAAAAATCAACTATACCCACTCTGCACGCACGCTACCAGCTAGGTAGAGATGTGGAAAAATAACATAATATGCTGGTATAGCAGCCTAGGGATCTCCATAAATAATGATCACTACAGCCATAGATGTTATGGAAACTTTGGCTAGTTGCTGGACCAGGATTTGGTAGACTTGATCCAATCTGTAGCTCTGCTACTGGCCTAGAGGATGACCTTGAACAAAATATTTCTCAATGCCTCTCTGCATCAGGAAGACACAGATAAGAAGGCTAACCTCTTCTGTAAATATTTCCAAGAGTTACAGACAAAAAAGAAGTTAAGTACTTGGTATTGTTATTTCATGTGTCTAGCATTAATATTTAACAACATTTTTCTTTTTTTAGGGAGTTACAGTATCTTTTTAATTACCTGTATGTTTTGATAGCACTTTTATCATGCAAATGAGGAAGAACAACGTTTCTCCATTTGCCTCCCAAGGAACATGACTTCTTTATATCCCTGATACTTCTGAACATTTGGTTGATTCAAGAGACTGAGTTTAAATAAGACTCAAGTTTCAAGGTAAATAAGGCTCTAAATGGAATTAAGTCTTCATTAAAGAACAGATTCTAAAGAGAAGCTTAATAGCAAATTAAGAAAAAAAGAAAAAAAGGGTAATGTATGATTCCAAGGGTTGTGTAAGTGATTTCTATATCCCCTTTAGCTGTTACACCTGCCTCAAATACTTGTTATTTACTTTTGTTTGTTCCAGTATGACTAAGCCTGTCACAAGCATGTTCTTACTGGGAGGTATTATCTGTACTTGAACCAGGTAATGCTGAAGCACTCCATTTATAAGGATATCTCAATTCTTCAAGCAGAAACATTAAAGTATTTCCTTTTCAGAATTCACAAATCGTAGTCAGCACCCTTGACCAAAAAAAAAAAAATAAAAATCCCATCTCTTCCATTCCCAAATCTCTTCTTCATCAACACAGTATACAAGAGCACTAGTGTGCAATTTTCTGCTTGTTCTTAGAGCCTCTCACTGAGGTTGTTAAAGAAATTCCATCTGAAACATCTCTGCCCAAAACATTCAGGTTTAAGTTTACTCTTGCCTTTGTGAACAAAACCAAATCACTTAAAGCATTAAATGGAGGATGGCAGCTACCTACTCCAGTTTCAAAAGACCAAACCTAATTGATCATCTAATCATTTGCAAATGTTCAGCATCTCTTACAAGAAAGCCAGAAAATGCACATGAAGTGTCAACTAGTGAGGCAAAGAACTGAAAAATACAAAGTTGCATCTGGAACTTACCTTGCCAAGAACTTCATAAGCAGACAAACAATACATGTAGCAGTGTAAAAAAAAAGGTCAACATGAAACCTTTTCCGTATTTTGAAGAGGTTATGCTGACCTCCCAGCTATTGAGCCTTCAGTTTCCTCAGACAGAGCACAAGTTTTGTCCTGAATTTGAGGTAAATCAAATTGAAACCAATTTCCACTTCAGAATAATTGGAAAACTTCCTAACAAAAGCTGATTAATCAGAAAATTTCTACTTGTTGCATTCCCAATGTATATTGGAGGTTAGACACACTATCTTGAAGGCTGAAGGTACAGACAAACTGAATTACTATTCATTTTAACACTGGGTAAATCATGTTAAAACAAATAAAAATATTACTCTTAGCTTGATACTATTTATCAATTGCTGCTAAAGCATGTAAGAATTCTGAAAACACCTAGTAAATCTTAACTAGTCCTGAAGAGTTATAATTCTGTTGTTTCCCTGGCTAAAGATCGGAATATTTAATCACTTTCTAGAGGTTTTATCTTGTCCATGACTTATGCCTGTGGTTCATTCTGATCCCTTACTCAGTTTTCTAACCACTTTCTTGGAGGTAAGGATCACTGGAAATGAGTATATGACTCCATAGGAGTGAGTCTGGATTTGTTATTATGCTCTTATCAGTCCCAGTGTTCTTGCTTACTTCATGCCAATGTTAGTCTCCACATTTCTAGTTAACAAAAATATTTCCCTCACCCTTATCGAAAGGAGTTTTCTATATTGAGTAGTTAGTGTGAGATTGGAGTGATTGGAGCTGCTCTGCACTAATTCCTTGGACAGATATATTTTCGGCACGCTAAATGGAAGGACTTGCTTTACTTAATGAAACTTACTTGTGCAAGGCACTATTAGACTTCCCTTTACAAAAAGCATAATTTCAGCAACTATACAGAAAGGAAGTAAGTTTTCCTTTCATAAGCAACTCCTATACAATCCATTCAGTTCACAATCTATACGAATGCAGTTTACGTACTTGTATCAATTTGGTTGTTTCTGACGCTAAATTGCTATATTGTAATTGCTACTACAGAGGACTTCAAAGAGACACAAAATATGGTCTAAAAATCAAAATAAAAGACTGCATGTGCATTATAAAACTGGAATGTTTTCCTGAGATTGTACAAATAAATAGGGCAGTATATCACCCTGAGTAGCAAAGACTGCTGTTCAGTATTTGACAAATACTTGAAGTGGGAAAAATTAATCAACTTTGAGGTCATAGATTTTTTCCCCCCTTCAAAATACAATAATCGTTTGTCTGCTTACCAAATTTTTACCAGCTAAGAACAGTTCCAGATACAAGTTTATATTCTTCAGTTCTTTGACTCACCAGTAGGTACTCTGTATGCTAAGATACAAATTTTACAGTGATTGTGGGCTGTTTAAGTACCTACAGTACTGAGCTCAAAGATACAAATGGCATTGTAATGATTTCTTATTGCAACCTTTGCTATATTTCTTTTTTATTTCCCCCATAACTGAGCACACAGATAGTAAAGCGTCACTTCAAATAAACTAAGTATTATGACTTCACTCTTTTAAGCTTCCCGTAATTTTTCTTCTCTACAACGGACATACTAAAAGCTGAGCAAAAAGCAGTGTGCAGTAATAAAACCAAAGAACAAAAACATGTAATACTTCATTAGCCAACTCACAAGCTCCGTATTCTTGCATACAAGAAAAGCTGCTGCTGGAACACAACTCCTGGGCTGCGGTCCTATTTTGAGTCCCAAAACTTTGCTTATCCTCTTTTAAATCTGACAGAGCACTCAAACCTGGAGTCTGATGACTGACTTATTATTCAAGTACATGTACCCAATAAGTATGATTTATAGCAGAACTCTCAACAGCTTCTACCTTTGTGGTACAATTTATGAAGTTGGTACTTTGCAGGCAGAAAGGAACTGAAAATTGTTCAAGTGGCCGAAAGGTATAAAAATCTGTTTCTGAAGCTTGCCATTTTTTGTGCAAAATCTTACAGCACAGAACATTAGTAGTTAAAATATAAATAACAAAATGTTATTTGTCCTTCTACATGCCAAAAGTACTGGCTATACCTCAATTTTCAAACATGTATTATTACTGTTTTATCAAGCAAAAAACATAAAAAAGTATTTTTGGAAGCTGTTGGGAAGTCAGAACAATCCAGTATTAATTACATTCACTGGGCTTTTTGTTTCTAAGAAACATACTGTAACTTTAAAAATCCATTTGTTTTTTCCAACAGTTTACAAGGAAAAAAAGAAAAATATTATAATCTTCAAGGCTGTAACCTCTTACTGGAAAAGCTATTACCATTAAAATTGCAATAGCCTATCTCTGACTTGATTTCTGATTCTTCTGATGATAGATACGGGTTTATTAACTTTAGGCACCAATGCAAATCTACAACTAATGTGCTGTATAATCAAATGATGCTTTTCCATAAACACACAGGTTACAGAAAAAAAAATAAAGCAGGACAATTGTCTGAAAACATTGTTTAAGTGATATGATTTATAATACCTCTACAGGATTCTTACTCAGACATCATACAATTGAGTATTTATTCACCCTTTCACTTCTTGTAATATATAGCAGGAGAGAAAATGTGTTCCTTGCCAACTAGCAAACTAATAGCACTGCAACTGCTAACAGGGGTGATCATTTTTCTTTTAGCTTGAACTGTACTACAAATCAGAGTTTTCAGAAGCAGCCTATTTCTTCCACAGGAAAAAAAAAAGTTACTTCAATATTACAAATAAACGCCCATAAACCAGAAAAAGTTACAAATGAAACACCTCCCTCTCTCCACTCAAGCTATTCTACCTACCGCAAAGCATAACTGGTCCCTCCAAACCAGGGCTGCCTTCAAACCCATCACTGTCCATATTAGTCCGATATCTACTTCCTCCTCTGCCCAGTTATCTGGGTCCACTTGTGAAGGAACAAATAATCTCTGACTTTGTATCCTTTCAAATGAGCTTCCTGCCCGAGAAGCTGAGGGTTTCAGTCATTTACTTACAAGCATAGCAGATATTCTGTAGAAAATGTGCAAAAGACATGACACTGCCCTGAAAAACTTCCAATCTAATAATAACAATAATAACAAGAAAGAGTAAGAACTGCAACGTAAGATCAAGGCTTTCTTTGTTCAACTGTAGAGTATGCAACTATAGCAACAAATGAATAAATCTTAGAGTGAAAGTATTTGCTAAGTCCACCATCAGAAAAAATATTTCTCAGTTTTAGAGAAAAAAAACCTGGAATGCTCATTATAGTCAGATTACAGAAGTTTAAATACTTGGGGCAAATGAGAACAAGACCAATTCTTGCATTAGAAGAAAGTGTATTTACATTTAAATTCCAGATATTTGTAACAAGATATTCGCCACTTTTTCCACATGTCAAATTTTGTATTTTTTTTAAAAGAGCTGCACTGCCTTCCAATGGTTTTCATGCATATCTGATACAAGCAAGCAACAAACTAAGTGCATTTGATGACACTTTCAACAGTACATTTCTGTTTCATTTCTGGCACTGTGAGCAAATTGTTTCCACTGCAACTAGTTTACTCTCCTTTTAATTAAAAGGTAGACTGCATAGTTAATATAGTAAAAATAATTAGGATATTAATTACACTCAGTGTGGCAATATTTAATTTCTCCTGTCATAACCATACAGCAAGACAATTTTAAAACATGTAGCACAAGCACAAACCGTTCTAGGTGCTGAAAGACATTCAGGCTCAGTCTTACAAAAACATTTATGTGCAGGATCATAAAACAAATTCCCCACTGATAATTCTTTAGACAGCCAGGTCTGTGTGCCTAAATTTCCCTGAGCATCTACACTCTGCAGGGATGAGAACTCAGACTCACATGCCATCATAACACTCTAACACGCTATGCCCCTGGCCTTCAGAGCTTGCCTCTACAGCAGTACAATTTCAACAGGAGGTGTACAGAGCACCTCTCCATTCCAAATCCCCGATGACCAGCACAATATTGTGGGTGTTACAAAATGTGGACTTTATCTCAGGCTATAGAAAAGACCATCACCTGAGTCCCAGCATTCAGAACGAGATTATCATGGTCTTTATTGGAGAAAGCTGACGGTCCCAATTCTATTTCTCAGATGATCACCTCTCCCAGCTACAGCTGCAATGCTGCTTTGGTAGACCACTGTGCAATCACAAGAAGGACATACACACACAAGAACTAGATATTTGGCTAAATCAGTTCTGAGTGTGCTTGGCCTGGGCCATTTTATTTTGTTGGTCCAGCCCCAAGAAGACCTTCAACCATGCAAAAGGCTTCTTTAGACACTGCCACAACAGTTAGTGCAGAGGCAGTGCTTAGCCACACCACTTCCAGTTGGTCAAATCCAAGGTGAGCCTATATATCCTCTGAGTTGCTCTGTAGGATGTTACCATCAATACAAGAGCTAACAGCTAAGCCACTGGTACTGTCCAGTTACTTGCACATGGGTTTTTTCCTGCCAAGTTCTTTAAAATGTACTGCATAGTAAGATATATGGTGGAATAAATTACTCAATGAAACAAACAACCTGCTCCCTATACAACATTTTAAAAAACATACCAAATTAGGTGTTGGAACTCAAGAAATTGACAAACGACAAACAATTCAAGAAAATGACACCTAGAAGTTAAATGCAGGAATTCTCACAGTAAACCTCACCACATTAATTTTATAGATGCTACTCATACAATTAGCATAGAAGCAATCATTTAGGAATTTAATTCTATATAGTTTCACAGATATTTTCCTTTTATCCTACAATGAAAACTGAGGTATACTACATAATCAGCAAGTTCTTTCAAAAGGTGTCTTCACTATCACAGTACACAATACTTTTCGCTGTCTAAACTACATCAACAAATTCTGTTGAATTACATAAATGGGACACTTAGCACCAGTAACAGTAAAAAGAACAGTCATTTCAATAGATATTTGGAAAGTCCTACTGCTAGAAAAGAACTGTTTGCAGATTATGATTCTCTGCTAAGGAGGCAGCATATTAAATTGACTTTTAACTTCTGGTTCATAGCATTGAGTGCAACAAAGCAAAGTTATTAGAATTTCTGTTCAGGGCATCATTCAGTGACACGTCTCTTTTAATCACATTTTCTAAACAGTTCTACAAGTCTAATTTACAACACTGTCATCATATGGAATGAGTATTTCCCAACAAAAATTAAAATCCTTTTAAAATTCAATTCCTTTAAAAACAGACTGCTTTAATACCACCAAGAGAGCACTGTGATAGTAGACACTAAAAGAAGTCATAATATTTTAAGAGCACTTTCTTCAGACACAAGATACAAAATACCATTATTTGGGACATTCTCCCACTTCAAATCGAACAGGAAGCCATGACATACATACAAACTAATCCAAACATCTCTTCAGTGTATTAAGAAGAAATCTGCTCAATTTTAACAACACCATCACTGAAAGCTGTAATTGCGCCACGATAAGGTTTTTTGTTGGTTTTTTGTTTTGTTTTGTTTTGTTTTGTTTTTTTTAAACTTTCCCCTCAAAGAGTGGGCTGTAGCAAAAACTATATGCAGGTACAGAAAACATTGCTGAGCTGGTTCAGTTCCAGCTCTGAAGTGGTCACTTCCAGTTGACTAGTATCTCCGCATCTGGCAGTTTACACTTGGTTTGAAAGCAAATTCAACAAGATGAGAGTGTGACAACCTCCATCAGTGTCTCGATCATGGGCTGAACTTACTGATCTTCATGCTATACCTAACTCCTGCAAAGGTGATCTAGTCATAAATTTCATCAGCTTGGTATGTGACTAACTAAATGACTACAGTAAGCAAAATCCTCCCATTGGTTCTACCTTACATAACAGACTGGCAGTAATTGTAACAGGCAGCACTTTTCACTGCAGTGACTTTCTGAAAGCTTTGAAGTTGAATTTACATTTTATTTTGTTATAAAAAAAGTTCATGACACAAAGAATGTGAACTACACTAGAGAAAGTACTATAGGCTCTTCAGACAGATAAAACATTGTATAGCATGGAAGAGTTGACGACTCTACACCAAACTTTGGACATTTTATTTCACTTCTTTTTCTGATATGCAAGGAAAAGATCACTATTAAATGACATCTTCCATAGTGTAACATAATTTGAACACATTAAAACAAATCAAGGCTAACAAAAAGACAAGTTCAAGAATTCCAAGAATTAAATCAGATACGTTACTATTTATTTCAAAACAGATTTAAGAAAGAATCAATAGCACTTGACAGCCTGTAAGCCACGTAACCGATATACAATCCTCAGGTTTTTACTCCTTAACACATGTAGAATTACCTTAACAGAAGTTCTTTGGGTAGTTTTTTGTTAATAAGAGCTTCATCATTATTTGAGAAAACCTAGAAACAGAAAGAAAAAACACCATTTAAAAAGACCAACAAGAAAAATGCTTTTAGAGAGTCTTTTCACCTTCTACTTAGGTGCTTAATTCTTTTAAATTCCTGTTAATGTCAAGTTTTCAACATGTTAGTTGGTAAGACTATAAAATGATTTCAATACACACAACAGGGCCACACTCACACATACACATGCTCTTCCCTAGTTCTAAGATTTGATTGCACAAAACCTGTGGAGTAACTTAATCATTAGACAAGCAATCAAAAGCCACATTCACACTCCATAAAGAAAAATTTTAGGCAGTAGTGAAACTTGTAGCAATAGCAAGACACATATAAATATACATTAGCTGCACATCCTAAAATTGTCCCATTACAAAAACCAGAAACTGGACACTTTTCAGTTATTAGGTCCCTTCACTGTCTACAGTGGTCTCGGGCTTGTGAATACAGATAAAATACAATAAGCTAAAGATTTAAAGAATTTACTGCCACAGATATGACAGCAACTGTTATATAAGCAAGGGAAGCACTTCAAGAAATACTACAAGAAAAACTGAAAATACCTCTCACCCAGAACTAACGTATCTTTTAAGAGGAAAGACTGAAAGAAAATGCCCAAGGGAAAAAGCAGGCAATACTAATATTACATAGGAATGTTTCCACAAAAGGAGAAAAAGATCAATCAACAGTTAAGTAGAACAGCTAAACAAAGGAGATACTGACCAGACTCAAAACTTATTGTAAATATTTAGGTTTGAGAAATTTTGCCAGAGGAACACAGCAATAAACAAAACAGAAGGTGAGTCAGAATGTAAGGAACCATGGCAGAGACTGGAGGAAGTCAGTCACAAGCAATCACTTCCCCTGTTAAGTGAAGATCTTTATGGAATCCATTTGCCATTCACATTGCCAGAAACAAAAGCTAGAAAGAGGGATCTAAAATAGCCAAGTTTTCTCAATGCTAAAAGGTAAATATGAAAAACACACAAAACAGAAACATGAAAAACGACTGGAAGAAATCCTTCCCCCGTCTTTCATTCAGAATATGGTGTTCCTGACTCAAGCATCAGGGTATTATCCCTTGTTCATCCTACCATCAACATGTATTGCATACTTGACAACTATTTGCTTTGCTTCCTGGGTTTACAAAATAAATAAATAAAGGGGAAAAAGAAGGAAACTCAAGAGGTAGTTCTGAAAAAAGGTACACCAAGCAAAAATGAAAAGAAGCTGAATATAAGCTTGGTTCTGTCTTCATTTTTAAAAAAAGGGAGACAGCAGAAAGGACACATCCAGGAATTCTGAGAATGTCTCCCTAAAACTTACTGTGAGATTAGAAAACCTGAATTTCCATCTGGCTGCTGTCAAGAACCCTTTTTCTCTTCCAGTACATCCTAGGCTGATTTCAGGTCGAACTGCATACTACTGTTTTTCAATTGTGACACAACAGCAAAAGCCACTTTCTTCACTCACCATCTCTGTGCAGTTACCCACACATCTAAGAAAAATAAAACTGTCATCTTTCAAGAGGACTAACAAATTTAATCAAGCTTCCTTTTCCTGCAACAGGAACAGCACAATTACAGACTGGTGATTGTTGCCATTCAAAGCGTAAAACACCCATGCATATGTATTTCAACAGGACAACTCGAGTTCCTTCAGAAGACAGACATTCCTGCCTTAAGCAGTCCCACTTGGCTGACCACAGGTCCAGGTTTGCTCTTGGTTCTGCTCTACATCCAATAGCTGTTGCTGTCAGTATTTTCAGCCTTTACACCGAAAGACACCAGTTTTAGAACTGGTTAACTCTTTATGAGCTTGGCAATTTATAGATTTATGAATTATTTGCATGTTTGCCATTTTAATATTATATGCTACTCATGGATTACAGTTTATAGACTGGAAAACAATAGTATATATTTGGGTAGCTTTTTAGAGCAGTCAAAACAGGCCTAATTGTGTTTATTGCACCACTCATTCAGAAAAAGGAGACACATATGCCATCCTCATAGAACTTGTGATAACTAAAAAGCAAAGTGGGAAAACACTCTCGTACATTACAGGTTAAAACAAATGACATTGCAAAAAAGGAAGTTACCTCTGTGAGAACACACACAGTCCGTGGTAAAACAGACAAGTGAACTTAGACCTCATTAATTCTGGTCCAGAATCTGAACATTCAGTACCATAGACTACTAAAAATCCTCTTTTAACTTAATTATTTTGTAGTTGCAGTTAATTCCTCAATAGTTACATCACCTCACATACGCTTCCCACTTATATACACAAGTATATATTTTTAATAAAGCTGCCTTGCAGACTGCTACTAGTTTATGTGTGCTATCACTTTGCCAGTGGAAAAGTTGTTGTTACCAATTTTTTCCTTACACTGTAGATTCTCAGATGTCCTGTAACATGGATATATGCTCACTGCGTGAAGGTGACACAGCATTTAAGTTTGTAAGGTATGAGCAAGTTACTGTTTAACACGAACAGCTACAATGTGTGCTCAAGACTTGATTATTTCCAACTACTCACCAACTCCTGCATTAAAAAGCCAAATCACTATAAAACATAGCACAGATTTTTGAGAACAGTATTTTTCTACTAAGGCCAAGCTGAAAATCTAAACGTACAACATAACTGGTAACTCTTATGGGAAAAAGGCTTATAATCGCTATATATTTTTATGTGAGGTAACTTTAGACTTAAAAGTTGGATGGAGAAACTGTTTTGAATACACGACAGCAGGTATGACCAATACGGTTGCATTTAGGAATCCCAGTTAATACTGAAGAAAGTGCAACTTTTACTACTTAATATGAGAAGCGTGCAACTTGCCCAGCCACATGAAGCACCCCGCCTGCTACACAAGCCACACATGAGGCCACAGATTTGAAGCTGTTTTCCCTCAAACAGTAAGTTTTATGTGTTCTTGTGTGCATAGCTATAGTTACATCATGAAGTATTGTTCTTACAGAATATGAATATTTAGAAAAATGGAAGAGTATTTTTAAACTACTCTTTTACTCTACAAAAAGTGTATTAGCCTCTAGAGTCATACTGCATTTGCAATCTCAGGAGAGGGAATTCTTCAAAAGCTCGTCAGTACTAGTTTTCCCCCAAAGGAAGAATAGGCATGGGATAACTGGAGTAGTCACCTTCTAGATGAACGTTTGTAATGTGATTTTGAATGTGTGCAAGCGGAGAGAAAAGACAGAAGGTGCAAACACAGTAATATATTTATTCTTTGAACACTTCCTGAAAATATAAAACATCCATTAATGAAATAAATATCCTGAGTACATTTATGCATCACCTCTCCAAAGTAAACAGTGCCATCCTTTTTGGTTTTTACTTTATTTTTATCATATAACTTCTAGTTTTCTGTTTCCATTTATTAAAAAACCAAAACATACACAAAAAAACCCCACCAGAAACAATCAAGGAAGCATTCGATCACCATAAAAAATATTTTAGTAATCTTGTCAAACATAATTTATTTTTCTTCAGTTACAGGTAGCGCTGACAACGATAAGCCCTCAAAATACCCATACATAATAATACAGAATAATAATGAAGAATACCATGGATGTAGACAGAGTATTTCTTCTCTCTTTGCTTTTGCATTTGGTAGCAAGTTTAACTGTTAATGACAAGGTATCTCAAAATCTAGAAAAGCGTTTTTAAGTGTATAAAATCCCACAATACAACAGACAAATCTGTGCACAAGGAAAAAGGATAGGTGAGATTGAACATCTGTAATAAATGTTACTCTAAAACCAACTCTAAATTTCCTGTAAACAGAAGACGAGATTCTTAAAGGAACTATGAGAAGCAGCAACACAAAACCCATGAGAGAAAACTGTAATTGCTTATTACTTGAATCTTGAGCCATTCCTTACATGCTTCAACTGACCTCTCTTGGTGGTATCTTCACTGTATTTTTGAAAGACTCGTTATAATGAGCTAAAAAGGAAGTATTTCCTTAAAAAATGACCATATACTTGCTTATATTAAATGTCTTCAGCAACTACACTTGATTTTTTTATCTCTTTATTATATAAATGAAGTATCCATTGTGTAAATCTGTCAAATTCAAAAAGAATAATCTCCCTGATTTGCCTCCTAAAACATATTAATTGCCATTAGTCCTAGAACATAACTGTACATCACAGTTAGCCTGCCACCATTAAAAGCACCACACATTATTCTCTTTTGGTCTAATAGTTAGTGATGAAGCTCTCCTGTTTTCACCAAAATTACTGAGTTGAAGAAGTCTTTTCTGATGGAGTTGTGCGTTTGTGGGTTTGTACCTAGTCTGGCAAAGAACTGTAAGATGCTCAGAAAGTTTGTGTTTTCTCTACAAAGAAAAAAAGGACTATTAATCCTAGTTCATTAAGCTTATCTAAACCAATAAGCAATTCCCTTCAACTAGTATTTCAAGATCAAAATAAGGTTATAGTACTGTTTTGGTGTTAGTCCTTAATTTTTTTTTTTTTAGTGATGCAATTTTAGGTGTCATTCGGTCCTCTATTGAAGAGGACTATTTTCTTTACAGATGAAACAGTTTTGTTAGCAGCTCAGACACTATGGCTCAGTTCCACAGAGATATTTATGCATCTAATTGCCACTGAAATAAAAGTAGATAAGGACTTTCAACTTGTCAACTTTTCAAATCAGAAGTTACTAAAAACCAAACTCAAAAATAGCCTTGCTTTGTAGTGCGCTAAAGCAAGTAATTACGGGTAAATGTAGATCTGGGAAAGAGCAAAGATGAAGTCTAAGAGACCCCAAAGAACATCCACAAAAAGCAAAGACAGATATATACTGAAAACAAAGCTGAATTATTTATCAAGCCAGGAATAAAACCCAACATTGAGTTGCTGTTGCCAAAGGAGACAGCAGTTCAGAATCAAATCCATACATTTCCCTCCTCCTATGATAGCTGACAGAGCAAGCATACTAGTTAAATTGTAAATATTGCCATATGTAAAACACATCAAGTCTTTCAGGTTTTCACTGGCAAGAACAGTATTTATTTAGTATTATTTAGGCAGTGATAGGCATCATAAGAACATAATGTTTAAAATGAAAATCCTGACAAAATAAAGTCTTATTCAGTTCCCTTGATGTTCAGATTTTCGTTACCAAACACAAAAACCCATCAGCTTGCTGTACATCTCTCCTCATTGGAGGCACCTGATTGTTGCCTGTGCTATTTCCCCTTCACTATACTACTGAAATTGCCTCTTGCTATTGTGGCAGCAAAGCCAGCAGATCAGCTTTGCTACCCAGAGCAGTTCACAAGCACACTAAAGTAATGAATGGCATCCTAAAAAGCTCTCTATTTAAATAGAGCAGAAAAATGCAGGAGGAAGAAGGGTAAACCATCTTCCTTTACTATAAATTTCAGATTATCTCACATTACACTATAGACTGCTCTCTAATGGTCAGAGAATTGCTGCTAGCTGCTGCTTTCTCCGGAAATACACAATTAATGCATTAGACAGGCAGACAGACGGAATCATTTAACCCATGCAAGTAGCGAAATGTAACTAACTGTATCTAGGCAGCAACAAGAGTGTTAGACAGGCTAAGGGATATGCATTGCCAAGAAGACTGAAATAAGTGATACTGAAGACAACAGCTGATGGCGTTAAATTAGAACCCATGGTAAAGCTTTCTGTGTAATCAATAAAGTTAAAACACACTGAAGCAAACCTTGAAAGGCAATCTCATCTCAAGCCGAGCTCGTCTACAGCAGAGACTGGTGAAGTCTTCTATTTCAATACACAGACACTATCTGCTCTCCAGGCTCTCACTCCTATACTCCAGCTGTTCACCATGGTCCAGTCTTTGACTTTGTGCACTTCAAGACCCCAGCCATCCTGGTCTGTTGTGGTCACTAACCTCTTTTTCCCTTGGACACTCTTCTACCAAAATTCAGGGCGCTGCATTCAGTAGGCTTATAGCTTCCTCCTCACTGCCGGATACCTAGCAACCCTTTTGCACTGGTCTTTTGTCAGATTCTTTTCTCTTCCAGCACTGTGACAAACTGACTGATCAAAAGCAACTAATACTTCATAACAATTACTTTTGGGTTTAATGCATTGGTCATCTTAAGCCGTTAAGGCTTACTTGCAGAGAGCAAGATCAAATGCACCTGTGAAGACCTCTCTGTCTTTCCTTAATGCCTTCCACTGAGCTAGGGCTACCTATAAGGGCCATATTGCTTTTAAAGCTTTCCCAGAGCAAGTGCTGTCCAATACTATAAAACCTGCCAGGCCGAAGCAGCTGGCCACACTGCCCACTTCACTGCTCTGTTTTCTTCCAGAAGAGCTACCATTCTTGTTTTGCCAGCACTGGTATTCACACCACATCATTCACATTTTACTGGAGGGCATCAGTCTGGTTCTGCAAGGCCCTGTTCTCACTGGGTGACAGGTCAAGGTCATTTGTGAACTTCAGAGCTGATGGCCATAGCCGCACAATTCTGTCTCGAGGCCTTTGGCTGTTCCAACTCAACTGCCTCTTAGCGTGGAGCCGCTGTCTCGAGCACACTAGCTCATTCTCAGTTGACCAAATAGCTGACATCACCCTTTCCTGTGCGTTTTTCAGAAAGACAGTCACCTACCAACAACAACAAACTTGGAAATCACCAATCAAGTCTTTTCAAAAGTATGGCTTAATTACTGCAAGCAGCCAAGACATTAAAGTCTAACAGGTTAGCCTGACCTGTTAGCTGAGCTGCCCATCCTTTAATGCAAAACTTAACCTCATCTCCTACAAAGTCACCAAAGAGACAGCAATCCTCCAAACTAGCCCCACATATTAAGCATACTTTCACATATTGCTGTCTTACCAGCAATGCTATTTAAGGTGCTGTGACACAGATTTATTTCAACTTTTAATACACTGTAAATTCTGATACAGACCAAAGAGGCACTGAACAAACTTGAAGTTTAAGACTTTCTGTACCATGTCAATATTTCAGACTGACATAGTGTGATAGCTCCTACTTTAACTTGTTAAAAAATAGGAAGGGGAAATCTAATTGTTTGCAGAATTAGTGATTGACCTAATTATTGGCAGGCCTAAAATTCAGTCGAAAGATAGCATTTTATCAATACCTGCCATCATGTAACTGATGTTTGGTAGCCTGCATGACAGAAAACATTAGGTTCAATCCAATACCAAATCAAAAGAAACAGCCATTACACTATTACTTGCAAAAAAAAAAAAAAAAAAAATGTTTGCAAGTTCTACTTCCCCTATGTTACTCTGTGAGAAGAGCTATATGGAAGATTAATCCTCCATTCAGGCTATGATCCATCTAGCTCACGCTTTGTCTTTAAAAGCATCTTGTTCTTACCACTACCAGAAATGGCAAAACAAGCCTGAACGACATGGAAAATTAAACTACTCCTTACCTAATATTTCAAGACTAGAGATTGTTTCATCTCAGAAAAAAACCCACAAAACAACAACTACTGGTTAAACACTAAGAAATCTGGAAAAAAAGCTGTCAATTGTACCTCTGCTTATTCTGTAAATATACATAAAGAGACAGGTGCAAAAAAGACCAAATTTTATCCTCATCATTTGTTAGTTATATACTGATAGGTAAATCTTTTCTTCAGTTTGTTTTCTTTTTAAACAAATTAATGACTGAATATTTCCTTTGTCAGATACGTCATCCACCGTTCCCCTTTTAAGATTACTCACTTCCAAATAAAACCAATACATGATGAAGCATTTAGACATTATTCCTAAAAAACAAAATAAAGCATTCAAATAACAGTCAAATCTACAAATCACTTTAAAGTAGAACATGGGGAAACCTGTATCACCTACTTCATGGCTTCAAGAATAACAGACCTGTGGCAGAAAATTAACATCAGATGGATGAAGCAGTTGTTGACTGTAGCCCATCAGAAGGGTAGATTACACATCATACAGCTTCTGTGCTTTTTTTTTTCTTGACCAGGTAAGTAATAAATCCCTCCTTAAGCATCAGGCAGAAACTCAATGCAATTTGTAAAAGCCAACATTCAAAACACCTGAGAAAGTTACTTGAATGGTCAAAGGAAGGTACCTTTGAGACTCTAAGCAGAAATACTGGAATAAATTCTAAGGCAGCTTCCATCACAACATTCACAGGGACTGCGTGCTCAAATCACAATTTGTTTCATCACAAAGAAATTCCATTTGGTTTCACACAGTCTTCTACAATCATGCTATATAATACACATTCTCAGACATTCAGAGCATGATACGTTTCTGAAAAATCAGTTTGAGAAGAGCTGGTAGCCATTTGTTTTAAAGCAGCAGTATTTGGTTACGGATAGCCATTCAGTCTAAGCCACCCAAGTCACAGGTTCATCAGAGCCCTTAAGAGTATTCCTTTCAAAACTCCTCCTCTGAATCACCACTTATGCATATAGTTGGTTTTACTGCCATACACACGGCTAAGTTTTATTCCCAGTCTCCAATATTAGCATACAAACTAACACACTGATGGCACGACAAGGGAGACCTGAAATCCTCCCAGCATGTGCACACACAGATTCTCCTGCAGGTCCATTTCCCCAGGAGTTTGCACCATTCTAATTTGGACTGACACAGTCTTCCCTCCAGCCACGCAATCCCACATCCAGGAAAGGCAATTATTTTTCTTACTGTACTTAGCTCAAACTGTAAATGAAATTACAGCTTAAGTCCTGACTGCGTGAATGAAGCAGAATCCCTTCTTCTAATCATCAGTGAAACAAGAATTTTGAGTACTAATAATTTTCTCCCCAACATAGCTGCTCTTCAAAAATATATTTGAGATTTAAAAGGTATATTTCATTACAAAAACGACTCTATAGCTTCTACAAAGCCATTTCAAAACAGTGCTTGATCTGCATCATAAACACTATGTCAGAACTGATGTTTTCCTAATAATGAACTGATGTTTTTCCTAAGTGTGAAATCTTTCTTATGAAAAGCAAACCTTCTCTGCCAGGCAATCTCCCTAGAGCATGAACCAGAAAAAAAGATGCCACAAAACCTGTATTGTGGCTGCACACACCATATATGTAGTGTGTAATTAATAAAAGCTTCCAATTATAAGAGACAAAATTAGGTACCTCTTCATGCTTACAAGCAGCAATTATAACTGACTTCAAAGGAAACAGCATCATAGTAGCATTCCAAAACACCTTTTTCAAGCTGATCCAAGAAAAGAGGTTGAGATTTAGAAGAGAAACTGGACACTCACTTAATTGTTAGTATTTGCCAAAATCCTTAGTTTCTGCAGAAATAAAATAACCTTGATACTTTAGAAGTACATCATAGACCATTTTCAGAACTGCAAGCACACTCAGACATTCTGCCCCTTAATATTTAGATAACTACTACATAGTATCAAGTCATGATATGGAAATGCCCTTCCTCTGTGAAGCTCTGACCTCAATTTCAACCTCTGAAAACAGACAAACCTGACATACTGGTAAAGTTTCACATTTATGGAGATCTGATGATGTCTTGTCTCCTTATCGATTTAAATTTATAGAACATACTGGTTAACCAGTTGAACAGCAAACAAATCCAATGAAAACAGAGTTTACTATTTCCTACTGCCTGAAGGAGAACACAGGAAAACACTGGGATAGAAAAAGAGAATATACCATGAAGTATGGCCAATATTTTAAGGGTAGCAGCCTGATACCAAATTTTAAGTACTTTGTGGGCTACACAGCAGCAGCTTGTGGTTCCATGTAGTCATAAATGCGCAAGCCCAGAAAAGGGCGCATTTCCAGTTCTAGTCCTCTAGCACAAGTGCAGTGTTTTCTCCAAGGCAAAGACAACCCAGAGGGAATCACCGAAGAGATTGGCTGTAGCTGATTGTATCAACTGAGGTGCCCTTGTATTTAAACAACGCAAGTATTGTTGCATTTCCATTACCTCTCTGTACCCAACAGAAACTATTCAGTCCATTTAAACACTTAAATTCATACCATAGTTTTGCTTGTTGTTTTTTTTCTGGGTTTTTTTGGAGGGTTTGTTGTTGGGTTTTTTTGGCAGAGGGGCAGGACGGGACACAGGAGGGAGGTCATTGGAGTCAGCAAAAATTACTTACCTTACAGATTTTGTGCTTTCTTTTTCCTGACCAGGTAAATAACAAACCCCTCCTTAAGCATCAGACACTCAAATGCAATTTGCAAAAGCCTAAGCTCAAAACACCTGAGAAAGGTACTCTCCTTTGATCCCCCACGTAACTTTAAGACTCTACAGAGACATATTGAAATAGAAACTAAGGCAGCCTCCATCACATTTTAAGTATAATTTGTTTCATCACAAAAATAATCCATTTGGTTTCATGCAGTCTTGTAGAATCACACTGTATACACAATTTTCATTTACAGCACAGCACATATTTTGAAAAATCTGAGAGAGAAGCTTGATCTTCACAAACTACTAGGAAAAAAAATCTTCAATCTCAAGAACTAGTTTAAACTTTGATAGAGACATACAAGTAATTTCCGGATCCTGAAAAATAAACATGGAATTGACAGAGGAGACACCAGTTTGAAGTGAATTTTAAGTCCATCATTATGTTCTTTTAATGCCTTATGTGTAACTTCTTCTGTTGTAACAATGGATAAAGACTTCCAGCATTTTTAAGAATGCAAATCTGGCTTTCACCATTTTGAAGTTACTCTATGTTTACAATCTTCCTCCTCACAAGCTTTAGAAACAATTAAAATATCCCACACCGTCTTAAAAGCTCAAGTGGGAAAGCTATTCTGTAAAAGCTCACCCAGACAGCTGGTCTCCAACCCTATCACATTCTAATCAAATACAACTCAAGTATCATAAGAAATTTTAACAGTTTTTGCACTGTGCTAAAACAAAGAGAGAAAAAAAAAAAGAAAAAAAAAAAGCAGCAATCTATGAAGTATAGGGATCACCTTCCTAAAAAGGTTATTAGAAAGAATGCAAGTGAATGTTACAGCTATTGTCAAAACTAGCTCGAGGCTACTGAACTGTGAGAAAGAACTCTTTGGTTTCACAATTTCATTTGGTTTTGTCCTACTTAGCATACACTGTTTATGTGTATTTTTGATTCAGCAGAAACACTACCAGAACTTTCATATAAGTTATCAACTTGTGTAATTGGTGCAATTATTCTGATATCTAATTGACAAAGCAGCTGAAGTACTGTTAATGTGTAGCCTTCTGCTGGCATTCAGATCGATACTGACACAGTGCCAAGATTCGTACTACTTTTCTACACTAACCTAAAAATAGTTGCCATGCTTCAGTGAAAATCTGACTTTTATTTTAAACTTTTCACATCTGCTAGCCCCATGTTATCCCTAATTTTAACTAAGATGACTAAATATTCCAGTCTGTTGTCAAAATAAGCAAGCATTAAGCTAATGGTCCTTCTGATTTGTAGGAACACTGACATTCCCTATACTAAAAGGTCTAGTGTTAACTGGTCAAAATTAATTCCTTCCTTACCTTTCTTGAATTTTAAACTATGCAGCTATGAAGAGTTAAGAGGGAAATAATAACCTAAACGGGACTAACCCCTGTAACAGAGAGCAATTCAAGTATAAGCATTAATTGAATAAGATATCTGAACATACAAAAATAATTAAAAAATGACGTTATTTCATCCTTTTCTTATCAGCTGTCAAGTGCAATGAAGGAGCTGCCCAGTATAAGAATCTGCACAGCGGTAAGGCTTATCAGGTAAAATTTCTGAGATTCTACCTGTGCAGTTACAGCAACAATTCAGCGCTTCTTTGCAGATTCTATGTCTGCTGAGTTTGGACTGCTACAAGTATCTAATCAGGAATGTCAAAACAAGACCATGAAGGAAAAATCCACACCTGGAGTTTGGCAAATGGAAAATATTTACTTATGTTGTGAAATGCTTTATAAATATTTTGTTTATTGTTTTTCAGTCTGTAAGTTTTCCTAAGTTTAGAACATGAGATAAATCCACTTTATTCAACTGACTTTTAAAATACTGTATCTTCTCTGATGTGGCGTAAATGTGTGATGGAATACTAAGGTGAAGTAGGACATGTCATTAAGTCACATCATCATCACTTCACCAATACAACACCATCCACAGCCTCATTCACTGACATTTACTCCTCCTTATAGCAACAGCTACATCCTGAAACCTTTGCAAACCCAATCCAACATGATTCTACATAGAAGTGTACTGTAATCCCACACACATTCTATCCATTCTATCCATATTTTTATTCCACCTCACATTTTAGTTTTCAAGGCTGTTTTGCTTAGGTTCAAAACATGTAGGCTAGAATCAGGAAGGAGCAGAAGGCAAAGTGCAGGAGAAGAAAGAGAAGGAGCATGAATAAGCCTTCATGCAAAGGAAGAAGAGAAAAGTTATGACACCACAGGGATACAGTCCTTCGTGAGGCTGTGTGCTCCCTCACCCCCACCCAGAACTCACTACAGAAAGCCTACACACATTACACACATACAAACATACCCATAAAGTGATTTTGCTGCCTTAAAACACCGTGCATTGTTTTACCCCATGTGTGAAAAGCTAGCAACTGTGCCTTCTTCCTGCGTCTATCACTGTAAACATCACTGCAAAGCAATGAGGCATCAGACAAGTTGTAACTGAAAACAGGGATCATACCAAGACCCTTTCCAAACATGTCATGCCTGTCCCTGCTCACTCCCCCTTATACGCCTTGTCATCTTCCTTTCACAAACATCACGATGGACCTCTCCCCCGCCACATGCTGCATACACGTACTGTATCACATCCCCACACAGGCTCCCCACAAAGCAAACCTCAACCACCCTTCCTTCTTTGCTGCACCCTCCACACACATACATTCCATGACACACCATCTCTACATACAGATGCAACAAACCTCGTGCTCACCACACACACAATCACAAATCTGTTATAAAGGCATCTGTGCATACATGTTAAGCCATTACAGCTATGCATACTTACACATATAAGCAACTGCCACTCTACAGATACAGGATATGGTATTTTGTATCTGCTACGCACATATAAAAGTACAGATAATTCTTGCCACACCCATAGCATACATGCCTATAAAAATATCCACGTATTATGCCACACCCAATACTCACTATATATATACAGACCCAAGCCCATACCAGACAACAGTATGCAGACACAACTACATACATACGATGCAGTGTCCCCGTACACAACGTCACACCTCCACTACAACACGAACACACACACCCCCGAAGCCCAAACCATAGCAGACACACACGCACACTGACACAGAGGCATAACGTCCCACCGCACATCTGCCACAGACACAGCCCGCGGGCCACACCCCGGCTTAGGGCACAGGCACAAGCACACAGCGCAGCGCCCTGCATCAGCACCCCCGGCACCCCCTCCCCATGACACCACCACCCCCGTTCCGTGCCCCGGCACACACGTTGGCTTCCTCCCCACTTTACCGAGGGGACAGACACGCTTCTGTCACGCCCCAGCCGCTTTCCACACCCACAGACACACACCATCGCTCCTGCGTTACACAGGGGACGACACCCCCCCCGCCCCGCCACACCTGACCCGCTCTGCACTCAGGGAGGCTCCAACCAACGGCTGCCCCGGCGTTACGCAGGGGGGCGAGGCACCCTCGCACCTCACCCCGACAGGCGGGCACACCCTCTCCCCGCCAGTGCTATGCCGAGGGACAGCGCAGCCCCACCTGCCCTGGGCAGAGGCAGGCACACTCGCTCCGCCACCGTTACCGCGGGGCACCCCCCGCACACGCAGCCCCGCCGCGGGCCGTACGCCCAGCACCGCACCCGCACCGCACGGTGCGCGCCCGCCCGCCCGTGCCCCGCATACCCCCGCCCGCCAAGCGCAGGCGTTACGCCCGCCCCGGCCGCCACCCTCCCCTCAGGGTGAGGGGCCCGCCCGCCGCGCGGCCCCGCGGCCGCCCCTCACGGCCCGGGCAGCACTCGCGCCCCGCGGCGGCGCCGCCCGCCGCGCCACCTGCCCGCCCCGCCTCGCCTCGCCTCGCCGCCGCTCCCCGCCCCGGGCACCGGGCCGCCGGGCCAGCCCCCTAACGCCCGACGGCGGCGGCGGGGGGCGGCGGGGCGGGCCGGGCCGGGCCGCAGGCTCACCATGGCAGAGGCGCCGCGGCGAGGCCGGTTGTCCTGGCGACGAGGAGCCCCGAAGAGGGCGCCAGGTGCAACGCCTGCGCGCGCCGCCACCGCCGCTGCCGCCGCCAGAGCCGGGGCGGGGCGGGGCCGCCGCCGCCCCACGTGACCGGCACCGCCCCTGCGCGGTGGGGCCGCCCCGCCCCGCCCCCGCGGCCGCCGGCCGCCGGCCCCCGCCCCCCGCCTCAGGTGGCGCCGCGAGCGGCGGGTGGCGACATGGCTGGCGGGTGCCCGCGGGGGCTGCCGGCGGCAGGGCGGGCAGCCGGCCTCGGGCAGGCCGGCCTGGCGGGAGTCCCGGCTCGGTGCCGGAGGGCTGGGCTGCCGCTCGGGCCCGGCCCCTCCCGCGGCTCCCGCGGCCGCCGTTCCCGCCGAGAGGCAGGCGCCGGGAGCCTCACCCGCCGGGCCGCGGCCTCCGGAGGCGTCTGCGGGCTCGTGGGCGCGCAGAGGCCGGTGCGGCTGCCAGGCAGCGCCCGTCCCAGCCGCGGGCACTCCCCGGGGCCTGCCGGTGCTGCTGGCACAGGGTAGCTGCCCCTGCGCCTCCGGGTTTCCCGCCTGGCGTGTGGGGCGACATGACTGCTGGTGACATGTTTAATCCAGGGTGCTGCCTTGTAAACTGGAGGGGCTGCGGCCAGCGCGGCCGGTCGCTCCTGTTGCAGCCACAAGTGTAGATAACTGGGGGTGATAACATCCTAGATCGCTACGGAAAAATCCACGGAAGCTTGTCTGTCAGAACGCCAAGCGCTTCGAAGCGATGGGTGCTGTCAGTAAGAGCGTGCCTGCCTGCTGCGAACACACCCTGTGTGAAACCACTGTCCAAGCCAAATCCAGTATTGGTAATAGCACGCTTACAGGTTACATCTGTTCAGCAGTCACAATACCACAGGGAAAACAAGAGATGGGAAAAACTGGGGAGAAAAAACTACCCCAGCAGGTACTGTTTTCTCTTGATTCAGTCCTTCACATTTCTAAGAAACACAAGTGGCCGTTGTAGGGTAACAGGAGTTCACTATTTGGAACTGGCTGTGTTCATTCCTTTAAGGAATGAAACATTCTGGTTTGATTAACAGTAAAAAATAGTTTCTTACGAAAGTGTCCTTTCTCAGAACCCGCACGGAAATAGTTGGTACATGCACATACCGTTTGCTGGCACATGTCTCGATCTACTGTCTTACACTCTCCAGATTTTGGAGAATGACCCGGTTCATACAGTTGATCTGGTTTGTATAGCAGGGAAGAAAGCCTCAGAAATGTGAAATATGTATAAACAATTCAGACATGTTCAGCTGAGTTGCAGAAGGCGCAGACTAGCAGTTTCTAAATTTTATTGGTTCGCATAAAAAAAAAAAATAGAAAAAGAGGATCGTCCCATGACTTTTTTTTTAGTTCAGTGCAAATCTTTGGACTGTATAATAAAGATAGTGACAGATTTTCCTATCACTACAATAAAAAGAAAGAAATTCAAGGAGCTAGAATCAGTTCAAGTTGCAGCAACCTGAAGGAAAAAAAAAAATATATCTGACTTTGCAAAAAGAAGGGAGATTGCAAAATAATAACCGTGTTCCGTGAAGAGGGGTTCAGGATAACTAGCCCAGTTGGGATCTGTTTGTGCAAGGGAGGCAAGACAGGAGGCAAGTGTGCAAATAGACTATCCATGGCCTAATCAGCTTTCATTTGATTGAAAACTGTCAGAAGGCATGGAACATTACAGAACGGATTTGAATCAGTATTTTATCTATAAAAAGACTATAGGAAAGAAAGCACCTTGTTTCATCCCCCAAGAAAGAGAAGAGAGACGTATATTTGCCACCTGGGTATTTGTTTAGGATGTGAAAGGGCGAAATCCATATCTTTGGATCTGCACCAGCTAATGATTTATAGTGCCACACTACTGACTTTCTGGACTCCTCTTTGTCTATGTTGTGGTATCACTTGAAAATTCAAGAAAAGCATACTCGACACACCTCCACACACCCTCTCTACAATGGCTTGAGTTTTGTCAAATAAGCAATCAGATGAGAATTCATCTAATGAGACTTCAGAAATGTGTGTACAGGAGCATCTACGTCCTGGTCTGTCTTCTCCATTTCTTGTCTGTGGAATGTCTTAGTATATACATCTGAAGTCCTAAGAGAATATATCCATGTTTAGTGTCCCATTTTCAACCAATCCACAGCAATATTGTGTGATGAAAAAATTTTCATCTGAAAATTCCCAGCTAGTTCTAATTTTAGCATTCTTTTAAAATCATCAAGTTTTTAGGTAATGCCTGTGCACTGGTCAATTTAGAATGACCAATTATGTAAGTTATTACTGACGTCTTTTTATATTTTGTAAGCTGCAGAGCTGTGTTCAACAGCTTGGCCTTTTAACTTGCCTATCTGAAGTTCCTCCTAATTGTTCAGACTCTCATTGAATGCTGACACAGTTCCCTTCTTACGTACCTTTTTACCAAACTTAAAAGAAATGAAAAATAGTTTAAATGCTTGTCAGAAAAAATAAACAAGTGGCACCCATGAGAGGGGTGAGTTAGCAGCGTGATTCTGGAGCTCTTTGCTCTTGCTAAACAGCAGCTTTGGAGCCTCTGGGCCGTTAGGCCCAACAGCCTAGAAAAGACTTTTGGGTTCTAGAAAGCCATCACAGAGACTGAGTAGTCCAGTCTTGTGAAAGGAGTTTTGTTTCTGGATTCCACCCAGTCATGCTTTCCCCAACTTTGCTCTATAGCCAGTGAAGATTTCCCCTCTGTGTGTTGTTACCAAACGATGCCAGGCTGCAGTAAATGAACCTTTTCAGCACAGGAGGACACTTGCCATGCAGTAGCTTCCTCTACAGAGGTCCTCTGATTGTTGGACTCCTTTGAATCTAGAAGTGAGTCAGTATTCTTACCAGTGGGCATTGTGCTTATAAATCCACATGTATGTTTTTCTAGGAATTTTCCTCACTGGCTGAAGGCATTTGGTTTGAAACAAGCTAACTGTTAGACCTTTCCTTCCCTCTTCCCCATCCCCCTTTATGTAAGTCAAATGAAAGTACATCCCAGAGAACAGGCGAAATAAATTTGAGATGCTACAGTTCCCAGCTGTTTGTTACAGCTCTTGCTTCCACAGCACAGCAGAGGCTTGTGAAGCTTAGCTGGTGGTGCTTCAAGCTAACTTGCACCAAGACCGATGAAGAGCTTACTTAAGATTGTGTTAACACAACTCAGCTGTGAAGGACTTTTGACTACAAGTGTGAAGCAAATGGTTGTAGGTGGTTAACTTGTAAAATTGCTACATTGGATCTGAAGGAGATCATCTTTCCTTAAGTTAAATGATTGTGACAAGAAGGTTCACACCTGTTAATTGCCATTATGAGAAAAAAATGGTTGAGGGAGTGTATATCTTTTCTAGGATGCTTTTTTAGTATGCACTACGTGGTTCACATTAGAGCATAAATAGGTGAATTTTGATGTCTGACACGGCTTTTCATGTACTGCCATAAGAATTGATAGGACAAGATTTCCCAAAACGTTTTTCTTTCCTGAGCATGGCACCAGTACATGCTAGCTTTGTGCCAGGATTTATACTTCTGTGGTGCTGTTGCTTTTTCAAAAGTTGTTTTTATATCGCTGCTAGTGCACATACCGTTGGCTGGGAATATCCTGCCCTACCCAGATAATCTGTGGAGGTCCAAACCAGCGACCTGACAAAGTGACACCATGCATCCTCAGCCACCTCATTCCTGGATAGGATCGTGAGAAGCATGTGAGTTGCTGGCAGGGAGCGCAGCGATTCAGAGGGACCATGGCAAATTGCAGAAATATGCTGATGGGAGTCTCAGGACACTTAGCAAAGGCAAGTGCAAAGTCCTGCATCTGGGATACAGTAACCCTTCTGCAACAGCCTGGGGGCTGGCTAGAATGCAGCTCTGAAGAAAAGGAGCTGGGGGTCCTGGTGGACGATGAGCTGAACATGAGTCAGAAGTGTGCCCTGATAGCAACAAAAACTGCATTAGCAAGGGAGTGGCTAGGAGACTGAGGGAGATGATTATACCCCTCTATTCAGCACCTGTGATACAGCATCTGCAGTACCGTGAGCAGTTCTGGGTCCTGATCATCGGAGAGATGTTGACAAAATGGAGAGAGTCCAGTGGAGGAGCACTGCAGTGTCTGAGGGCTGCAGCATGTGCCAAGCAAGGAGAGACCAGTTGTTCATTTAGACAAAACGACCAAGTGGGATCTGACTGCAGTCTTCTACTACCTAAAAAGGGGGTTGTAGAGAAGGTGAAGCCAGTCTCTCCGTGAAGATGTGTTGTGGAAGACTGAGAGACAGTAGTCAGCTGCAACAAGGGAAATTCCAGTTGGATATAAGGGGAAGATTCATGGCCATGAGAGTGGCTGAGGACTAGAACAGTGCTCAGAGGAACAGTGGTGTCTTCACTGTTGGAGATTTCCAAAACATGGCCACACAAGGCCATGCGTAACCTGCTTGTAGTTGAAGTTAGCTCTGCTTTGAACAGAAAGTCAGTTTGGGTGACCTTTGGAAGTCGCTTGCAGCTTGTATTATTCTGTCAATTGTAAGGTGTAAAATTGGTTGGAGAAGATACATACATGGGTAATTTCAAATGAAGCCACAGGTGGTGCGGGAGAAGAATTGGCCTCCTTCAAGTTCAGAAAGCAGGAAATATATGCAAGTCTGGAGATGCCTAAGCAGTCAGGTATACACAGAATGTCATGTCTGTGCAGTCAGCCCAGTGTTTTCCAAAAGTCACCAGCTTCAGTGCATATGCAGGTCTGTGGGTATGTCCCAGGTCATCTTAATGCATGGCAGCCTGCTTGTAGGCCCTGTGCAATGGCTCTGATCAAGCTGCCATACATCAGGAAATCCCATACAAATAAGGAAGTCTTCTGAATGTCAGCCAGACAGTACTTCCATTCAGAGAAAGATGTGTGGCAGCTTTATCTTTAAAGACATTCCCGTAACACCTGTTTTTCCTAGTTTTGAGAGGTCAAGGTTGGTCCTTCCTTTATTTCAGAAAAATTCAGAGGTGCTTTTAAACTCATTCTGTGTTAATGAATCTTTGCAGCAAAGAATTACTTTATACAAAGAACAAGGATTCGACCACATAACGTCTGTAAACTTTACCATGGTCACTCAAATAATAATGAGTTGGGAATGTTTGACAGTTGTTATCTGTGTGTGACACTTTGAGAAGCCGTGGCACCAGTCCTGTAAGTGCGTATGTGACTGGTTATCCTCACGTGCTGAAGTAGTTCAGTAAGCACAAAACCAGAGAGCTGCTGTAGAAGTTCCTCCACATCCAGCTCCAGAATGTTCTCTGTATGTACTTGTTCTAACATGGTACATTTAAAGTGCATTTCAAAGCACGCTTTCATTTGCCATGCAGAAGGACCTCTGCTCATGTGTTTTTAATCGAATTTCTAGTTTAAGTAAGAAGTGTTGAAATTTCTATCACATTTGCCTTTAGAAGATAATTGCTTGGGAAAACTAGTCTGATAAAAACTTGGGAAGTTGACTTACGTTCCTGACAAGGACATGGTACGTGAGTTTAACTGCTATTGCATATGTCTATCAACAGTACACAGATACAGACTAACTTTGCATGCAGTACAGACTTGTGGTAGCAGTTTGACCGCATACGGCTTTCCCAGTAGCCTAGTATATTTGGCTGAGAGCTATGTTCAAAAAACTGAAGTCAAAATTAGAGGAATAAAAAGTCACTGTAGTAAGATTTGTGTGGTTGCAAATAAAAATAAAACTTAGGTTCACAAGTAGAGTAGTATTTTATTGTATGCCCTAATCTTCTGTCTGTGTCAAAATAAATGCCAATAAAACTTACTGTCTAATACTTCGTTGAATCAGTTCCCATTTATTGCATTCATTTGAAACATATTAGGATGATAGAAGCAGTGAGTGATGAGATAGGATACCCTTTACAAAGTACAGTAAAATCCTTTGCTCATATACTGTGCTGCTGTGCTTTTTGCTTTTTCTGTTTAATCTACAGACATCTGTAAGCCACTCACTAAAAGATACACATGTTAACTCATTATAAAATATAGTATTTTATGTTCACATATAAAAACATGTGAAGATATTTTGCAGACTTCTCCTTGAGCTTTGTGTGTTGGGGGAACGTATGTATATTTGTTTGCATAAAAGTACCAGACAAAAATTTTTCATTTGTTGCACTCAAATTACTGTTAAAATTTCGTAGACCTAATCTGAGTTTAAATTGATTGTGTGGTAGCATCCAACAATTCTGCAGTTTGAAAATGATGTTTGATAAACCTGTTCTACGCTGTACATTGTGTCTTGGAGTTTTCTAGTATTAGTTTGCAACTGTGAAATAAAAGCCTTTTAATGTATTTAGTTCTTGGTCAAGTAAACCAAAAATCATTACATCTGTGTCATCTTAGCAGGTAGAAACCTGAGTGGTGTTTTACTGAATGAAAGCAGAGAAGATAAATACTAGAATTTTAGATGGAGAATGAAAATGATTGTGGTCAAACAACTTGGCAGCATGTCTTCTCTCTCTGAACTTGGAATACATGCTGTTGCTTTAACAGAACAGGTATTTCATGCCTCTGCCATTTCCATTATCATATATTTCTTATTTGTGATTTCTTATATGTAAAAATGTGCCTGATTCTTTGAAAAAGCAAACAGCATGAAACATTGGACTTTGCAGAGAGGTCTTTCTCACCTGGGTCACCAACAAAAGGTTGGAGAACAGTAGGGACAGAGAGAGAGCATAGATACCTATTTTGTAGTCTTCTGGTTCCTTTAGAATCATTGCTCCTTTCAGGGATGATTCCTTCTCAAATTATCACTTTGAACTGGATGCCTGAGGCTTTTCTCTTGCTTTGTTTGTATTCGGTTGCTTCAATGAACCCTTTGGACACAGCTGAGATTTAGGCATCTAAATTAGCTGCTTAAATTAGAAGAACTGATTCCCTTTATAATAATCTGTGAGAAGAATCCACCTGATCCCCATTGACTGCATAGGGAACCCGAAATTAGATGCCTCAAGATGCAAACAAGGTTATGTGGATGAAGTGAAGCATAAATATTAATGTTATCAGGATGTTCTTCTTTAGTGTTTAGTGTATGGGCCCCTGAGTGGGACTACTGATAGTGCTGCTGCAGAAACTTCAGGTGGGAGTTACAGATGTGATGCCCACATAGAAATGAAGGGAAGGGTAAGATCTTTCGGAAAATTTTGCTTTTCGTCAATTCTTCTGAATGGCACATTTCCATTGAAGACCTCGGTGTACCTTTGTCACTGGCACGTTTAGTTCTCAAATTATCTAGTGAAGCACTTTGTTTCCAAATGCCCCTGGACAGTTTTTGTTTCTATTCTAAATCCAGGTAAACTGAAGCATGGAGACAGCATGGCCCATGCACAGCTGATCAGAGGTAGCACGACAAGCAGAAAGCAGGAGTTTACAGAACATGGTATACACCTGTAGTGTGACATATGGGTTGCCTGAATGTCCTCCCAAAATTAAATGAATATTTGCAACCTAAGCTCCAATCCTCCAGACTTGCAGTACTAGGTAAAATACTTGCTACTTTGATTTCACAAGGACTATTAATGGTAGCAAGCACTGCTTTGGATAGCAAGTGTTTGCAGATGGATCCCTAAATTGCTTTCTATGGAATAAAAATGAGAACAAGAATTTTGAGGGAGGTTGAAACAACTGCTAAACCTATTACTAATGGTTGATTGGAAATACTGTACCATATCCAAAAAAGTGTGCAATAACATAGAAAAACATGCAAAAACAAGGCCAAGACCATATTTCTGAAAAATTTCCATAATCTCTGCATTTTTATGTAGGAAATATATTTTAAATATTGAATACATGAGATCTAAAAATAACTTTCAGTTTGGTTTACACTAAATGGTGACAAAATCCTAATGGCAACCCTTCAACTATCTGTTCTAATAAGCACGCTAGTGAAGAGAATAATAAATGATGAAGGGTGAATCATACTTATTTCAGATTGGATGTGTTATGAAGACAATATATGGATCAATACAGAATATATTTTTGTGTCCTTTCATTACCGGAAAAATAAAGGTGCACCAAAAAAAACCCCTTTAACAGCTTCTTTCCTTGACAGTCACAAAACTAAATTAATCTCCACTGCAATTCTACTGACATCAATGAAATTAGTTCAAGAATTTATACTGTGAATTTCACTTATATTTTTTTCTTTTAATTATACTTTATATGCAAAACAGAAACAGCCAAGCAATCCCAAGGGACTTTTAGAAGTTATCAGCAAAATGCTATCTGCTTTCATAGAGGTTATCCATTGCAATAAATACTTCTTTGGTACATGTATTATGATGCTGTTTTTATTTTCTGGAGGACAAGCTCTTTGCAGGAATAAAGATTTTCCAATTACAACAAATGCACACGCAGTGTACCTTGAAGAGAGTAAATCTTTCAAAGACACAGAATGGGAAAATTAATTAGGCTAGGGGAAAAGTCCCAATTTCATTAAGTTCATTGGGAAGATGACACTATAAGTGGATCAAAATTTGGCGTGGTTTAAGATTTCCTTGGAAGTCTGTGAACGTTTTGCCTTCAGCACTAAGTGGTGTAAAAGCACGTACCTGGTGTGTGGAGAGGCCCTGGTCTCTTGAATAGCTGCTGTTGGTCCCATCTAACATTGCAGTGATGTCCCATGACTGGGAGGAGACAAACAGAAGTCCTCTGGGTTGTTTCTTGAAGAGCCCGAGCATCACCTGCCAATAGGGGAAGCATATTTATAAGTGGCATGCATGGACAACGTGGATGTTAGGTGCCGGGTCTCACATTCTCGTGGCTAGCTAATTCAAATGCAATGCCTCCCTTGTTACATTGATTAATGTATTATCAAAGATCACTTGTTGGAATGTGCCTTAACCTCCTACGTTGTTCATCTATGGGAATATTACCAAGCCTGTGTATTGTTTGCATCCATTGTGTATGTTTTCTGCAGCAGGGTGACTGGCCTTGTGGCATTTTCTCTTCCTGCCGGTCACGGTCTGGCTAACACCAAAGGCAGAAACCAGTCAGAAACCGAGCGGGCTTAGGATCTCTGAAACTGGGGAGATAAGTCAGAATTTGGAAGAGAGTGGGGATGGATGAAAAACAAATGCTGTACAGAGTAATGGTGACAGCTGGGTGAAGCAATAGCAAGTTTCAAGCAGAAAGAGTTTTGTCACTGTTTAAAGTGTGAGATTAATGCTAAGCTATTACCACCAATAACGTCTATTGTGTCTTTATGGAGTATACTCTACTGTTCTGAGAAAAAGTATCAATCCTGAAGTGATGGCAAACAAGCTAATCTTATGCGAAGAAGGTAGAGAAAGCTTTTTATATACCAGTTAAATTACGTTGCTTGCAAACACTCCTTTTATAACATTCTGCAGCATTCTCTCTTCCTGATGTTTTCTCTCTGATTTTACATGTTTGCACCCGAGTTATCTGTGGCCATCCTCCTGCTGTATTCCTGGCATTCACCGATTACCGCAGCAGTACAGGATTGAGGTGTGGGTTCGGGAGATAGGATGCTGGAAGAAAAAAAACAAATGGGAACACCAGAAGTCTCTACATTTCTCAGGAGTCAGCCCTATAGAGCTTACCGGTTGGGAAGATAGCCGTGGTTTTAGACTAGCCTTAAAATCTTTCAGACTGCAACACAGTATGCATCTGGGTGCAGAATGTCAGACAGGGTAAAACCAACACAGAAGAGGTAACTGAAGTTGTGTTTTCCAGCAGCTGTTCGTCTGAACAGCACACATAATCATTTACAATTACAGAATCACAGAATAATTCAGCTTGGAGGGGATATCAGGCAGTCATCCTGTCTGACTCGCTGCTCAGAGCAGGACTGGCTCTGAGATCAGAGCAGGTGGCTCGGGTCTTTAGCCAGTTTGATCTTGAAAACCTCCATGGATGGAGACAGCGCAGTCTTTCTGGGCAACCTGTTCTGCTGCCTGGTCGTTGTAATAGAGAAAAAGGTTTTTCTAATATCCAGTAAAAACCTCTATTCTTTCAACTCATGTCTGCTTTCTCTTGTCCCCCCATCACGCACCACTGTGTGAAGAGCCTGGCTCCATCACAACAGCCTCCCAGCCGGCACTGGCAGGCTTCTATTAGGTCCACCCAAAATCTTCCCTTCTCCAGACTGAACAAGCTGTGGTCCCTCAGCCTCTCCCCCCAGGACAAGCATTCCAGCCCTTCCTAACCAGCCTGGTAGCCCTTCACTGAGCTCACTCCAATTTATCTTGTACTGGGGATCCAAGACTGTATGCAGTATTCCAGATGTGGTCGAATGAGTACTGAGTAGACAGAGATAGTACTTTGGCACTGCTGGCTGTGCTCCTGTTAATACAGTCCAGAATGCAGTTGGCCTTCTTTGCTGCCAGGGTTGGTGTTCCGTGCTGCTGGCTGATGACCCCCAGCACCACCAGAGTCTTTTCCAGAGAGCTGTGCCCCAGCCAAGGGGATGCCACTTTGTTCTGGCTTTACCTTTCTACTCACCTCTTCTGTTGATATCGTCCTGGAGCCTGAAGGTTCCACCTGGCCTGCAGATGGATGCAAGAAAGAGAGTTTCTTCTCAGAAGGGATAGGATAGTCTAGGGATGCAGATATTGCCAGATGAGCTGCAGCCTTTGTAGAATGGATGCCACAGAAGTTACGTGCGTTGTATGTGTTGCGTCGACAAGCAAGGTGTCTGCGCTCCCTTCGTAAGGAATGATGAGAGAGGCAAGCTCCTTGTTCAGTGAGGCAGGAGTGAGGCAGTGACTGTGTTAATCACTTTGCTCCCATCATTTGCTCTTTCTCAGCTGAGGAAAAGTCTGAGAATCTTAATTCCACACCCTCATTGCATGCTGTGAAATCTGAAAACGCTAATGAACAAACATTATCAGTTCCAGTTGCTTTATCAGTCTTTATTTCTGTAGACACATTTCGTTTTCTTTGCTTGTCTTTTTACCCTTTCCAGATGAGAATGATACTTGACAGCAAGAATGACCACTCCATGCCATAGAAATTAATTAGAAAATGATACTGAGAAGCAAGACGTTTGCGTGAGCATATTTGTAGAGGATTAAGCTTCGAGTGGGTGGAATGTGCCTGTTGCAAAGGTTCTGTGGTAAAATTTACTGGAGCATAACATTGGGGATTTGAAAGACACGGATAAGCCAAACCAACATATGTGTTTGTACTGTTTAGAGTGGCATTTACAACACAGGGTGGTAAACCATCCTCATTTTAAAACAAACCAATTCTCCAGGCGCTGTGCATAACAGCAGGAAGCTGAAGCCTATGCTCAGAAAAAGGCCAGAAGAGAAACAAGTACAGTTTGAAGGACATCGCAGCACTGCACTAGGGTCATGATGGCAGGAGGTGATGGGAGAGGAAAAGCTGCAAGAAAGTCAATGTAATTAAAAATCAGAGAAAGAAGAGCAGTGCAATTGCCTTTAGATCATGTTAAAATTTTTCACCTACTAAAAATGTAGTAAAAAGGCATTTTCTGTCAGTTGTATAGCACTCAAAGAATAAGTCGGCTCTGGACTGGCACTTAACCCAGTCTGATGTCAGGATGCGTCACACTTTAGCACAAACCAAGTGTGGTCAGAATCAGGTGTAGCTATAATACATTTAATTGAATTTCACCAATTTAGGCTGACATAATTTGGAATGACACGTTGGCATCACAGTAACTGTTTAATTGCAGTGTTAATAAAAAATTCTCTAGTCATTCAGTGTGCCACAGCTTTATGCCACACATTAATATTCTTAGAGATGCTATTACATTGAACAGTTGTTAATTTCCCTGTAGTCTGAAATAATAAGATAGTCCAAACTTCTGCTACAAATTATACATTAAATTACCTAAACCTTTCATTCAAACACCTTTTTAAACTTCTACAAACCCAAAATCTGTATCCAAGCAGTGCCCAGTTGAGGGGCATGTGTACTTTCCCATAAAGTGGAGTGTGTAGCATTTGTGCATGGACATTTAGGCTAAAAGTTTTAAGAGGAGAAATTGCAAAAGGAGATACTGAGACCTCTGAAGTTTGGAAACAAGGCTAGTAGGTAATTGTGTAAGTACTGGAGTCAGTCTTCTGACTCCTGTACGTTGTTGGAAAATGGTTTATTGCTGGTGTTTCAATAGCCACGAATTGTAGTTAATTCCACAGTGCAACAGAACATACATGCACACAAAGGGAGTTTATTTTGCAATGATAAATCAAGTGAACAGCTACTTCATACTGGTAATTATGTGGCACTGTGAGCCTGGGAATATAAAATGTTGACTTCCTAGCAACATTACTTTCTTTCAGAACAACTGTTTTCTCTCTTTCTTTCACTCCTCCTAATCTCCCAAATTGATTTTTTAATGACACAGCTTATGTGCATGTAATGCTTTTCATCCAGAAAATGCCAAAGTACCATACAGACTCTGTATTGTATTAGTGAAGCCTCACAACACATCCATTTTTCTGTATTAGCACTCTCTAGAAAGAAAATTACCCTGTATACATGACAAAGTATGTCAAGAAGATGACAGCATGTATATTCACATATGATATAAACTGTTAGATTGAGAGTAAAGGTTAATGTAGAACCTTCAATACTGTCTGTATTAATTTTCCTTGTAATAGTTCAAGTATTTTAATGGACTGTTAGTTGAGGTTTCATGATTTGTAGAATAATCAGTAGATACTCCAGGTTTCTCTAAGTTCTGGAAGAGAATGAAGTAGGAAACATAAAAGGTACTATAAAAAACTGAAAAATGTAATTCTGAATTTAATCTCACCATACCAATCAGATTTTCATTTCCATTTTGCTTCTTTTGTTTTGTAATAAATAGAGGTCTACAACTCTCCTCCTTTTGCTGTAATGGGGGAAAAGCACAGATGTTTTGATAATTGTTTTGTAAGTGTAATTAATATTGAGTACATTTTGTTTTGCATTGAACATCAAAACATTGTAGTATTTTAAAAGCATATGGTATTACATATAGGTAAGGCTTACATTTGAGGTAAGTGTTACCTATATTTTCTTATAATTAGTTATGAACCCTACCCTTGAGAAGTCCTCTGGGATATAAACCAGCTGAACTTTGCAGCTATTTATTGTCTCTATGGGGGTTTAAATAAAAACTCTGCATAACAGTCTCCCAATTTGAGAGAATTTCAGTTCTAACTTTGACCCTAGCATTTCAGCAAGGTCTAAACTAGGCTGATTATCTATATGCATAATTGCATTATTAAAAATGCAGCTCTAGATCCTTGTAATGATGTGAAACACTTCCTTCTTCACTTGAATCTGAAATAAGAGAGCTTCTAGTGGAAACTCTGCTTTGGTAAGAACCACCGAATAGACCTACCTTTACCAAAACTGTGGGGACCTGAAAATACTGCAGCTCTGCAACTTCCATTTCAGCATACACCAGAAAAATGGTGCACGCTGTATCTCAGTTTTCCTCTTTGAAAGGATTTCTGAGCTCTGGGTCTGTCTGTGCATCACACCCGATGGTTCTTGCGTACCTGTTGTGTCTCTCTGTGCCGTCGTGTGCCTGTGAGTATTGGTCATTGAGCGAATAACACATTTGCACATGCTCATTGAGGCACAACATAGATTTAAATAGGATCTTAACAACAGCCCCATCGTGCTGGAATGAATTTTCCCAGCAATGCCCATTGCTAGGCAAAACTCTGAACTCCTTATCCATAGTGGCAGTCTTACTGACACAAATACAAGGTCAGACATTACTCCCCCATGAGCAGAAGCACTCAGCAGTATAAATTGAAATTCCCTGTCACAAGTGTGACAAGTCAACCTACTGGGCTGTTCTCTGCCTTGTGGTTTTGATTATTTGCTCAAAACTCTGGTGACCTTTGCAAGGGTAAGAAGGTGCTCTACCATGACACAATAGCAAGCCATCACCATCATCCTGCTTAGTGGTTTGTCTGGAAATTGCTTGCAGTTCAGAAAAGCTTTTCTTTTAATTTAGTGCATATGTGAAATAAATTATACTATGGAATGGTGCTGTCAAATATTTATTTAGTATCTCAGTACTTGAACTCACTTGCCAATCAGATAAAATTAGTTTTGAATTCTTTTATACTGACATCATTTTCCTAACTTACAATTTAACTCTCAGACACAGAAATAACGAATGTTTGCGTTGGCCTGTCGTGAATAGCAGCAATGTTTAGGAATTTTAATGTACAGTTTAGTGTTTTCATAATGTCACTGTGAATCAGTGCTTGATTTTAGTTAGAGACAACTTTGTCCTTAAACTACTTACTTCGTGTATTTTCCTATTTTCTAATTCAGCCTGAGTGTTAACGTTGGCTCCTTTTAGGTGATTTGCATAGAGTTTCAAAGGCATAGGATTTCCCAAGACATTACTAAGCAGCAACAGTGGCTGCAAAGCCAAGTGTATATTGCTGGGTCAACAAGATTGGCTTTTAACAATCAAACAAAACATAATTGAGAATAATGACTAGTATTTTGAGAATTGTTTCACTGTATGTGTTACTGTGCCAACACCTTTCCACATAATCCTGATGATTATCTCTCATAAAAACAGCACAGTAACTTGTTTATGAAGGTTTATGAAAATAAGGCCTGCTCTAAAATGCATTGAAGTCAGTGCAGCTAGTTTAAAAATAGCTTTTCTTCTCTGATATTTGCTTTGTAGAGGATGGTAAGTTGTTGTGTTAACGCTTTAAGCACTTAGCTGAAAATTTGGTACAGAATTAAATTAACTCTGTAGCATACAGAAGTAGCATCTTATTTGGATTCATTTTATGGTGCTAGAGGGTGGTCAAAATCCAAAACCTAAACCCAGACAAAAATGAATCTATATGTGTTTTCTGAATTAGCTTGCTGAAATGTAGTAAATCCTGAAGCACATAAGAGCTCTAATAACATTGCATTCCCATTGTGTATTTACCTTTTTTCGTTGTGTTTTGTGTGACTGAGAATTTTGTCACTCACTTTTCAGTCAGAGACTAGGACATATTTGAAGAAGCTTTGCATGGCCAATGTGAAAAAAAAAAAAAAAAAAAAAAAAAAAAAAAGAAAGAAACCCGTGCACGGAATTGTGGGGAACAATGCATTTTCAGTCTCCAGTTTTTCAGGGTTCTGATTGGATTTTGTCCTTAAAGTCTTGTCTGTGTGGCTGCGTTACCGATGCAGTAGGTAGTGAGGGATCACCAGAGCAGCCAGGTTCATGGGAGCGCTGGTGAGAATGTTGCTGAAGCCATTTGTGGCGAACAGTAGAAACACAGGAAGGGGAAAATGGCCCTGCCCCTTGGCTGCCAGGGAAAAAAGAGCATCTCCCTGTATGTATGCCAGCTGCCAAGGGTAAAACTTGAAGAATTAGGTTGATCAGGCAGCTTGGGGAAAAAAAGGTTACTTTCTTGAGCATCGTCATTTCTTAGGAAGAGGCAGCACAACAAATCTGTAATTCTAGTGGTTCCTTTACTCTTTATTGATTAAAAGCCCTGTATTTTTATAAGGATTGCATCTGTTTAACTGGGCCATACGAGCTTTTTACTAGCAGTTATAATGGAATTAGATATAACCATATACAGTCTAACTTGGTAATAGAGTCCAGCTTCTGTGGGGCCATTTACATCTGTGATCATATAGAACAGTCTGTTACGGGATTATACAAGAACAGAGTGAGCTCAGGCTGAAGAAATCCCAAAGTGTACTTTTGTACTCAGAATTTCTCAATCATAACCAAGTATGTGGCTTTTTTTCCCCGTCATATATACACAACCAGACCATAGAAAGTATCGCTTCCACCATTTACGGTGAAGAAGGCCAAGAAAAAAAAGCTGAGGAATCGAGGATCTGAAACTGTGGTGTGTGGATGGACTGCAGAGCCTTTTCTTGTGGTTCATTGAAAAAAAAACTTTTTAGAACTACAACACGGTAGATTAAGCTACTGGTAGCGGAACAGAACGGGGTCTATGAGTAGATATTTTCCTTACAAAGTGGTCTGCTGACTGAAAATCTGGAGCACCATCAGAGTTCAACTAATTGAGCCAGACAGCTTGTTAGACTGTCTTATAAAAGCTGGATGTCTGGCTAGATAGCTTTTGGCACTTTGAAGAATAGAGAGGCAGATTTATGAACTGGACAAATGAGCATTACAGTCAGGATTTTTTCTAACAGTTTGGCTGTATCTCTGAGACCCTTTGACTTTCAAAAAGATGCTGCTTCAAAAGTCAGTTTCTGCCAGCTCCTAAATGCTCATTCAGCCTTGGATATTACTGCTGATTTTAAGCATCTTCCTGTGCAGTTCACAAAAGAGCCAGGATGAGTTTAGACCCTGTTTTATCCCTGTTTACCCAGTAACATGAATACATCAAAATGGCAAGAAGGTTCAGGAAGGGGACAGGTGTGCCTTTGTGTAGAGGAGGAACAGGCTGATGTTAACATCAGAAAGAGCTTGATGCGCTTCTGGAAAGGTGAACCTGAACCTACATTTTCCTGGCGTTGCTGGGACTTCAGAAACATTCAGCTTCCTCACGACATACGTACATCCATAGTGGGCACGCATCTCTGTGATGTGCCCATAACACTCTGGCATGAGGTTCAGTTTGGGCAGGAATTGCTGAATCCCTTCCATGTCTCACTTGCAGCAATTAAGCCCTAACTCAGTGTGTCCTGAGTTACACTGTCAATTAGCCTCCATATCCTCGCCACCAGCAAACAGCCAGCAGCAGTGCTGCCAAGGTTTCTGCACTTGTTTCTGCCTCTTCAGCATTGAACGTCATTCCAGTTCAGATCCATCAAACTATCCACCGCAGAAGCTGAAACACCGTGGGCAGAGGAATACACAAAATCAGACTTTCTTGGAAAAACCCCAGTCGCTATAATTGTAAATAGCTGCTTTTCTTCTTTGTATGCTATTTCCTTTATGGATCCCACAATTTCTGATTTCCGAGCTTTAGATTGTCTTAGAGTGGAATAGATGGATTCATGCCTGAAAATGATTGAAAAATAAGGTAGCAGCTGCACAGAGGGGAGCATGTCATGTGGTATTTCCAGTACAACTTGTGTTAATGAAACCAGAAACACTGTGATACCTACCAGGGTGCCGGTCACCTTAGCTACGCAAACGGAAGGAAACAACCGAGAACAGGGAACACTGTTGCACTTCTGTAATTTTTTTATGCTGCTGCTCCTTCTCCTAACAGAACAAAGTAGAAAATGCAAAGCTGATGAGAGTTAAATGCTTTTTCATCTGTCACAAAGATTGTGACATCAAGTTTGGAGACGTTTCTTGTTTAAGCCGAGCCATTACTGAGATGTCGTTAAGGCTATTAAAAGCAAAGCAAAGCAGAGGAAACCACATACCTCCAGACCCAAGAGGAAGATGATGCTGTGGCTTAGCATGTTCCCTTCTCACCCCTGGGAACCTGAGGACAGACGATGCTCACCACTTGCATGCTTTGTCACGCTACCGCTCATTCTTGTCACTATTTGCTATCCTTGCTTACAAGAGGACATGTAGCCTGGTGGACAAGCACTAGAAAGAAATGAAGCAGAAGATTGTGTTGGCTTCAGAGCCAGACTGGGAGCCCATCCTCACCTGGGAACTGAGAAAGGAGGGAGCACAGCAGTTGTGAGATTCCTGTATTCCCTTTTTCAATCGCTGCTGGTTCTTTTTACCAGTTCTCAGGGTGCACACTGCTGTTTTGCTAGTTTGCAGGTGATAGATTTTAACAGTCAGCCTTTAAAAATCCTGCACTAATAGGTAAGAGTAGAAGAGGAAGCAAACATATGGAGGAAGCTCAGACCAACTTTTGGCAAATCCTATGCTTGATCCATGTTGCAGTGTTGTCAGCACTAAGTGTTCCAAAATCATACGTGATGAGGGTGGCTTAAAAATAATCAATCTGGAGTTCCTTTTTATTTGCCTTCTGGCTTAAAAATAATCAATTTGAGGTTCTTTTATTTGCCTTTGGATTCCTAGCCTTCAGGGTACGCTCGAATAATGTTTTCTCAGAAACCACGTGTGCTAGAAAGCTGCTTTATCTTTTCCAAATAAAAATTACTATTTCTCAAGTCAAGCCCCAGCCCTATGCTAAGGCTTCATGTACCAAATAGCATGAGATGTGCAATAAGCTCGCTAAAGCTGCAATCCTTCACCTTGTTCCCCTCATATTTTGTTTTGTTTGTTGTAGCCCAGGGTAGGATGACAGAGAAAGAAGAAAGTAGGCAAGTTAATATGAATAAAAGCATGAGAACAGAGAGTTAGGGAAGGAGGGGCAGCAAATTAACAGATGAAACAGAAAACAAAGAAAGGAAAGCAAGGATGGAAATGGAGATGAAGCAGGAGGATGGCAATATTCACAATGGGGAAAATTTAGGAAGAGAAAGTAAAGCAACCAAACAGGAAATATCATTCTGCATATACCTAGCCTTTTAGTGTGGCAGCTGCTTTGGGGCTCTGGAAGCTATCAGGGCTATAAATAGCTATGTATCTGTTATTAACGATTTGAAGCTGTGCCAATATTTAACCAAGGATTAGCCCTGCCAAAGCAAATGGGCAGCAGTACGTGGATCTTTGGAGACCAGGTGTTTTCAAGCTTTTAAATGCTGCATGCTCATGTTGTTCTGCATATACGTGTCTTCTAGAGGGCAAAGTTAACTCGAAATTCAGAGATCTTTAGGAGTGTTGGGTTGGAGGGACACTCTTAAAATTCTTCAGTCTGGAATTAAATTTGCAAAATTTGTTTTCTTTAGCTGGTCTGTAACTCTGCTGAGAGCTATCAGTCTGCTTTTCTATAGCCTGAGTATTTGTTATGCCTGGTTTTCAGAAGGCTTGAAGGAATAGTTCAGCAAAACACACTGAAGTCTGGGTATTTCTTCAAAGTAGAAGGTTGATCTCATTTTTAGAATTTCTTCCTTTTACCCCTCTATATATTTTTGGCTAGTGTGTCTCCTGTAGCACTCTTATCCCTTTCATTTGACATAGAATTGTCTTTTCATTGCTCTCTTTTATCAGTCGTTTTTGTGTTTCCCTGCCAAAAAAATATGAAATGTCCTATTTAATGTACACTGAACTGCCTCCTATCTCCTTTTAAATCTGTCAGTGGATTTGCAAGATTTCTGGCTATGACGTGCTCTTTTTTGTATCCATCTGCTCTTTCTTAGAGCCTGTGAACTAGATGTGTATGGAACGCAGAGCAACTAGTTACGTAGTTCAGGAGGCTAGATTTACCTTTGTTGTACTTGGTGAGACATACTTAATCTAGGGTAGATGTCAGGAATCTTTTCCCCCAGATTTCAAATGCAAAGCCCAAATTAAAAGAAGGTTCCCTGTGTGATCTACCTGGATGGAGGTGTTTTCAATGAGGTCTGGATACAAAACCAGAGAAGTCTTAGGATAACCACAGAAGCACTGATACTGTGCTGGGATGGGAAACTCATATTGCTGTTGTGGTACAACTCTGGCCAGTAAGGAGGGCTGAAACACTGAAAAAATAAACTTTTCTCTATTGCATTCAGAGGCACAGAATATTTGTACTTGCATTTGTGAGCAAAGCTGTCATGCACTCATGTCTCCTTCCCACAAGACTGCTTGTCTTAGTAGTAAGTAGTGCAACAAATAGACTGAAAGAGACCAAAAAAGATCAGTCAGAAAAAGAGGAAAGATGGACTGATAAATATGCTATGAACATAGACCAAGCCGGAATGAGCAGGTCTTATTTTAGGCACTATTTACTGGTCGATAATTCGTTGCTGCTTTAAAATTGGCTTTTAGTAAAGTAATTTCGTCAGGAATGCCTCAGCTACTGAAATTAGATAGTATTTATTGTATAATTAAGTACTGGTTTATTTATTCAAATATTTTATCAGGTACCTTACTAATTAACCTTCCTATTCCATAACCTTTTTTTGGCAAATATTGAGCTTTAAATATAACTTCATGTTTCAGAGTGTCTTTTTCATACATTTACTGAAACATAACACGTGCTCATGAAGTGCACAGAAAAAATATCAAAAGTTCTCCAAGTGGGAAGTCTTAGCCACAAATCTAATTCGGGAGGTATCAGCATATGATGAGGTCTGCAATATTAGATCCATGTCTAGAAGTCACCTGTTGCCAGGTCCTGAGCTGCAAAAATAAAGAAGCAAGGAAAATATTTCTCTTTTTTTCTCTCCCTCTCTCTTTCTCATACACCAGCGCGAGCACACCCACCCCACCCACACATGTGCACGTGCATGCACGCATGCACGTGCACACAAAAAGCTTCTGTTTTGGTTTGGTTCTCCCAGCTTCTTTGTACAATTACAAGTTGCAGATGTTCCAGACTTCAGGGCAGGGGTCAATTTCATTTTCAAATTAAATATATGATTTATATATTTAAAAATATTAAAATTAACCATCTCCTCAATAGCAATATTCAACCTCTGGACTGGCCTGGGAATCCAGAGTTATTACAAATTTATTTATACTTACAGAGCTAAAATATTCAGTTCTTTGAGGACACACAGTGTTGATTTTTCTTTTACCAAATGAAGGAGAATAGTTCTTTTCTTTTCTAAACAAATATTTTAATATCAAAAATATCCTGACTACTTCTGCTGCTAAGAGTGTGTGTTTTGATGTCAGTTTAAATTTAATGTATTTTTAGATATTTTTTTTAGCTAATAATAATCCACTACTGTAATAAAAATAGACGGTTGCAATGGTAGTAGCCTTGCATTTGTGGATACACCACTCAATTTCTCGTATTGTTCAACTCCAACCTGTTTGCAAGAGCTGACCAGCTCAAGGGGCTGACATTAACTCATAGGCTGTTAAGACCAGTTACTGGTTTTGGTACACAAATTATGTTGTTGCCCAACCCCAGTTATCATTATGGCTTGTAGGTTGTGCTTTAACAGCTGTTTAAGTGTTAGTCAACACGTGACGATTGGATGTACTGCAGGGGTGAAAGTGTAATGAAGTTTAGGTGTGGATGGTATTTGGCAGGCAGCGTGAATCTGGTTTGAATATTGTGCATCCATTTTCCCTGACACAGAATGAAGTGTTGCATTGAAAGGGAGAAGATGCAAGATAGTCTTCCAAAGCGTAACCTAGCCATTGTAAAGGTCTGCTGTTGGAATTTGCTTAGGTATTTGATCTTCTTTGAAACAACATTCTCAATATCATCATAGTGCCCAACCCAACTGCCCCCTGCTCTGACCTCTGAACACCTGGTAACCATCATCTTGCATCAGACCCTGACACTGGCTTTGGATCAGCTGCGCTTTCCTTGGCCTTGTGTCTGTCCGGCAAATCTGGCTTTGCTTCTTCAGCCATCCCCCCACTCCTCAGACAAGCCAAGCATCAGCATGAGGCTCAGATGCTGAAGAGATGAAGAAAAGATGCAGAAAAGATGCAGGACAAGAGCTTGAGAGGAACCTGATAAACCTATTTTCTGAAAAGATGAAAAGCCACACTGTGGGCAGGGATGTAGGTGAGGGGTTGAGAAAACAGAAATTAGGCTTCTCCGGCCCAAGAGCTAACGATCTTGATCTTTTCTTTTCTAACGTCCTTCTCTCCATGCTTCAGTGCCCCAGACTCCCACAGTAGCTTGGTACCATCTGCATCTGCATTAGCTTTTCAGATCTACTCTCTGTCATGCTAATTCCTCCAAAGCTCTTTGGACAAAACCCTACACATTACCCTCCCAGAGGCTCAGTTCCACTCTCCTCAAGTACCTGCCTATCTTGGAGAGATCATGGAGAGGTGTGAAAGAGGCCGGACTGTGAAAGCTAGGTGTGTGACCAGGAGGAAGGGAAGGTGGGGCGGCTGGAAGGGTGTTTCCTTCCCAAGTATGGATAAGTGTCTGTGACAAGAAAGACTCAAAGCTTCTTCAGGATTTGCCTTTCTCGTATTCTCTAATGTTTTACCAAAAAGTTATAGTGACCTTAGTAATGACATGCTTGGCTTGTGCAAGGAGAGAAGGCATTTCAAAGATTGGTATCAATAGCCATGCCTTCATCTCCCTGCGTTCAGTACGGCTGAGTTAGGAAACATAACAACACTGTCCTAACTGCTTCAGTGTGTTTAAGCAATGTCATTTTCCCCAAGTGGAATTAGGAAAACACAGCGCGTTAAGAGTTTCACAAAACTCTCCTTAAAAATGCTACTGTTTAAGTGCAAAGCACTATCAGAAGTTCTTGCATACGCTTTGCAAACTGCAAAGCATCTGCTGAAACTCACTTAATTTCATAACTGTACCATGCCTGGTTACTGTGACAGCCTGCCATAAAAACCTTTTGCTTCAGCCGAGCACTGTGCTCTCTGGCTCAGCCGTTCATTCCACCCTGAGCTCGAACTCCAGGCACTGAGGTGAAGAAATTTCTCCGCTGGGCTTCGCTCAAAGCAGCACTTGGTCACATCCCCAGCAGCTGAGAACCTGTGGGGTGGGTCAGAGCTACAAGTTGAGCTGCACAAGCAGGCAATAAATAAATATCAATTGAACTGGTTGGTATTGTAAAATGGGGTTACATTTGAGGTTGGGGTGGGATACATTTCAGAGGTCTGTTGTTTAAATGACTACAAATGGACTGGGAACCCACTCCCAGAAGGCACAAAAAATTCAAGTCAGTTTTGTCGACATGTAGATTTTTGGCCGTTTAGCATCTGACCAGACAGCTTTTGAACACCAGCTGGGCTTTATGGCAAAGCCACGGGTCTATAACACGACATCCAGTTCCCGTGTTACATGCAGCACTAGAGGGCAGAGCTAACAGCTAGTGAGAAGTTAAGGATGCCTTAAGGTCCAGGGAACATACGTTATAATGCAGTTAAACAAACTTTTAGGAAATAGCTGGAGAAGGAGGCTGAGGCACAAAAGCCAAAATATTAGGTGACTGCTAAAATAAATGGCAAATTAATTGCTATGCTGGAGGCATGACAAACGCTACAACCATGGCCCTGCATACTCCCCACGGCCCTGGTTGGGAACGTTTGCAGCTCTAAGAGATGCTATTTCCAGCTTTCTGTGCACCTCTTTCTCCTCTGTTTGCAAGGGTCTGTTTGCAAACGGAAGGACTAGACCTGTCCCTTTGAAAACCAAAGCTGAGATGCTGGAGCACAATTCTGCCGCAGGAAGACAACTCCATGGCAAGCGCTATGTGCCAGAGAGGTGGCACCTTACAAATTTGCTAGGGCTGAACTCTTCCTGCTGCAGGTGCTCTGGCCTTGCAATATTCTTGGGGTCTCCATGCAATGGAGCTCGCAGCTGGCTGGAGGGACCCAAGGTGGGGGTGGATGGAGAAGCTGTGGGGATCTGTGATAAATGCTGAAGAACAGCTTGTTGGTCCATGTTGACCCAGGTGAAGTATATCGCAGACCAATGCCTGCAGTGCAGCACCCTGCTGATGCAGGTATGGGTGCTGGTGTGCGCACCCTGCTTCAGAGGAGACTCCCAGCATCACTGGGACCCCTAGAAAGGGACTGGCTTTTCTTTGGTTGTTGCCTGGGGACCATGAAAAGATGCGTCACATCCCACACTTGCTCATGCCACATGTCCCCAGCACAAGGCAGTCATCAGCTATTGACCAGGTAGATGCAGGTAGCCTTGCATTTAATTTAATTGTGTTCTGTCATCTAACTGAAGACCGTGGCTTGTGAAAGTTAGAGGGTGTGAGACAAGGAGAGTGAAACTATGAAATGGGAGTGGTTTGGTTGCAGGCTGAAGACAGTAATCCAGGCAAGGTATTAGGTTCTGTCTCTACCCGGACTTTTACAGATGCCCACAGAGACCAAAGAGAAACCATTTGGCTGAACTTGAGTGCTTTTTTACACTGCTACATACTTTTCACCCATTAAACTGCTGTACAGTTTTAGAAAAAGAAGAAAGTAAAAGTTATCACCCTCCCCCTGGCCAAATAACACCAATCAAAACCAGCCAGATGTTTGATTTACCTCTGTTCATCAGGAAAAAAAATTGAGTTAATTCTGTATATCACCAATATTGTGGCTGCCATTTTATGGCCAGATATCTTCATTCTATTCTTGAGACTGCTCGGTCTTCAAGAAATGAAGTGTGATTTTTACAGTTTACATGGCAATGATTTATATGGGGGTCGTGGCCTGTCACATGGCAGCGCCTGACCCCACATAACATGATGTAAGTGTCAGAATCACGCTCTTTCTCAGAGTCAGCAGCACCATGACACAGGTCCCTGTGTTCAACACACCACCCACAAAATGGGGCATATGCCTTTTCCTTTTTATTTTATTTTTTTTTGGTCAGCTCCCTGAATTACTTTCAGGTAGTTCTGCACATTTCTACTTTTTCATTTAATTAGGTGCAAACACTCTGTATAAATAAAATAAAAAGTTCCCTGCAGCTAGTACACTGTTGCAGACTGCCAGACACTGAAAAATGTTTGTCTCTGTTACTGTTGCTTAATAATTCACATTTTATAAACAAAGAAATCTTTCTGTCCCTCTTTTTTCTTTCCCTTTTCCAGTCGGCTTTTGGGGGTTAGAAGCTTGGATACAGCTGCAGAATAAGTTTGGATCCCAATATACAGTAGGTGCAGTATCCGTGAGTACAATAGGTGTACAGTACTACCCAAGATTTCCTGTCTGCCTTCAGTTGCACAGGCTCCATATCCTTTAAGAGATGTCAGTCATTGCAGGGTTTGTATGTAAATGCCATGTTGTCTTATTAGGTATTTCAGATCCCTTTACATGGTGCTTGGCAAGCCAAGTCATAATTCTTTATGTCCTGTTTCTAGCAGCAGCTCAATTCATAGGCTTCGGGAAAGCAGACGTCCCCCATAAGAATGATATGATACTACAGAGGTATCTATAAAGGAACTTGTGTTGATTTATTAGGCTATATCAGAATGGTGTGTAAAGTTGATTATCTCCATTTATATGTGAAGACAGAGAGTCTGGAGAGGTTGTGCAGACTTACAAGTTGACGTGTTAGCAAGCTGCAGACCCTAAACCCGCTTGGTTTCCACAGTTCTCACCACTGTATCCAGGGACAGCCATTGCCAACACGTCTGGACTGTAGGAAATCAAGTATTTCATGACATCTACATACATCAACTGTTATCTGAAAGTTCGGATATGATAAGTCGTACCTGGCATGGGTCACTGCAAACGGTTGTGGAGTTATCCGGTAGTGCCATCCTTAATGCAGGCTCTGCAGCCGAGTGTAGGGCACATAGCAGGCTGTATGCCTCACTTATTTCTGTACTTATCTCCTTTCAACTTCGGCTGGAGACAGTACTTCAGAAGTTCCAGACTGTATGATAAATTCTAATAATCATGCTGGTTAGAGCAATTTAGTCAGAACTCTGCTCACGTATTATTGTAGATCTCTGTCTTTTAAAAACAAATTAAAATTTAGGATGGTAAGTACACCTAAAGCCTATATTCCATTTAAATTCAGTTCTTCAAGCTAAATTATGCAGACTGTCAACATCTGAAGCTATTGCATTATGCAGAGAAACAAGTTAAACAATCTCACGCTTTAGTGACGTGACAGAGAAGAGAGGTATCTTTCTCCAAACGGAAAATTTATTTCTATTGTGCTTTATTCTGGTATGAAAAGCGACCTTTCCTATGACTTTCCAGCGTTCTTCAAAGACCAGATTCTTTGTCAGCTGCAGCACTTTAACAAATCTGCCAACATCTGCCCAGCTTGGCTTGAGATAGCAAACGTTTCTGAGAGTGTCTATTTGCTCAAGACCTTAGGATCCTAGGTCCTTATCTTGCAAAGCTTAAGGTCATGTGTTAGAGTTTGCAGAATTGGAGCCTCTACATCTATAATGTTTATAATATATACATTTTTTAATAGCAGAAAGTAAATATTGCAAGTAGTAGATATGAAGAGACCAAATACAATAATCTCTATTGTAAATACACATGGTCCCGTTTTCAAATGTGTCTTTGTTCACTTATATTTCTTTTAGGTGTTTTATTTAGCATTAAAAATCCACTCTAACTTGAATGACATATTCCAGATATAAATGTATATAGATGCTCTTCAGGTACTAGATGCCCAAACTATTATTGTGTGCCTCACAGTGCATGAGTGTTTTGTCTGTGTACATTCGTACGTGTATGTACATACTTTATGGCCCAGTGCTTTCATGTCTCTTACTCCCTATGTAAAAGTTGGCATATAGTGAAGCACTGTTTTGTAAAATATCACCCCTGACACATTCACTGCTCCCAAGGAAGGCACGATCTATGAGTTGTGTAAAGCTGCATGTACAATTAATCTTTTGTAATGTGTCATAATACATTGTACACCATACACTGAACAGTTTGACCGATGTGTTACTGTCGTGCTATGAATGCCAGAGGTTCTGAGCAAAAGGTTATAGCTGTTCCTAACCATCTTAATTTCCAGATCTCATTTTGAGTTTTTGGTTCCAAGAAGCTCAAAAATCTAAAGGCAGGATTTTTGCCTGATTAATGTTGATTTCAATGCAAAACAACGTGTACATAATTTCAATACAAAACCTAATCTGCTCAGCTTTATGTACATCTTCCAAAATACACTAGGAGCAGAGATTTTTGCTGATAGAAATATTAGATTGGAAGGTCAACTGTTTGGCAGCAAGGTGCTTACTTACCCTCCAGGAGTTAATAACTGGTAAGTGTCCTTACCTTTCCACACTTACAGGCTTACTTTACAGTTGAGATGGGATGACAAGGAGCAGCCAGGTCATTCTACGAACTGTTCATGCCTTGAAAAAGGAACAGATCCTGTGGTCTGCTGTAATTCTTTAAAATCAGTAAGATGTTCTACTCAAGAATACAAGCTGAGATTTTCCAAGACAGGAGCCAGAGTGGCAACATGCCTTTACATATATCAACACAAGGAAACGATCCAGTTTTAGCAAACTAATCCAACAAGCCTTTGGAATTTTAGATGGAAATCTGGAAGATACTGTCCTTTCATGGCCAAACTCACGAGGACACCAAAGGACCAACAAAGTCATCAGCCCTATGACAAGCGTCAAGGAAACCTAGAGCTGTTAATGTTGTCACATCAAGTCTGTGTTAATATCTGTGTCTTTGCTGTAATTACTTACTCAGCTTCATGGAATCTCTTTGCTCTTTTGCTGAAAGTGTGTAGATTCAAAATCTCTCATCTTCTTGTGTCCACTGATTTTTAAAATAGGGGTAGAACTATCAGCGTATCAGAAAGTTAAACTTGCATTTTATGCCATTAGCTATGTCACTAGTAAAAGAAATACAAATGCATTCAAAGAACGCTGCAATTTTCTGTTCCTTTTCTCTCATGTATGTTAATTTCTGTTGTACAGACCATGCAGTTTCCTTTGAAAGGTAATGCAGTTAAGTAGTTACGTTATGCCAACTGTCCCATGTTAAGGATGGAGCGAGCAAGAAACTGCCCACCTTTCTGATTCTGGAGGTGTTCCTGAGGAGTTAGGCTGGCAAGGCAACATAAAGAAACCTGCTGCCATCCCTGTTCCCTGGATGAACAGGAAATTCAAAGCTACCTGTCTGAAAGCTTTCAGCATGTACATTCACATGCCATGCCTGGGTAATAAAGAAGGGACACGCGGCTATAATTCTTTAAAAGTCAACAGGATCAGAGCATTGTCTGCCCAAATTCATCAAACATGGGTAGTTTTAAAGCTTCCAGCATTATGGTGTTACTTGCTTACTTCAGTATCCTATAGAGAAGTTCCTGAGCTTGAGTCGTTTTCAGTCAATCTGAAACCCACGTGGGGCTGGTTCCTCACCAGGAGATGCCGCAGCTGCCTGTCAGCATCTTGCCAGGCAGGACATGGGGCCTGTGGCAGTGAGGAGGGTCAGGTCCTTGCTCCTGTTCCTGGTGGCTCAGAGTTTCTGGCAGACCAAGCGTTTTTTTGCCCAGCTTCGAATTTCTAAGGGAAAAAATTTTAAGAAGCTGAAATAAAAGCAAAATAGGATGGGAATACGAAAACAACATTTCTGAGCCCTGCTCAGTTCCAACAGCAACACAAAACTATTCCGTTTATGTATTTAGTGAAATAAATCATGGCATCACCACCAGTATGTTTCCTCTTATTGTGGGGGTTTCTTTTGGGTTGTGTTGGGACAAATATAGGACGAATGAGAAGAAGGGACAGATGTTAGTGCTGTAGGTGCTAGTGGGAGCTGGAAACTCCCTTTACCAGCTGCTTTCAGAGCATTCAGACCTGACCAGCACTGTTCACATGTACCAGGAGCACTGACAGAGACCAGCCGATGGACTCCTGCTCTGACCTTCAGCTCCTCATGCCTGTCCTGAACCCGGGATCTGAAATGGCAGGATTAATCCATCCCGATCCCGATCTTCAGGGAGGCTCAGTGGCCAGGGTCCCATGCCATTTGTCACCTTTCTTCAGCCCTTACCTGAAGACCATCACTGGTGCTGCAGCAGCCCCCGACCTGCAGCTCTCAGCAGCGTACCACTGGCTGACTTCACGTTGCAGAGAGAAAACCCTCCCCATGCCCAAACCCATCCCTGCGGAGATGCACAGCTAAGCCCACAAACTCACTGCGTCCCAGTGCCAGCTATCTAGCTGCCTTCTCCTCTCAGCCAAGAATTTCCTCTGCTCGTCGTGTGTCTTTCCCCCACCCCCCACCCTTTTCTCTCTCTCCTGGCTTTTACATTTCTTCCACCGTGATCCGTTAGGTATTTACCGACAGGGTAATGTGACTTTTCACACCGGCTCCCTGCGTGCACTGCCCTGCAGACTGGGCTGGATAAAGCCTCTCCCCAACCCCAGCTGGCTGGACATCTCCCCCCCACCTCCCCTCCCCTTCACACTACCCAAGCCAAGGATTCCTCTCTCCCTCCCTCTTTCTTTTTCCACCCCTCCCGCCTTCCGTGCAAACCCAAGACACAGGATCCTGCCGAGGGAAAGTGCTCCTTGAAATCATCACCACAGACCCCGCTGCGAAAGTGCAGAGGAGGAGAGAGAAAAAGCCTCGGCAGCCAACCTCCTGCAGCTGAAGGCTTTGCAAGCAGGGCAATGGCTTCAGGCTCTCACAGATTCTCTCTCACCTTTCTCCAAGGCGTGGGATCTGCCTTCTTCATCCTTCAGATCATCTCTGTTCAGGCTGATGGTGAGTCCCCCATTCAGTTTGGGCTGGGTTGCTATGGCTGTAATGAAAGCTGTATGTTGAAATGTGTTATCGAAAGAAAAAAAAAACAAACTTAAAAAAAACAAACTTAAAAAAAACAAAACCAAAACTACTTTTTTTTTTTTTTTTTAAGAAGAAACTGAAATACATGCCCCAGTTTGAGTTAGGAAACATCTGATTCAGAGGTTTTTGAGACTCTACAAATATCCTGGGGTTAAGGAGAAAAAGGAAATAAGATCCCAGAAGGCTAAGATTTTATTACAACAAAACAACAGGATAATGAACTTTTCAAGAGGAAATAAGAATAACAAAACAAAGCCAGAACATGAATAAGAAGACTCAGCTCTATTTTAGGAGAGCTCTCCTTATAATGAGGAGCATCTTTTCTCCAAAGAGCTTCCCCATCTGCCAGATTCAGATGCCCCCCATTATTGATTTATACAGGCAGGTACTTGAGGAAGGGAAGACAAGAAGTCAAGGCTTTTATAACCTTTTCTGATCAGTACCACATGCGCCAAGGATGGCTGCTCACCTCTCTGCACCTAAGTCTCATCTGCCCTTCGCTGCTGAGGGATGTGATCAGGACGCGAATTTGGCTGAAGCACCAGCCACCAGTTACTCTGAAATGGGAATTTTTACCCACTGATGATAACTCTGAACAGCTGTATCCCTTGAAAGTTTCCAGTAGCTGATTGCCCTTTTAATGATTAAGCCTGTAGTAGTGACGACCAGCTTGCCTTAGCAAAAACACGATTTATTTTTGAAACAACCGTGTCTTTTCCTGGGAGAGCAATGCTGAATGGCCACTTTTTTTCACTTTCACAGCTGCAATAGATTTATGCCCGATCTCAGGATTTTTTTTATTTTGATACACTAATCCTTTACCACTGAATTTTGCTGCATTATTCCACAGAGCAGATCTTAAACATTATAGGGCAGTAAAACCCTCTTCTTTTTGTTCTTGGAGTATTTTTCCTCTTTCACCTAAATTTATTTCAGCTGATGACAAAGTATGGCAAAGCAAAGGGAGAAAATTTATCTTGCTTGTATGTTTCTACCACTTTGTGTAAATTACCATTTATACAACGGAGCCCTGTCCTGTAAATTTGAAGAAAACACTTTTCATTAAGAATAAAGGGAAAGAAATACGTCAGGCAACTGCACTGTGTTGCAGCAGGCAAAACTGCGATTCTGATTTTGGGAAATATTCCTTCCCTAGTGAAATGCCTCAGAAGTGAGGGGGGAAAATGCATACCCATGAAAGAGGGTTCTCCGCAAGGAAAGGGTACAGAACAGGAATAATTAATTTCCCTTGCTAGGAATGCTTCATATGAACAATTCCCTTATCTTTTCAAAAGCACTTCCCAAGTTGTCTTATTTCTATAGAATTAGTAGCATCTTCTTGGTTCCTAAACAGTCATCCTCTAAAAGAGAAAAGGGAAAATAATGTTGGAGATCATTTTAAGGCACAGTTCATGACAGATTTTAATTGCCATTCAACAGTTTGTCAAATTCATGCATGGGAAAGCAATTATAAGCATTAAAGCGTAGGATATCTGAAGCGCATTACCGTTGTAGAGCATTATTATATTACTGTAGTTTCCATTTTTAACTTCCAAGTGTCATTGTGAAAAATGTGCAGGTCCCTCTATTAACATGTTTTTCAGTGTATTCTCCTAATATTAATATTCAAGCAGACAATTGTAACACTGCCCTATAAGCCATCTGGCTTATTATACATTGATACAGAAGAAAACACTTCAAGTGAACTTTAAAATTTACCACTGCCTGTGGGCTTATGTATCTAAGAAGATCTGAAAGTACAGAACAGGATTAATACTTTCTTTTATAACAGTTTCTGGCCTGATCTAGACAGGAAAACACCTTCTCATTTGTGTAAGTTGTAGGTGAAAAAACAACTGTGCTACTCTCTCATACACATCACTAAAGTGCCAAAGGACCTTTCTGGGTGACACATATGTATGTGTGTATTTGTTATTTTTAACTGAAAGTAACTGACTGTTTTGCAAACCACTGAAGGGATTTTGAACTCACCTTGTAAAAACCCCGTGAAATCCAGACTGGCCCCTGCTACAAGCAAACCTCCGAAACTGGTTACAACATATTTCCCTAAGGAAGACTTTCTCTTTATTATCTCGCACACAAATAATGACAGAGAGCAGGCAATAAAACTGGAGACCATCGAGGTCTGCTGAAGGTGTAAAGCCTTGAAGCTTAATTGATCTCTTTTGACTAGTATTTACCGCAGCCCATATTGCTGTAGCACAGATAGGCTCCATAAAGACCAAGGTGAATACCGAAATCAAAGATAGCTTTGTTTCGCTTTGCAGATTTTTGACGATGGAAATTTGCTTGCTCGTAGCTGTTGAGGTCACTGTCAGATGGACAGAAGGCTTCCCAAGGGCTTGCTCCTGCTCTGATGTACTGTGGTGTGCCACCACTGTTAGTGTGGTTACTGGAGAATAATACAGATTATCGTGACAGTTATCATGACAGGTCTTGACTATGCCGGTGCAAGTGCAGGCTGTTTAGTATTTCTTTGCATTTGCACTGGAATAGGAGAAGAAGAATGCAGCTTCATGCATCTCGCACAGGAGTTTCCTCTGACTATTTTTGACTCCCTCATTTGTCTTTTCATGGCTGCTAAAATACCCATACGCCTGAATTGTAGTTTTCTGCAGGGCACTTGCTCTGAGACAGAGCACATCAGGAGAGAAGCATGGTGATTAAGTACCTTACTAAGACACCCCTGAATTGAAAGACTGTGCTAATCGCAGAACTTTACTATTCGTTCCAAAGTGGAGTTGGTCTGTTGGCTAAATTTGGGTTACATGGAAGACCTGTTGGTCAAGAGAGTCATCTGGTAGTGACCATGCATAGCGGCTGCAGAGGCTGCAAGGGAAAGGATTCTGAATCCAGAAAGCTAGGCACAATATATAATGATAGGCACAAAAAGCTAGAACCAGATATGTCTGTTGTCAATGGTAGGAAAAAAACCTACTATGCTCTTTCCTTTGGCTTGCTTTGCACTTTTTTTGTAAAGAAAAGGAAAAAAGTATGCTTTTTCTCTTTTGCTGTCTCCAGATGCGTGCATATGAATAGCAGGTGTCTAAGCATCTCAGGCTCCCGCTTGCAAAACAGCACACATTCTTGTATGTTCAAAAATAAATGCATAAACAATTCCAACTATTTGATTCTAAAGCATGTAGTAAAATTAAAATTTAAGCTCAAACTGAATTTAGCTGAGGAGGAACTCAAAGGTGACCTCCTAGGTTTTCTGGGGTTTCTGATGATGTAATATTTTAAGCAGTTTGAATTAAAGAAGACATCATTCACTTTAGTTTCTCGCAGAAATAAATCCTACATTCAAGTACACTAAGCAGAACTGGTAATTACCCAAATCTCTGTCTGTAATTGTACAGTTTTACTGAATCCTCCACCCTTACTGTTACAATCAAGGCCATTGTTACATACAGCCATAGAAATGGAAATTAAATTGCTCTTGAAGTACAGAAGTGACCTTCCCTTCCTCTGCTCTCTTTTACCTCAATTTAAAGTTTTTAGCACTTAAGTAAAAATAAATTATGCTCCACATTTGCACATCTTTCACCGCATTTATTTTGTTGAAACTGATTTAAGTTTTATCCTTTGAACTAGTAAGTACCACGCTATGAGATCAGCGCGCCAGGCGTGCATTTTAAAGTGCTTTCATTTTACATAATTTGTGGGAGACATTTTTATTTCAAAGTATATTTTGCTATGCGGTTTTCTGTTTCTCCTTCAAGCATGACGCAAATCCTGCTGAAGACATGGAGAACTTTGAACTCATTGCAGCGGACCTTGAACCATGCCTATATGCCTCAGAAGAACTTCTTGTTATATCTGTTACTGCAATAAAATAGATTAGCCAAACTCTTCTTGATAACCAAGAAAATCCTGCTAATTCCACTGAGATTCCTAAAAGTACATAGAAACAGGTTTTGGATTGGTTTTATTTTTGAAGAGTGCCTTTTTTGCTCCTCCACGTATCTGATTGTAGACGGCTCTTCAGTCTTAAAAACATAGCAAGGCCCAGCTGTTAGAAGCTGAGCCTAGCAAAATTTGAAAATGGAAATAAGGTGGAGTGAGAGTAATGAACCATTGGAACAGTTTACTATAAAGTGTGCTGTAAATTCTCCCTTACTTGGAGTCATTGAATCACGACTGGATGCCTTTTGAAAAGACATGCTCTAGTTCAGCCATGAATTTTTGGACTCGATGGTGGAATTACTAGGGGAAAGCTACAGTCTGGTTATGTAGGAATTAAACAGGGTGATAAAAATGAACCCTATAAGCCCTGAGATCTATGCTTCTATGGGTATGTTTTCAATCAGAATATATTGGGGTACTCTTAAATAAAAACTATATTCAGCTGTTGCTTGCTTACAAAGTTTTAGTGACTAACAATAGTAAAAATGATTCCTTTGTCAATATATCAAATATAATCAATATTCTGTAATAATAGTGATCAGATGATGGTAGAGGCTAGCAATATAATATAGGCTAGTTATTAAAGAAAGACTCTCTTTGGTTTCAAGCGTGATTTTTTTCTTCAGAACTATGAATCCAGCTGTTACTTAACAGTTGGAAGAATTATGTCTTATCATTTACATTTTACCGTTGAAGTTAAAACTTTTTCATTAGTTTCAAAGGGGAACCTAAGGAAACTTGCTGTGACAAGGTCATTTTGCATTCTAAACCTGCTAAACTCAAGGTGTGCCTTAAGCCTGCAGAGGAAGACCAATTTGCATGGATTTTTAGCTTGATCTTGCAACCAAAGGGACTGGCTTTGTTTAAAAAGGCTTCAGAAAAGTACACAGAGTTTTGGAAACAAATTTCCACGCTACCTGTCGCATCATTACGGGAAAGAAAAGACACAGGCAGAAATGAAGGGAGAGAGTTGAGAGGGAGCTCGAACATGGGGGCTGTTCAAAGGTACCACAACCAAAGGCATACTACATTCTTCACAAAAATAAACACAAAGACATGATCCTTCATCTTGTGCCTTATGGAAATAAAGAGCAGTCTCATATTTAATTTCACACATTTCAAACAGAATGACAATACATCTCTTGATATTATCTCAGAAAGAAAACTGATTTCAACTACTCCACACTGTCCCAATGTGCTAGAGAGAAAGGGGATACCATCTAAAATTTTCACAACCCCAACACCAAAAATTACTGTGATGTCATCAAGTATGTGAGACAAACCTTATTTAAAAAACCTTTCTTTACAACTAGCAGTGATAAAAATTTTACAGATAATTTTACAGATATTTAACAAGGACCTTTAGATCTCCAGCTTGAAAAAGACACCACTTTTGTGCTAAAAAGTGAGAAAAATTCAGTACATTAATGTCTCAAGCATGTTAGCTGTGCCACTGTAAGGTGCAGAATTCAATCTCAGTGTTGTACTCTTATTTATTTAAGGGGATTTCCTGTTTTGACATACTTTTGTATTTTTCTTATTACGATGCTAGGATGTCCCCTGTATTTTATTTTTTTTTCTGTAATGCCCCTCAGTAATGTGATACAGCTCAGGGTGCTGGAGATCCAGCTATCATTCCATTGGTCAAGCATCCGATAAGTAAACCTTTCTTACTATTATATTTTCTAAGTAAGAAATCAGGCAAAAAAAGAGAGGGCACATCTTCAAAACTGGGCAGGTAGCCATAGAGCTTCTAAGGCTTTGGAGAAGATTCCCAGGTCCGCCTGGTAAGCAGGTCAGCCTTCTATATCCACTTCTGGCTAACCAGAAATTCCTCCAAAGCAGTTCACTGTAATTTTCCCAACCAGTAAGTCCTTCCTAGCTTACCCTAAAATCTATTTGTCCACATAGTCTGGGCATCCCAGATACCTTTTTGAAGGACAAGACTCTGTCTTGTATCAGCATCTTCATAGTTTCTAGTAAAAAGTTAATTTATCTTAAGTACTAGCAAACACATAACAGTAGCTAAGGAGTTGTCTCAGCCTCAGTCTTGACTGTCTAAACTCCTCTAAAACTAATTGTTACTTACTGGCAAAAAGACTAAATGATGGACTTAATTTCTTCTAATTACATCTCGATGGAACTTGATCCTTAATGATTTTCCTTTCTTTAAGTCTTGTAACTGAAATACTAATAGCTGGAAAATAAGGGTTACTGCCATGGCAAACTAACATTTACGATTTAAGTCAAATGCTACACAAACGTGCCCTATATGTCTTTGGTGATGCATCTCAATCCTGACAGTCAAACAGTGAAATGCAGAATGTGGGCAAGTCTTTATTTGGGGTGAAACCTCAGTAAAGCATTACAATTAATCCCTACTTACCTTTACGAATGAAAATTGTTCCACAACTTAAGAATTATTAAAACTGTCATCTTTCTGCTTATATCTCCTCTCTCCCTATGCCACACGTGCTTCACAGCATCTATTCATGGCTTTGGGAACAGCAGCCTCGTGTGCATTATTTGGGACATTTTTCAAAGAATCCTGACGTTTTGGTGCTGAGGACTGTAGAGGCTTGCTTTTTTCACTGCTCTGTGTAAACTCCCCTGTTCTAATTACAACTCATTGTATTGATTAAAGTTGAGAATAAAGGGACAATGTCATCTAGTGGTTACGACGTTGATCTATGCTGCGGGGTTGCATTCCTTGGTCAGCTACTGTTAACTGCCTGAGAAAATCACTCTGGATACCCTGAATTTCTATTCCTTCTCATCGCTGCTTGTCTGGCTTATTTAAATTGCTACCTGCCTGAGTCAGGACAACTTCTTGCTGTGCACATGTAGATTTCCCACCAAAGTAGGAATCTTCATCAGGACCCATCTGCACTTGCTAGCTAATGTAAACACAAATAACATGTTTACGTGAAAGAAACTTTGCATTTTTTGCTGTAAGGACTGTGATTCTTCCAGTGGGTTAAACTGTGCACAGGTGAGAATGGAAAGCTGTCAGGGGCAGAGCTACCCTGTATTGGTTCCCTGTATTTATGATTAGATTCTGATATATCAATTTGTGGGAGTTATCTGCAGTGGGGGTGGCACTTGGTGCAGAATCAGGCTGAATCAGTCCGAAGGATTCCTGATGTTGGCCAATATATCCTATGACTGTAAAGCTAGCTATGTGGTGAACACTTGGTACATGCTGGAAGCTATACGTTCATATAACCACTGCCACTAAACTACATTTGAAATAAGACATAAGTGTTTCTGGGCATTTACTGAATGAACAGTGCTTCGAAGTTGTCTTTTGGCACCTGCAAGGAACCTCAGCCTGTACCTTTGAATTTTAGAAGGTATTCTGAGGTATGTTATCTTCAGAAAGAAGATGCTTAATGGCAATTTCAAAGTCAGCACTGTGAAGTCTCATTGTTTATTTCTTTTTCTGGAGGCACTCAGCTAATGTGTTTATTCCATAGCCCAGTAACTTCTCAAGCTTCATTGCCAAAACCCCAACTGCCCTGTTCCCAGTTGCCAAAACCTCTAACTTTCACCCTTACAGCTTTCACAGTGTTAGATAAATCAAAGTAAAATAAACTGAACTGAAAATAAAAACAACGCAAGAAATTGTTATGCTAAATATGTTCTCATGCTCATTCAAAAAAACCTTCCATTAAGAAAAAAATTCTGTCTTTCCAGAAAGATATGAAAACAAAGTGGCTTTGCAGCAGCCTTTAGGCACAAGTTGCCATAGAACTACATCATTTTGATTTTAGAGAATAAGTACACATCTATTTCTGACATGGAAGACTGGGTTGCAATACTGGCTTTTAGATTTGTGCTTACTTTATAGACGTAGTTGATAGAAATGTAGTTGTAAAATGCTTAGCAATGAATTCCGGTGTTACAGCCTACAGGAGATGTTCTGACTTTTATGATATATGTGCATGTGAGAGTGTCGTGCTTTCTCCAGATCCTATAGATCCGTAGTCCTATAGAGGCAAGACAAGCTTCTCATATGGGCTAGGAACAAGTAGGGGCTTAGCCGTACCTGCTTTTCTGTTGGTGAACAGAACTAAAAGAAAAGCTAAAACAAAGGTACTTAAAGTGCTGATGAAATTACTTCTTCCAAGAAGTAGGTTGCTCATTAAAATGAACTTAGGAAAAGCAAGAAGGCTTTATTTGGTGATAATTTGCAATAATTTTGTTGAATATCTGTTGAGTACAATACCATGACGAGTGACATGTCCTTTCTTGGTGCTGCAGGGAAAGTGTTTGCACTTGAGTCCAAGAACAACTCTCAGGGTCTGGATTTAGCTGAAGCTGAGAAAGCTTGTGTTGACTTGAGTGCTCGCTTAGCAACTGCAGAAGAACTGAAAAGGGCTGTTCTGGACTGTTCTTTCGCTGGCTGCACCACAGGATGGCTCGCCAGTGGCTCCACCGGGTAAGGACAACAGTATAACCCTTCCTGAGAAGTATGAATGACAGCTGTCGAGCAGTTTGTTCTCCTTGACTGAAAATATTAGTGAAAAACACTGGCCACAGCTCGCGCACCATGACATATAGATAAATGTGCCACTTTCCCCACAAAATCAATTTTTTACAGGTAATATTTCAGGGGGACACATATTTGTCAGCCTCAGATCACGTATTTCACAGATCTGGAGCAATTCCCCCTTCCTCTTCCCTTCTGCACTGTGTCGTTGCGGTTCCTTTCCCCCTGCCCTGTGGTGGGGTGCCGAGCCCCGACGGAGCAGGCTGAGGACACGGCGCTGGAGCTTGGGCTGCCACTGGCCCTTCATTCTCTGTGCCTTAAGAAGCTCAGCAAGCTTAGCTCCTCACGGAAACCACGTACCTACCCCAGGCAGCTGCGCATGTCTGAACAGACAACAGGCATGTTCACATAGGTATGACGTTAGACGTATGTAGACATGATAGCGCACACCTGATAGAGAGTTTGTTGAGGAAGCTCACCAGGGAACTGGTATCGTCACTCGATGCTTTGCCTTGCAAAAGATGTACTGGCCACCACAGATTCTCCAGGCAGCATTGTGGCCTCCGTAGAGACCAGTTCAAAGCAGGAACACTAAAGTGTCCTGTGATGGAAGCTGCTTCCATCTGTTGATCCCTCTATTGATCGTGGTTTTGTGGGGCTAAAGTCAGCCTTCACGAGCACTCCAGAAGCGACTTTCAGTGATATTTAAGGTTTTGAGAACTTATGCCCACGTAGGTGCTAGGTGCATGCCAGAGGCAGCATGGCCCTGCCACCGTGCCGCTGTGCTGTGGCTGATGAGGGCTTCCCAGACTCAGGCTAACTCAGACTCATTCCAGCCTTGCACAGGTCCAGCTATGTGGCACCGCACTGGGCAAGCACCTATATCCCAGCTCCCAGTCTCTTCTGAAATGGAAGTCTTCACAGCATGCCTCAGGAACAGGTTTCAAATGCGGCAAAGAGACCAAATCACAGAAAATTCAATTAAAAAAAAAAAAACAAAAACAGAATGGAGGAGCAGAGGATTGGCATGAACGTCTCATGCCTCTGAAGCTGGAACCATACAGGAATTGTCCAGAAGGAGCATGAGTAGATCCAAAGCCCCTTCTGTCAAATCTTTTCTTCAGCAGGTTTACCAGCCACAGCCTTACCATAATAGGTATACTCGTTCCCTTGAGGTGCTTCACAAAGTTCTCGTGAGTTAGAGCGTAATATCTCATCTACTATCAATGTTCAATGGTGATAAAGCTTTGTTTTATCAAGGTACTCTTTCCAAGTTCCCAGACTCTGGTGTATTATTGGATTTTGTGACAGTTATCAGTTATTTAAGTAAGCATTGGTGTTTGTGACTATTTTCAGTCATAAAGTTTCAAAAGGACAGAAAATTGCTACTAGTAATGAAAGGTGATGTTTAAACAATCTCAAGCAAAAGCAGCTGGTTCTGCTGATCTTTTTCTTTCCAGATGAAAAATTGTTTGAAAATTTATTTGTATGTACTTCTGGTCATTTAAAAAAAAATCCAGAAATCTCTCAGGATATAGGACAGTGATCTAAACTCTAAAACCTTTTTTCCTTAAGCCAGTTGCTGCGATGCCATGCAGGCTGAAGAGCCAGGAAAGCTATCGATCTCTAGGAAGTGCATGGCAAAGTGGTTGCACGGATTCTTTTATGCAACCTCTGTATTATGTGTTATGGAAGTAAAAAAATGATGGTGGTAGGAGGAAAAACCCTCCATCTTTTATCTAAGCAATACCACTGGTTAGTTCTGAGAGATCCTCAACTGATTACTGCAGGCACTGGAGCTACAACTATTAATATCCCAGTTGTGGACCTATCCCTGAATATCTTCAATATCAAAGTTGGATACAGTGATAGTATTGTACACCATGATGATGTGAGAACATACACATCATACCAATGGGAAAGAAAGGAAGATTTTTCACCCCTTCCACCTTTCTGTACTCCATTCCTCCAGTAAACCTGCCCTTAATATGCAAGTCTCTAAACTATTTATCAGCAAGGATTTTGTGGGGGCACATCAGCGTGCCACTGCTGTGCAGTCACCACATCTGACCTTCACCAGAGAGCTTCATCAGAGAGAATAGTTCTTCAGAACTGGAATTTAATAGTTTTCTTCTCTGGGACTATTTTACCCATGGCTGGGCAAGCACCAGAATGTATGTTACTTGGTTCACTGAGCTGGATATTTTTGACTCGGGGGAAAAAGAGGAAAAGTATAATGCGTAAAGAAGCTACACTGGTTTCATGTAGTTAATGCAGCTCTGGAGAAGGAAATGAGCAGTCAAGTGCAAAGTATGCAAATAGGACAAAGTTGTCCAGGTAGGACAAGCTCAAGCAGAACATAAAGATTTTCAGAGGGATTTAGATGAACAGGCAAAATGATGACAAATGGAGCTCAATGATAATACATGTGGGACAAATATGCAATCTACTTGAAAAAATAGAGTTCTGATTTATCTCTGTCAGCCCAGGATAGATATGAGGACATCACTATGGACAGCACAAAGAAAACCTCTGTCAAACTGCAGCTGTGGTAAAAACAAACAAACAAGCAAACGAAATTGCTAGAGTACTTATGGAATGGGGTGGAGAATATGAAAAATATATACATATATATGCACACACACATACACAGACCAGCATAACAGTCTCCTTTGGAATATTACAATATACAACTGTTACCACATCTTAAGAAAGGTACTAAAGGAGGCTCAATAAAGGGTTCAAGAATTATCAAAGGAATGGAAAAGCTATTAAGAAGGCACTTAAAATATTATATTAAATTAGTTATTAATTTAAAAAATCTTAAATTAATTAAAATTAAAATATTAATTAAAAAATACAGTTACCCATTCAATACATTGGGCATTAACTTGCTAAATGGAAACGTGAAAGCAAGGATGAAGGATAGCTGGTAAACAGAAAAACTTCAATCCAGACTCAACTGATGTAACACGGGGAGGGGAAAGCAGGCTTTACAGCATGCCCAGGAGGTTACAGGAGGAGGGAAAAATATTTCCAAAATGAAGGACTCCTCGCTGGGCACACCTTGTGTTATTTATCTTGATGGACCTCCACATGGTTGAATGAGACCCATGTTTGCCAGGCCCAAAACTGTTCAGCACTTTATAGGTTGGATCTAAACCCTTGAATTCTTCCCAGCAGCTAACTGGCGTCCAGTGCAGATCCCAGAGCTTTAGTCTGATACTCTCCCATATCCTCTTGGACCGTCTACATCAGAAAGGAGATGAACAGGAGGGAACATGATGAAAGAAGTTCCTAATTTCAAGAAGAATGCAGTTTGGTTTATTTATTTGGTGCCTGAGAAATATCCCAATCTTCCCCCTGAGGAAAAATGGATTAGCCATTGGCAGTTGCAGTAAACACAAACAAATTATGTGAGTGAGGTCATTATAGTGTTGCAGATTTTCTGACACGCTTCAGTCCTCCTTCCACCACATACTTAAAACTGAAGAGAAGCTGTAGCAGAGATGTAAGGACTTTTTCACCTCTAGATCAATTTTCCAGGTCAGTTTTCCAGGTTTGCACAAGTCAGTGATTTGTTCACCTCTGATGGCTATTTTATGGTCTTAATGAATAATTACGGTCCCACTCCTGGTAAATATATCCATCACTGTTGGCTTTTGTGTCCTTATTATTATTTTTACAGCCAAATCAGTGTCCGGAAACCTGTGGGAGTTTCTTCTGTTAGGACTGAGGCATATCACTGGGCCAACGTGTGTGCCCGCTCTCTGGGCTGTGCCTCTTGTACGAGCAAAGAAAAACTACTCAGTTTGGGTGACTGTCAGATTTCTGATGACTCATGTGTCAGTATGGATCCATATATAAGTATGCAAAGATTTTGAGGTTATAATGGGATATCCTCTGCTGGATCCAATGAGGTTGTGGCCACCCAGCTTGCTCCAATCTACCTCTTACAGACCCACAGCAGTGACTGCTGCCTCCTCAGCTGGGCTGGTAGACGTGCTTATCTCTTGTCTATTTTAAGTCAGAAGTGAACAGGGTGGGCAACGAGTACTAGTTAGGGTGCTGAAAACCATCGTCCTGCAGAGTGATGCGGGTGGAAGAAGACAGCGACCTGCTGGTGGAGATACTCACGTCGCGCTCTCTAACCCACTACAGTCCCTGCAAACTGGGCGAGCCCAAGCAGCAGGGCTCAACAAATGGGGTTCAGTTTCACGATGTAGGATGGGAATTGATTAAACAGGGAGATCTCTGCCAGCAAATCCAAAAAGACAATAAACTGGGTGGTTTTGTGGTTTGAGCAGCCTGGGACAGAACCTCTTTCACAGGCATAAGGGGACGTTTTTGTCTTCCGCTTTCAGTTGTTCAGACCAGCCCAATTCAGAGTTTAGGGCCGTTTGCACAGGAAAGTCACTGGCAGGTCCAAGGGCTTGGGAACTGTTGGAGAAGAGCCACTGACAAGTAGATGGGGGTTAAGAAGATAAGGGGTAAATTCTTGCAGCAGCCTAGAAGTAAACTATTTACAAGTTAGTCCTGATGTGTGTAACTTATAAAGCATTACACATTGTTACCTTTCAGGGAAAGAAACGTCGTTAGGCAGGTCTCATTTGTCAGACAAGCCCTAATATCTATTTATACTACAAATGACACTCTTACGATTTATTTGCATGTCAGACAAGTGAGTCAGTAAATCCAGCAAGCCATCTGCCAGAACATAAATGAAAAAAGGTGGCTGTGTTCTCTGAAGGGCTCTCACTGCTATCTTTTGAATTCAGATGTTATACTGGAAAACCTTGTGTCATGTCCTCCAGTGCTGGGCAGCATGTCCTGTAGGGTCTTGTGTTTATTTCTGGGGTTTTTGAAATTCGGAAAGTGAACATGACACAGTTTTTCTTATGATTAGCCTTGTGCACAGAATAGCAGAAAGCAGTTATTTATTTTTTTTAATTGTAAACAACCTCAGCAGCTTGTATTAAGATATTCATAGCAAATTTACTCATTTCCATCACTTTTCTAGACTGAAAAGCTGAAGCTGTCCTATTCTCTATCCTGTGCCTTACTTGTCTATGAAAGAATGAAGCCATGTATCCCTTCTATAAGGGCTTTGAAGCTCTGCAAGGGCTTTTTATTCTACAATAGATCCCCTGCAGGGTTGCCAACCTGTTCCTTTGCATGGAATTGCCCTGGGCTGGTTCCTACACAGTCCCTGCAGGATTTATTTCCAAGGGGATAACTGGAGTGAGCAAAAAAAGTCAGCTAGAATAAACCTTGCTGTGGGAGTCAGAAGACTGGGGTTCTTTTCTTGGCTGGCCACAGACCAGAGGTTTGCCGATAGGAAAATTACTTCATCTCTGTTTTTCTTTCCTTTTGTTAGCTCTTTGGGTTTTGCACTGACTCCTATTGAATGCTTCTACAGTGTCAAGCACAACAGGGCCCTCGCTGCAGATGATACCAGTGGGAAATGTAATAATAAGACTCAGAAATGGCATTCCACAAGACTACCTGCTTCTTTTTCTGCCTACTGCATGGGACTTGCCCAGCACCTGGCGGTAGGGTAATAACAGCACATTTCTTGGGAAAGAAAAAAGCAATATCCAGGGAAAGAAACAAGGGTCAGTTGCTAACCCTTGCCAGTCCTCTCATCTGTGTGTGTAAACCCTGGGACTTGTGGGCCCCATGAAATATATATAAAATCTATAGCACACACTATAATAGGCCCACTTGCTTATTTACAGAGAAGCAGTCCTAACGATACGTTGTTTTGGCAAGCTCTCTGTTTTATTTCAAGGCTGTGCTCTGCTGCCTGATAATAATGCATATGGATTCGCTCCCAAAGATGTGTGAGGCAGGTCAAATAATTCCCTTTGAAAGAAAAATCCAGACACAGCTGACAGGAGGACATGGTCCAATTCAAAACACTGAAATTGCTCATGGAACTGTTTGAGGAGGTCTTGCGCTCTGAAATGCCTTCATGTCACAAACTCCAGTCCAACAGCTCACAGCTGGGGTCACGCTCTGCGAGAAAATGATGCTGTCTTCTCATTGTCAGTCATCTCAGTAAGTCCCATACAGAGAAAAAACAATGTAATTGTGTTACAGGAATAGGGATTTCTACATGAAGCTCAGTCAAGAGACTTGAATTTGATTTATGGACATGGCCGATTTGCTCCAAGGAATGATATCACTGAACAATGTGGACATGAGGCACTTTGCATCAGCTTTGGGGGGATGTAAACCTTTTCCTGGCACAACCTGGGAAGGCAGCATGGGCAAAGTATGACATCCACAGTCCCTGTAAAACAGACAGCCCAGTAATTGGATTTTTTTTTTGAAAATGTACTTTTTCAGGAAAAGCATCATACAAAATAAAATATATTTTTGATGTATTTTCTAGCACAAACACCCAAGACACCATCTGCTAAACTGTAGCATCACAGTCCTCAGAGTAGCTATTTACATAGCTGGAATTCGCACTTTTAAATTGTATTTTTACTGGGAGTTTTTTTTTTTAACAAACTTTGAGGGCTTTAGGAAAACTTTAGCAAACTTTGGCACAAAATGTAGGGGTATGCTACTGAAATTAGTTAATGCCAGAAGGTTAGGTTTCATTGTTAAGACGGAGGAAAATCATAATATTGAACAGGAAAGTAAGCCTGACTTCAGAGCCTGAGTAACAGAAATGGGGTGCAATTTAACAGTATTGCATGAAGACTAATCGGAATTTCTGCCTTGAGCTAGCAGTTCAGCTGGAAAAGGCAGAGCAGGAGAAAGAGCTGGGTGTAGTCACAGAACGCAAGACAGCAGCAGGTCTGTTGTAAAATAAAGTAACTGCATAAAATTCGTGAAGGAAGGAAATGCAGCCCTCCTAAAAGACATCCAGCAGCTCTTCCAGGAGAGAGGGCAGTACTGAAGGGCTTTAGCGAGGCACCGGTGAGACATCACCCGTGACAGTGCAATGTAATTCTTGGTGTCCAAGCTCAGACTAGGATCAGCCCAAGACCACCACATGTGGTTAAAGGTAATCAGTTTGTTTAGCCCCAGCAAATGAAGACAGAAAGGGAACGTGCTTACTCTTAGCAAATGCACAAGACCAACTAATACCAGGATTTTAACTTGCCAGTTAGTTCGATCGAGGCTGATTTTCTAATTTTCAAAGAACTTCACATATTTTGCCCTGCTTTTTAGAATCTTTGTAATCTTTTGTCCTATCTGAAAACCTTTTGTCTGAGAATTGAGTTTCTTTGTAAATTAATAGCATTCAGCAAACATTTTTGTATTTTTTTAAACCCTTTGGTAACTAATCAATAACATCTGTTATGAAAACCATGGATTAAACCAGAGACCATAAAATGAAATTGGGTAAAACCAACTTTGTAGTGACACTTGACATGTCTTTGAGCACCCAACCGGTCCAGGCCAGGAAGCAACACAATTCTCTTCTACATGCACTAAGAATGCCCAAATTATATGTACATAGCAATATTATAGTAAAATGGCTATATAAAATCTTTCATACTAGGCTACAGTATGAAAATCTGCATGAATGGGCCATATTTATTTAATGAACAGAGGCCTTACTATTTCAGTAGTCGTATGTACAATTTTAAGCACAAAAGGGTGCATTTTGGTGTATATTTTTAAGAATCTAAAGGATATTGGTTCTGCCTTGGTAAGACCTCCTTTTGACATTTCCAGTGGCAGTATTGCTGTTGGAATGTCTTCATGTCACACTTAGCAGCTGCTTTCTTTGGGTCACATCCAGCCAAAATTAGCCTCTATAGTTCCCAGTCAATGGACTTTCCAAAGCCCACCTGTGCTCCCCTTCATGACTTTTCAGGGAAATTTTCTTCCCTTCAATAATCATGAACATGTCATTTATATTTTATTCCTCATCAGAGCCAGCTTTATAATTTGCAGTTTCCCAAACTACAGAAGGGAAAGACTAAGAATAAAAATCCTCTAGTTAGACTTCCAGACTACTGATTTTTTTTCTCTCACCTAGTTACTACTAGTTACACAAGTGGCAAAGCTGACCCATGAAAAAAAATCAGCACAAAATGTTAAAGATTTATCTTGACTAAGGAAAGCGATGAAGTTTTTAATTTTCTAATTAGGAGAAGGTTTGTTATAGCTATATTATGTTATGAACCAGACTTTCACGGTGCCTCAGCTAACACATTGTTAATAATGCTCTTCTGAGTTGAATATATCCATATGCAAGTTCATACTACTTTGAGTAAATGTCCTAAGACTGTTCTGACTCAGTTCAGTGAATTTGTTGACTAAGACTACAAAACTTACAATCAACTGGCAGATAAAGTACCGACTACAAAACATCCCCGTCCCACCTACTGGGTTTTGCGCTGATGGATCACTCTATGTCATATAAACTCAGCTGCTAACTCCGTATGTTTTAACTGGGGTTTAATGAAAAGCTTTCAAGTATTACAAAATTGCTATGTAATCATCTCAGAAAGTAGAAGTACCAGTGGGTACTACTACAAACAAAATTTATAATTTATATTTAAGTGTTACGTGTTTATTATCTATTTATTATACATGCATATATACAATATATAAAATAACATGTCATTACTATGGCTCGAGTATATTATTATGATATATTTAATATTATGTATTATGTTATGGCATATTGTGGCATATTGTGAAATAAATACTATTCTTGCCACCTTTTCTGCTATTTCTTTCTTTGAACAGAGGAATTAGGAGAAGTGAAAAATATACCAATAACTCCTTGGTTACATAATAGATTAGAAAAAATTTAACCAGTGCAAGAGTAAAAGGAAGGCTTCTAGGAAATGTAGTTCATACGTTATTGTCCTATATATTAAATTTTCTCCTGATGTGTGCACATAGTGCTGTATCTGAGTCATGGCCCAGGAAAACAGTGATCAGCTTGGCCAGCCTCTGATCTTTCTTTCGGGGTAGGTACAGGGGAAGGACCGTCGATTGTTCTTAGCTGGATGAACAATATCGTACAGCAGGCATTAAGCTGAGTCCCTGTCTTCTCTTTGTTTTCTTACTTGGGAAGAGGCACCATGAAGCAGGTTGCCCTTCTAGGCTGGGTAGCAGTGGACTGAGAAGAGTCTCAGTAGTTTTTGGCTTGGCTTGTCAAGCAACCAAAGTAGACGCCATCAGGCGCCCTCCCACCTTCCATCAGAGAGCAGGAGCTGTTGTCAACACCACTAAAACCCCTCCTTTCCCAAGTATATTTTTTACCTTACCGATAGTATATGGTGCTTACATGGTCTATAGATAGTAAGTGTGACTGGGTTTTATGCTGTGACTGTAAGCTCATGGCTGTGTAAGAGTAATTTTCAGGGACACACAGATGTTTCAAGCAGATGTGTATTAAACATAGAGGAGTATTATGGCTGATCTGCAGTCTGAACTCAGTATGTTTCTTCTAAGCATGTCTACTTCCGTAAGAGAACTCCATAGAAGGACAAATAAAATCACGTCTATTTCTTAAATACAAGGTATAAAATCATGCATTGCACTGCTCTAAGCATCAGATTACAACACACCAAGTAATGACCAAGACTGTTTTAAGTTCAGTTATTACATGAACATAGCAATAAACAGATGTAAACTTCACTGCATTCTTCTAAATGGCTGGGTAGGTGGAGGTATCCCTAAAAAACGTATGAAGTTTGCGGCATTCTCCCAGTCATGGTGCATGCCCTAGTGCAACAATTCAACATAGTAAAGAAATGAACTAGGTGACACATTTCCACAACCTCTCAGCAGTGTGCTGGCAAGAGTAGGAGTTTTTGTTTCTTATTTCAGCGTGGTGATGCTGCTGCTGAAGAAATCTTAAAATATGTTGAATTCTGAATTGATAGCCATTTTTCAGTGCCCAATGGAAAATGTAACAAAGGTAAAAGCGTCAGACCCTACCTTGTAGAACTGGGACAAAGGTACACCTATGTATTTAATCAATAATTATAGATGAAAACCTAGTATTTTAGGACTTAGGGAAACATATAGCCACCCGCAAGAACTCAGAGAAAAGGGACTATTATTGTATATTTTTAGTCATACCTGGAATCCTACTGAGGGCAAAGAGACTATTTCTATGCCAAAGGCATTGCAGGTCTGATTGTTAGACCCACTGCTGAGAAACGCTGAGCACTCTTGAAGCTCCTTTCAGCAGTGGTAATAACATCTCAGTGAAGATGTTTAAAGCCTGCAGGATTGAGCTCATGGTAGGAAACTACTGACAGAGAAGGGGAAACGGGAGAGGTGAAATAGTTTTTTTTCTTAAAAAAAACCATTAAAAAATAGATTTTTTTCTTCTGTTTTTGTATGTGCATGTGTATGTTTCTTTAATATCAGAATTACATTAGGATATTTGCAGTTTTAATCAGATCAATTTTAATATGACAAAAATCCAAACTGAAGTTCTAAGTAGACGATTAACCAGGGTCTAGTCTGTGGTAGGAAAAGAAGAAATAGGAACAGTGATTTTTAAAATTCATGTAGGAAATAAATTTAATGAGAAATACATTTAAAAACTCTTAATGTCATTTAAAGCCTTTCTTTATGTGTAATGTTAAAACTATATGCAAGATACACATTTTTAAGTTCAGTCTCATTGGATAGCAGCCAAGAAATGCTCTTAACATTAATTAACTAATCCATATATGCTATCAACTACAAACTTGTAAATCATTGTACAATACTTGGGGGAGGAAAAAAAAAAAAGAAAGAAAAACTTGCTCTTCAAGTACGGACTCTCACATGTGAGCCAGGTGTCCTGTTTTGGAGATGACCTGAATACACCAAGAATGTGTCACCCACAGATAATTTTTTAGCCTACTGAAGAAACAGTAAAGAAACTACAGTGCTTTGGGCAAAAGCAAAATACTCATTGTATTTTGTATTTCATTCCAATAGAAACTGGAATTAGAGATCAGAAAATTCAGATAAGATTTTCAAAAGTGGCTTCCAAGTATCAGAAATTTTATTCCTTGACTGAGCATGGAAAGGCATGTGGCCTGATTTTCAGAGATCAGAATTTTATGATGGCAGCAACCTTCAGAACTTTGTGGGGTTTGTTTCGTTTTTTGATTGTTTTTTTGTAAGAGAGTCTGAAGTGTTAAGTACAGAATTACAGAAAAAAAGGCGCAAATATTTAAGGACACATCAGTATTTGTCCAGTCAGTGTTGCAAGGCATAACTGACCTGGATACCTGGGTGAGTGAGTAGTTATTGGAAAGATTAAGGTACGTAAGTCACTTCTTGAAGGAAGGCATAACTGTGTCATTACTTACGCCTTGTAAGACCTAGTGGAACGATATGTGAACGCATACAACATTTTTCTAATTGATGGCCTGATTCTTCTAGTCATCTGAACTCACTTTGGTAGATCAAGTCACTTCTGTCTAGGTGCCTGATTACTGACTTGGCGGACTTGGGGATTAAATGCATTAAATTCTAAGAAAACTTGGCTTTAAACTTTTACAGATAATTTTGTCCTTCACATGCCCTCCCAAAAAATCAAGGGGTGTTTTCCTTACAAAAGAAACATATTTGATTTGAAATTGCAAAGGGGCTTTCAGCAGGGGATGATCATGTCATTTTCCAGAGCAGAAGTGTGGTAGGAACCATTCTGGTATGTCTGTGTGACCACCACCATATGACTTGTTTCATGTCACTTTTGTTTATTTACATTAAAAGAACATGAAAGTTGCATATTCAACTGCTCAAAAGCTAACGCATGCCAGAATGAGGATGGTGTGTACAACCATAATTCAGCCCGGTTGTATAAATCAGTTGTTACATAGTATTTTAAGCACACGATCAAATGCTGGGTTTCCACTGGATCTTTTCCACGCTCAGTGAATGGGCAGCTAGTCAACATTTATTTTGTTCTCCCAACTGAGTGCAGGACTGACAGCGAAATTAGTTCAGCTGTGGCACAATACAAAATGATAAATTTCCTCCACTCGAAGGATTCCTCTGTGGAAAGCATTTTTGTCTCACTTTCGCTGGAATAGCTGACCGTGCAGCACTTCTACAAACCTGCTGTGCACAAAAAATAAACCCTGCACCATTAATATCCAGCTGCAAAGATCTGGGCTGAATTCACTTTCCCAGCCTTTGTAACCTTCAGTGTAACAGTAAAACCAGTGTTTTCTACAACAAACTGTCTTCTATTTGTTAGTTTTAAGCAGCCAGTACAGCTGAGAGAAGAGATAATTAGTAATCTCCTCCTTCATGTTCAGTATCCACAGAGTTGTAAAACCAAATACAGATTTACTACCTTTGTTCAGGCCTATGAGGGGCAACAGGATGGATCAGGTACTGCTGAGTACCAAACCAGGAGAAATGGAGTGTATACAAAGGTGTGGAATTACTTGTTAAGAAACAAGCAAGCAGTTTTTCTTCCAAGAACTCTAATTTTCTGAGTTGGCCTGTGTTAGCTTTTGAGCAGTTAAATATACAACTTTAATGGTCTTATAACATAAAATGCTAATGGTTCATAACCTTTCAGATAAAATCTTGAGTTTTCTGTTAATTTTTATCTGGGTGCCATTGGTGGGAATCTGTGTTGCTGGAATGTGAGAGCAGAATGTGGCCTTAGATACTCTGGGGCTTGGTCTGATGTTAAGAAGTATTACAGAATATAAGATAAACATTTTTTTACTGCTTCCTATGCTTTGAACTGGTCTACAGCAAACATTTTTTTAATTACCTCTAATTCTCCCTTGGCTTTTTTCATAGATCTTCCCACACTAATGCCTTCCGTGCCAACTCTTAAACAGTTAAGCTGAGGCTAAAGCCTGACTACTGTGATAAAAGATATCCAAATTTCACCTGCATGTACAACTCCAGAAGATTTCTGATTATTTTTTTCTTCTTCTTCTTTATTTTAGGACAATTATATGCAGAAAGACGGGCAGCAAACAGCAGAGCGTGAAAGCCATTGATGTTAAAATTGAAACCGATCCCTTTGTGAATGACCAATATGATGCTTTTTGTGTAAAGGATGAAGGTCAGCATTGATAATACTATTGAAATAATGCACAGTCATCGCTGTCTTGTAACATTAAAAGTTTTGCCTTCAAATTTTCTACTGCTGAGAGGCAAAGAGGGAACGTTAAGGAATAAATCTTTACAGTAATCACCCACTAGGTGAGCCAACTGCTGCAAAGACTTGGGTTGCAGGAAATAAATTGCATTATCTTTTGCCTTTGCTGCAGTTTAGCAAGTTCAAATGGCACTACTGATCTGAAAGAACCCATTTTGGTGTTCACAGAACACAGTTTACAGAAAGAAATATACCTGGCACCAGTATAACCTGAAGCACTTCCCATACTCAGCACTGTAACTGAATGTAACTCAGAGAGCTGGCTTCCAACTGCGGAACACCATGCTGTTCCATATCTATCCATTTACAACATTTGTATGCAAATAACTTTATTGCCTCCAGATTAGTTTTGTTTGGGGTTTGTTTCGTTAACAAGTGTAGACCAGCATGCTAGGGACACTGATATATCATGGATGATTCTGAAAACCAAATTATTTCCAATGTAAATTGATGCTTAAACTTTCTGATATTCAAATGGTGTAGCCCACAAGCAAAGCTGGATTCTGAAGGCAAAAAGCAAATTGTTACTGGTAGGCAGGGTTGTGTAAAGAAGTTTGGGAACCCCTGAAACACTGTTGATATCTGCAGTGAAGTTTTGCATCTCATTTCCAAGAAAAGCAGGGACAAGCGGGTGGCATTTACTGAGGAATAACAAGTTCACAGCACGGGGGTGGGCATTTTGATAAACAGTGGCAGCAATGGGAATGAAAACATGGTTGAAGTGAAATGTGGAAGAGGTGCTGCTATTTGGTGTGCACCTAGTCAATGACAGTTTGACCGACCATCGTCTCAAGCAGCCCTCGTGATACCAACCCCAGGCTCCGTGCTGCTGTGAGTGATGCCAGCGCCGTCACCCTGCTGCTAGTGTTGTCACACAAGCACCTTTGTGCTGTCTTCCATGCTGCTCCTCACATATGGGAGCAGCTCCCTGTAAACATCTGCAAAACTCTCTCATTGTCCTCCTTCAAATCTCCCTTTTGTCATCACCCCCCGCCTCGAGAAAAACCTTGCCGTGGGTGGGACAGCTGCGGGAGGCTGAAATCATTGCTCTGGCCGCTATTGTTCCATTGTGCCCTTGTGCTCCCCTGTCTCTCTCCACCTGCCTGTGTCTGAGCTCACACATAGATGCTGGGTCTCGGGGAAGGAGCTGTTTGCCTTTTGCATTTGGTCACTGCTGGCAGTAAAGAGGCAGTAAAGGTGATGATAAGAATGCAGTCTGCCAATGCTAGTTGGAAGGGAATGCTGCACAGGACTCAGAAACTGCGTATCTTTTGCCTTTGCTTTATCTTTTTGCTATCAGGTGAAAATTTGGCTCTTTTGCAAAGAAGAGACAATTTCTGAACAACTTGTTTCGTACAAGTCAGGGCGTTTCCTGGTGACGGAATGGGATGATCATTCCAGTGTACTCACCCAACAGTCCTTACACACAGAAACATTTCTGGATGACAATCCGGTCCTCTCTTCTTTCAATACATAAAACATTTTGGACACAGAGTTGATGTTTGAATAGAAAGGCTTAAGCAAATTTGTGTGGCAGAGCCTCGTCTGTAGTTGGTATGAAAAGAGCAAAGTCCAGAAAGGTTAGTAGCCCTAACATGCAAGCATAACACACAGTAATGCAGGATCAGGCTTTTACAAATACAAGGTACCTTTTTTGTGCTTCTGAAATGGATTTTTTTGTGCGCACACAGAAAAACCACAGCGATCTTTGATACTAGCAGTTATGTTTTACAGGGGACCGGTACTAAGAGTTATGTTTGACAGGGAGAGATGTAGCTGTAATGTTTTATGAACACTGAGTATAGCCATAGTTTTCACAGTACAGAGAAATGTTGGCTGACGAAAGAGCATGGTATGCCTCAGGAATGGCACTTCCAGTTTGGGGAAGTAAATACCCAGCATAAAGCAGCAACAGCAAACCCTGCACCACAGCCTCTGGCACGGTGTGTCTGTTCTGTCATTTTGTACCTGCAGCTACTAGCTGCGCACCTAAGTTATGACTAGTGACTTGTTTCTTATGTGAAGCCTCCTGAGTTATTTCTTTCTTTTAGAAAAGTGGACGTTGCTCTTAATTGATACAATTTCAATTATAATACAGTACTACAATAGCATTAATACCTATGTATCAAGTACAAAAAGCAAGTTGTTTTGCCCTGACAAAAGTGATAAATCCCAGGTTTCTTGCTCTGAGACCGATGTCCCCATGCAAAATAACCAAAAGCCCTTTCATTTCTTCCATATCCATCCAACCAATAATCTGCAGTTCCATATAAAATCCATCTGGTTCTTTCTCCATTATTTCTTAACCTCACCCCCTACCTTCAAGGCTCTTCCAGCTCCATGCAGGGTCCAGGCACAGCCGGCTGGGCAGGGGGCTGTGGTGCTGTGGCTGCCTTAGGGGTATGAATCCACGGTTTGCCCACCTGTATGCAGTGCAGGATGGCTGGCCAGCACTGCCTGTGGGGACAGGTTACAGCTGAGTCCTACCTGTGCCTGTCCCCGTGGAAAAGACACTCAGCTTTGGCTCTTTCCTCTTTTAAACTCATCTTACCAAAACGAGCAGACACCCAGCAGCTTGCCCTCGTTGTCGGGCTTGGCTGGGCTCAGCCAAAGGCTCAGGCAGCCTGGCAGGCTGAGGATGGACAAGGGGAACGGGCACATCAGCCTGCTCTTCTTCAGAAACTGAAGCTGATGGTAGTAACTCTTCACAACTCTATTTTCGGTTCTTCAGGTTGTGCAAAAGGCATCTCAAACCACCATGAAACTTCTAGTACAAACCGTCACAAAATTCCCTCCTTAGGCTTTGATTTATAATTAATCTTTACTCAGTTAACATTTACCATGGAAATTATTTTGGTCGAATTGCTTAAGCACATGCCTCGGCATGCCTCAACAGCCGGGGCAATGCTCAGATGCCAGCAGCAGCTCCGGGCGTGCTCGCAGGATCAGGCTTTTACAAATACAAGGTACCTTTTTTGTGCTTCTGAAATGGATATTTTTGTGTGCACACAGAAAAACCACAGCGATCTTTGATACCGGCAGTTATGTTTTACAGGGGACCGGTACTAAGAGTTATGTTTGACAGGGAGAGATGTAGCTGTAATGTTTTATGAACACTGAGTATAGCTGCACTTTTCACGGTACAGAGAAATGTCTTCTCAGTTTCTTGCAAACAAATGTTTTACACAGCCATTAGAGTAGGGAAGATGACTTTGTATCAGCTCAGTATCTACTTAGATCAGAAAGTTGCTCTCTTAGCCCCGAGGGCCAAAAATTACCTAAAAATATATTAGATTCTGCCTGTTCTGAAAATGGAGTATCACACATAAGTCAGATCTGGCCCACAGAATGTGCATTTATTCTATATCAAAGTCCATAAGAAAATGCCTCAGAGTATAAAAGGGATAAAGCAAGAAAAACAGAAAACTGGGATTCTTCCTACCAGTGTTATTTGACTTTTTCTTTTTTTGTTGTAGGGCTGTATACCATTCACTTTCATATGTCCTCTCAATTCCCTTTCTTGTGTTGTTTTTTTTTAAATGCAGCAAAGGGAAGATCTCTTTGTTAATAACTCCAAGTTTTAGTCGTTCTTTCTTTCAGTGACCCGCTGATATTTAAAGGCAACAAGTAAGATCTCTATTCCATAAGGCTTTGATTTACTGCCACCATAGAAAAACTAAACAGGCAGCAACTTGTAGTAGCATACAGCATACATGCAAATCAAACTTTGTTAAACACAACTGCTGGCTCTAGATTCCCATCCAAGTTTGATGGCTTATGTACATATTTCAGTTTGCCTTTTTCAGCATTAAGAAAAAAATAAATTAGTGTATTCTATATAGCAAATACATTAAATGTATTTTGCAAGAGCAAGCAAACTGCGATTTGCTTTATGTAATATTTGAACCATTTCTTTGTATTTGCCATGCTTTCCTGTGGATGTGAAGTTTTTCATTGCTACGGTTTTCTTTTCCAGAGCTTTGCATATAGCTGACTGATTTTCCAGCTACCTGGTGATGTCATTTAAACTAATAAATTCTTACAAGCCCTATCTGATGAAAGAGGTATTGGCATCCAAACTTTGGTAGCTTACAAGCATCACTTACATTGGCTGTGATTGAGTTTTGGTTCTTTGTACTCTATTTGTACTAGTATTTTTATGCAAAAAGAAAAAATCCATATATTTTAGTGTCTCTGCAATCAAGAAGAAAAACAAACATCCACACTCAGCTTTCACAGGGCTGAGCATTAAGACTTGTGTTCTCCGTTTTTTTAATGACGAGATGATATCCTATAAATTCCAGTGGTCTCTCTGGAAAAACACTGAATCAGGCAGTTGTAATGGGATGTTTTACGTCAAATAGGATGTTTCATGTCAGCTTTCAGAGCGTGATACACAGTTAAAGTAACAATTGCAGATGATCAGGTTTCAGTAGAGTCCCAGTTCTGCCAGGCGGCAGGAAAGCTGAAGGCTGCATCTTTTTCACGTTGATGAGTTTTTTGCATTCATGTTAGACTCTCCTTTCTGTAGATGGTATTTTAGCAAGACACTTCAAAAAAACCATTACAAACTGGTGGGATGCTTGTAGTTTAAATCAAGAAGATGCTTCTGGAGGAGTCTGGACTGGGGAGGAGGGGTGCTGTGTTCTTAAAGTGACTTGTGTCAACTCCTTGCCAGAAGTCAGCTGTCACAAACTCCTTCCAACACAGTTTGGAGTTACAGTTATGCTTTGGAGGGGCCATAACTCCTAAAAGCCGATCATGACTTAATGTTGTAATTCAGTTAACAAGAGGCATCTTCTGTCCCTTGTAAAAAATAGTTACCGAGTCTCTAAGAGGTCTGTAACCAGAGTCATCGCTAGCTCTAACATACCCTTGCTCAACACTGAAATTTTTGTTCTGCCTCTTATTCCCATTCATTTGTCAGATGTTGACTCTGCCCTGATTTCTACCCATGTGTACTGAGTTCTTTATTGACTGTGGTGGTGATTTTCACTCCAAGAGACAATCTGTGCCAAAGTACTGCTGACACGAGGATCTTCTGTGTCCTTCAGCGTTGCCTTAGATCTGTGCTGTGCTGTCCCACTGTGTGACCCAATCCATCCTTGCTTACTGGAGGTCAGCTGTCAATGTATGGAGCCCTGTTAGGTGTTTGACCTCATTGTCAATATGTGGCAAACCCAGTAAGGGTCACAATGTCCAGAACTGGATTCCAAGTTTCCAGGTCTGAGATGTGACCTCACACATGACCAGGCAGAGCATGAGATCTGCTGGATGGGGCCCAAGTATCAAGCACATCAGGCTCTTCTACTGGGAAGCATGCATTGGGCTTATTTTTTAGCAAGCACTAAGAAAATATGCTGGTTTACTGGAGGGTAGATGAGGGGGAAAGCAGTGCTGCAGATGAAGAGTTCAGCACTGGAGGAGCCCAGTCCTGATCTCCCAGTGTCGCCACCCCAGGCAACCCCTGTAGCCACCTTGACAAAGAGCATTACTGTTCCTCTACATGACAAGCTGCTGCCAACACACCCTCTGTCACGCTTCATGGCCCAAATCTGCCTCTTCTCTTCCAGCAAGAATATGGCCTGAATGCCAGCACTGAGCACAGGCTGTCGTTCCAAACAAGCCCATGCTTTGCCAGCTCCTGGTACAAAGGCTGCAGACTAAAACCTGAAGCCTGTCCCCAGAAGCGGCTCAGTTTGATGAGCTGCTGTGCCGCTGTCTCTTCTGTACGTGTACCAGAAAGAACAGGTTTGGTAAAAGGCTTAGCAAGAATTGTCATAGCAACTGAGACTGCAGCAGGATGAGAAGTTGTAAGATGCTGCAACCCAGAAAATTCCTGTATATCTTACATGGGAGAGGACAGCAGCAAAAAGGATGTAGGAACCCGAGTATGTCTTTGCAGGGTATCAGCTTTCCCTTAGGCTTGTCCATGCTGTCACTTAGGCTCTGCAGCAAAGACATGACCTTGCAAAGTCTCATATGAGAGAGTCAAAAGTTGTCCATACAGTGCTCATAAACATCTTTAAAATCTCTGCTTTTCTTTCACGTCACACGTCAGCCGGATCTCTCTTTCAGGATCTCATAATTCTCTGTTACTACATCTGTTGCCAAATTTTACAGTAAAGCTCTCTTCAGCTTTCTTCTTTCCTGGAAGGTTATAAAGTGCTTTTTGAATGTGCTTGCCATATTTAACTAATGTAAGTGTTACTTTTCTGCTTCCTCTGGCCACAGGATTAAGAAGCAAGGCTTTGTAGATAAGAATACCCTCCGACATATAATTGTCCCATACAGCCCTGGGATCAATACTTCCCTCAGAGCAGATACACAGCTCCCATTTGTACCGATGGAAGTAGCTACATAAATAAAGTACATGAAACGCAGGGGTCTGTGGCCTTCCTATGAGGCAATAAAATATTTTTTTATTCCTTTCATCCACATCAATCTCTATTCATCCGACCAGTTCACAGGAAAGGCATTAGCTGCTAACTGCTCCTCACTTCCTCAGATGCCAAGCCTTCATAAGACTATACATAAACTGAGCTTTGTGTAGCCTCAAGAGCTTGTTTTTTCTGTCAGTGTGTGTGTGCGTAACTCCCACTAACTTCTGAAGCTGTTAGACAGTATGTATGTATGTGTACAGTATGGAGAATAGACTTCAAAGCTTTGACTTCAGTAGCGTGTCCCTTAAATTAGTGGCAAATGCTTTTCACATAGCCAGTTGAGAAGTGGTTAGTCAGGTCTATCAGACAATTTCTAAAAGCCTGATCCAAAAGAACTTTCACAGAACACGGATGTTTATTTCACTACAAGGTAAACAACTGGCAACATAAATACATCAGATTTCTAAATAAACATCTATTTACCTATGCCTGGGTCAGAAGTGGATAAACGATGGGAAAAGCTGCTGCCAGGACTCACAAGGATCTTGCAGAATGTCCCTGGAGCAAAAGCAGGAAAGCCTATGCTTTTGCAGAAAGTAGAGTGAAAAAGCTTTCCTGTCGAAACTGTTACCCACTGAAAACCCTGAGCACGAATTTGTGTCAGTGGAAATGTTGCTTGTAAGATCTCGTGCTGATGCTGTCCTAAAAGCAGACTCCAGTAAAGTACCAAGGATGCTCTTTGAAGATGTTTCTCCTTCTGCTAGGTCTTGGAGGTCACTTCTCCAGCTTGAAAACAAAAGCCTTCCCAAGAAACATAATCTTTGCTTAGCCTACTAAGTAATCAGGGTTTTGTACCAAGGCAAGCTCTTCCAACAGGAGAGATCAATACTAGAACACAGATCTGGCCCTAAGTTTCCCGTATCCCGTATAATTACCAGAAATCCTGAGCTATAACCTATCAGCCTTCTCATTTTCTGTTGTTCCTTATCAGGTCAAAAGCACATTTTGAATCTTCAGTATCTTTGGCAAGTGGAACAGTTGTTTGTTTCTTTTCCACAGTCACTAAGGGCTCTAGAACCACTGGAAAAAATCCCAGTGTTGAGAAAGAATACAGAAGTGTTTGTTTGTACCAGCACTGCACACTTTGTCCGTTGCGTTTCTTGGTAAAATCATGTTCTTGAATTATAAGGGTTTTGTTGCTTGCTTTGTTTTTCTGTTAGCAAAGATGTCTATTCCAAGAGGGACTGTAAAAAATCTGGGGGAAAAGGGGACACGGAAACCCCCTCCAGAAGAGCACTTCTGAGAGAGGAAGACCTTTGAGAGAAGAGAAACCGCAATGCTTAGAAGTTCTCTAGATTTTGCCCTACCTGATTAACAATAGCCAAGATTGTTCAAACCTGAAAAAAGAGAGCTAAAATTCAGTTTACGCTGGTGTTGGCGGTTGTCTGCCCGCATCTTCTCTGCACTCTTCCACGCAACAAAATCTCAAATCAGTTTTTTTGTTGTTTATAGTAAATTTTGCTTCCTGGCTTTTGGTGCTGGCAGCAGAAACATTATCAAACATCTTGTTAGATTTTATATCCTGATAAATCTAGCTCTTCGGATTCTCACAGAGAGCAGAGCTACATTACCCATGGGTGTTGCTCAGTTGAAGAGCAAAGTCACTGTTTATTTTAGGGTGTTTCTAACTGAAAATGTGGGAATCTTGAGTATCTGGGAAGAAACTTTTGATTCTGAGAAAGACTAGAAGATTAGAAATAGTCTGAAGAATGGCTGGTGTCCACCTGGACCTTTTCTTCCTGTGAATGTGGACTGGGTTATTGCTCGGCTCCTGCCTGCTTGCTACAGTGCGGTAGACATCAAAACACCAGTCTTAAACAATTTCACAAGCTTTCTTGCCGTTAAGAAAAATTACTGTGTCCACGCTTCTGCCTGCCAGTCCCAACCTACCCAAACCTTTGTTAGCCTTTGTAGAAGCAGGCAGAGGAGGCAGCTGTAGGCTGATGTCCTGGGCTGACTTATTGGAAACAAAGCCCCTCAAGATGGATCACTGCTACACATCAATAACATCACGGTTATTCCATACCAGTTACAGCCCAATGTATACCTTCCAAATTACAGCTGAAAATAGTTATGAAGGAGGACAAGGGCACGAATCAGATGAGATGTATGGCTTCTGTGGACATGTGTAAGTTTGTCCTTAGGGTAACTCTTCCAGCCCCGCTGTTAGCACTGCATTTAAAGACTATTGCAAGGTCTCTACCATCTCATTTCTTTTTTCCTTTCAGACAAGCCCTGCGGGGACCCGCCGTCCTTCCCCCACACCATCCTGCATGGCCATACTGGCTTTGAAATGGGGGATGAGCTGCTGTACGTTTGCGCCCAGGGGTATGTCATGGGCAACAAGGAGACAGCGTTCACGCTGCTCTGCGACAGCTGCGGGGAGTGGTACGGGCAGGTTCAGGCCTGTGTCAAAGGTAAGCTCACCCAGCACACGGAGCATCCCTCCGGGAGGTCGCAACCTCTCATCCTCAGCCCAACTGACACGGTTTCAGGCTTGCAGGGGTGTCCCCTGGGCATGTGTGGTCCTGGTGACTAGAGCATCAGCATCTTAGCTGGCCCAACAGGCCTGTTACAATCCCGTTGGTAGGTATCTCCAGTAAACCGCAGGAGAAGATAAATTGTTCATACTGATATGAGCATAAAGTTTCTTCCTGGGTGTCGGAAGGCATTCAACAATTTTAAATGGAACTTTTTATGTCATCTTTTTTTTATTTTATTTTTTTTTTAATCTGCTGACTCCATTTCAGGGATTCACCGAGTCTTATCCTAGGGTTATCGCTCAGTTCCTGCCTTCCTGCCTCCTCCTTCCAGTTCGCCATCTTCCTTCTTTCCCCCATCCCCCACCCCCCCAATACCCTTTTTCTTTAGTACTGAATGTAATTTTAAATTATTGGAGAATAACCCATGGAAAGGTTATTAAATACCTGTGTAATTAATATCAGAATCAGCCCCTTTGTGGAAATCAGTTGTTCACGATCTTGTACGCGCTCATTCTGTTTACTGGACGCAGTTTGTAACTTTTCAATGTACTTGTTTTGTTTACTCAAGCAATGGGATTACTACGGACATTACAAGAAATAGCAGAGGTATTTTTTCCAGAGGAGTTCAAAAGCCATGCCCCGGCAGCATCGGGGAGCCAGAGACATTGTTTACCAGACAAAGTATACAATGCAGGTTTTGTATATTCTCTGCTGTGTTTATTTTCACACGAAGCCACAGAGTTGCTACAGAAATGAGAACTCTGTGTTTCTTCTCACCTTTGGGAACCCAGAGCAAGCACAGAGAAAAGCCGGCGTCTTTTTGCAGCCATGCACTAAGCACGTAAATAGCATCTTGCCTGACCACAGACAGGCTGAGGCTGTCCATGGCTTCATCACCATTTAGCATTACATCTTCATGTGATGCTACGGGCTGAGTCCCTGAGATCACATCCCCCTTACAGAAGAGTCAAGATGCCGTGGTGGTGCTGTGGCCCCATGGGGACAGGGGTCAATACCTCTCTAGGGCACAGCAGCCCCACATGCAGCTCCCCCCACTTAATTTTGTTTTCTAGGTTAAACTGAGCTGACCATCCTTTAGGTGCTCTTGGATTTTTATTTGGGATGCAAAATGGGCAATACAATAGCTGTCCACCTTTTAAGCCCCAGACTTTGTCCAATGGCTTATACGAAGATAGTTTGGCTGATCTGAGCTTTTACTAGCCCTTTCCTGCTAGTTGCTTTAGTACTTTTGAACTTCTGACTTTACATGTATGACAAATGCCGCTTCCTTTCGGTAAGTTAGGAGAATTAAAGACCTATGTGAGTTAAGAGAGCTGCCCATGCCACAGAAGGTGGCTGCAACAGAATGGCAGAAATACAATTCAGGTTAAAGCTAAGCAGTGAGATGGAAAAGTAAAAAAAAAGTAAAAAAGAAAGTTAAAAAAAAAAGCCCCAATAAAGAGGCATACAATTTTTATCTCATACCATGCTTTCAGGATTTTTGTCTACAAACTCAACAGTATCTACCCAGATATTCACTCCATTAAAAGGAATGAAAGTGGATTTTCTTATCAAATAACTTCACTCAAGGAATCAGGCTTTTATTAAAAATAACATCCACCAGAAGTAAAATTCAAAAGCTCTGAGAAATTATAATAATGACATTTCCTTAATTTAAACCTTCAAGAAAATCCACCTTTATATATTAGTTAAATTTTGCAACAAACTTTTAACTTTCTCCTTGTTTAAACATAAGCTAAATAGTACCATGGGTTCAGATGTGGATGCAATCTGAATTCTGTTTTCTCATTCCCTTTCTCACGTTACCCTGCTCGATGCATAGAGCTCACAATTTTTCCAGCATTTGAGAACAGTCATCAGAGTTTCTTACTACTTTTTCAGAGAGATGTCACACCTTTAAGATGATATTTCTGTCAAAACCAATAAACTTTAAGCAAAGGAATGGGCAGCTGTTGGGTAGCTGAGTTATCTATATGGACTGGAGTTAGCATAGCCATTTCAGAACCTGTATATTCCTTAATGCCCAGGGACTTGCAAGGAGTTATTTTTACTCATGAATATACACCACCGGGCAGTGGATAATCATGAGAAAAGGTCAAACTTGTTCTTAGTAGAAACAGATCATGTCTGTGCACCAGGGAACCAGATTTTCAAACACATCCAAATGGTACAGGCATACAAAAAAAAAAAGAATTCCAACACCTTTCTGAACTATTTCAGCTTCCAGAACTATTCTTACAAACAGCAGTTCAGATGCTTTAAGTGAAATACTGCAGGGAGTGGAGGAGGAGATTGGATGCAGAGAAGGAAAAAGAGTATCTGCATCTGATAACCCAGCCGGTCTGAATTTCCTATAAACCGCACCAAACTGATACTTCTTTTTCCTTCACTGAGGTTAGTGAAAATGCTAACTTTATCACACATAGAAATAAAACTGTATTACACCAAAGTAAGGCAGGGAAAGAATCAGGCCATTTAAGTTGTGTGTGTTGCACTATTTTCCCTGGATAAATGGTCTATTTCCCCTGTTTTGCCTGAGATTTTCACACAGCCGCAGGGGAGAGAAAAATATTTTTAAAAGAAATAGGAAAGTGTGGCTGTAAAATCACAAACATCAACACTGGAACTTGGGAGCAGATGTAATATTGTGAATTATGATTTCTAAAGTTATTTAAATGTAGACTTCATGCTGAGGGGCTTCCTTTGATTAATGTTTTTCAAACACTTTAAGGACCTGGGAAAGAAAATACAGTATGTGTTAAATTAGTAATTATATATTCAATCCTCCTGATCACAATTTTTCAGGAAAGGAGGCTTTACGGGAAGACAGAAGTGTGTGATACAAGTGTTCATTATTTAAGAAAAAAAGTAAAATAATTCAGCTAAAAAGAACAAAACATGGAATTCAATTAAAAGAAACCTGATTTGCAGTCGACAGATAATTTGGGTCCATAGAAAAGAGGGCAATATTTATTAATTAAGTACTGCAGAAGCCAGCACACACACTGCTTTTTAAGCACTTTGGGGCAAGAGAGTAACTTCCCTATCATGAAGGTTAATGATGGGACTTAATGGAGATGCTATATCCCTGTTGGCAGAGTGGGCCATTCCTGTCCTGACTGGCTGACTTCAGAGGAAAGATGGTCGTGAAGCCACTGCAATGAACATTTAAGTGCTATCTTTAGAGGCTGGTTGGATGATACAATTCCCTTGTTCTGCATCCGTGCTGGGTGAGCAACTGGAACTGGGAAATGGACCCGATGCTCTCACAACAACACAGCTGGACCACAGGGAAAAAACTCCCGTCAGAGGATGCAAAGATATAAGGCCTGTTCCTACATCTGGCACTGTTTCTGAGCCAGGGGCAAGCCACTGGACTGCTCTCTGCTGCTTACTCCACCTCGCGAATGCAAAAGTGATAATGTTTATCCAGCTTCATAAAGCTTTCTGAGACCTGCAGGCATTACAGCTGCCTGTTACTGTATGGGTTAGTAATGGCCACGTTCTCATGCCCAGCTGTCCGAGCAGAATATCAGACTAAATAGCAATAATTGGCTTTTTCTCTCGCTTGTGTAGAAACACTGCTTTACATTCCCAGTTGTTTACCCAGAGCAAATACGGAGTCAAAGAACTGTCATCGTAGCGGCGTCTAAATATAGCACTTAAATGTCCTTTGAAGTAGCTTTATGATCATCTTTCCTCTCTGTTTTGATTCAGTCAGAGGAGATACGGTCCACTCTGGCACCCAGGATGTAAATGTACAACGATGCAGCTGGCAGATTTGTAAATTAAATGGAAAAAGTATATTATGCATCAATACACCTATAATCCAAAATAAAATATGTGGCAAAACTTGGCTATAGGCATAGATGAACAAAATAATTTTGGGGTTATATTAGGTGGATTCTGGATAAAGTAAAGTCAAGTAAAGTGCGCACACCAGGTAATGGACTGTAATTTTTAGTCAAGATGCTTTTAAAGAAAAAAAGTGTCTCTGTATAGTTAGTGTTTCCTACTATTTCTCATCATGAAAAGACACTGTGTTCCAGCTGAAAACACAGGGATATTCAACCCAACAAAGCAACCTTAAGCAGAGAACAGGGAAATACATGGTTTTTGCAGTTTATTATTTTTGCTATTTCAATGGAGAGAACACATTTGTTTCACAAAATATATCCTGAAGATTGGCATTGTGGTAAGGTCTGAGAGCAGATGTATACATGCCTTGCTGTGACTGTCCTGCAGGCACGGAGACTGAAGTGACTGTTGCTATGTGACACTTGTATTTTTTTTCCAAAAGGAACCATAGGTTCAGTATCAGAAGCATTAATACTAACATTTCAGGATGCGTGTGTGTGTATGTGTCAGGACTGCACTGCACTAGGCTGCGTCCTTGAGAATTTGCTTCCTCAAAGACAGATGAGATGGCTGGGAGATCATGTCACATCTCTGCCCTAAAACTGGCTAAGAAGAATGTCAGATATTTCTCCTTTTCCCTTGGCTATAAGCTTGTGGCAGCTATGAGCTTGTGGCAGGAGAGGTCGAATCTTCTGCACATCTAAGGAATCTCTCCAGCGTCAACTCTCGAATACTTGTCTGGTGTGTTCAGAGCTGGTCTAACCTTCCCGCACGGGGGACTGTCCCTCTGATTTCTGTGTAAGGAGGATTCAGCCGACTCTGACCGCCTCTGAAAGCTCCATCTGCAGCTCCCAGTCTTTTTGCCTGGTTCAACTGTTCTCGTGATTTCAGACGCTGCTTTCTGAGTTTTCAAGAATAGCATTGATTCACATCCATGTGGTCTGTAAGCATGACTAGCCAGCACCATTTAATTCTTTCACTTTTTTTAATGGGGAGGGTAAAACAAAACGTCTCTGGTTTTCGATCTTATTCAGGAATGCTTTGGTTTTCCTTCTGAGAGTGCAAATGGAGAATTGTGACAGACAAATAAGATCAGCAACAAAATATGTCCGTGGCCTGTCAAAACAAATGTGATGACAAACTTTGGTTCTTTTTTCAGGTCTGTCACTGAGTGGTTGTATTAGATTAATGTAAATTATTGATCTGGCATGAACTGATTCTGCCAAATTGAATTAGTTAAAAATATTATGATGGCTTATTTATTTATATTAGCAGGCTTTCTGCTAGAATAAAAGTCATCCACCTTCTTGTAGCTGTTGCAAAAGACAAAAGACAACACAATTTTTGTCTAGCATACTCTGGTTGGTTTGAGAGAAGTGTGTCCATGTGCCTGATCCGAGCGAAATGGACAATCCTTTGGGATGCTGTAGGTCACAAATCTGACCAATCTAGGCAAGTTGGTCTACTTGCTCTTTTCCTCCCCACCTTTAAAGGCTTGTTCATGTTTTCTGTAACTACTTTGAGATTCTTAGAATAAAGATGTTTTTATACAGTAGAAATGTTTATGATGATGGTCTACATAGAATCAAGTTTCAATTTCCTGTACTCCAAAAATACATCCACAAAGTATGCAGTGCACTTTATGGTTGTCCAAAATAGCAACACTCAAAATAGAGCTCGGATGCCAATATGCTATCTAGAAGAAAAATTAAACGGATCCTAGAGTGTGGAAAACCAGGCTCTCTGGAATTGCCTGTTTCTATGTTTGGTTACTGTTTTCACATTAGCGTCAAAAGTTGAAGGAGATGAAAACTTTTTAGGATTGGATGCTTCCCAGAAAGGACAAGGCTAAATTAAAAGGATTTTACCTTTTAAATGAGCTTCACATCTTTGGTAGCATGCCATTTCAGCATCTGCTGCTGTAAAATGTTCATTTCAGCCCCGGTAATCCCTCAGACAGTGAATCAAGACTCACTGATCCTGGAGTCTGCCAGAGGAGGGTAGGGGTAAGATGTCACAATGACCAAATATAGAAAGATTTTGGTCTTGGACTAATTAATTTTGGTGCTGGGTCCTCTTAGAACCAGACCTGCTTGGATAGGAAGGAAGATGCAACCGCTTTTAAATCAGTTGCTAGCTGGTTTAAAAATGTGTATAAATAAAGATTTCAACTATTTGTATAATAGGTGGAGCTGAATCTACTTTGGTTATTGCTTTTCAGTGCTGACACTAAAATTCAGGGAGCTGGAAACCTCCAGAAACTGCTGAGGAGGTGAGCAAAAAGGAGTGCAAAAGTCGTGCAATCTGTTCCTGGAAAATCAAGCTCACGTCTGACTTAAAAGATTGTCATGGTAACACAAACTCACTAAAACCAAGCCCCGTTTGAAGGTCTGAGGCCCAGGAGAAAGAATAGAGTATTATTACTGTGTAAGTCGGTTCAGGATCATATAAATCAAAGCTTCAGAGTAAGGGGGTCTGTGTTTCCTTTGATGGTCAGAGCGCTCAATAGTTGCTTTCATTCTGGTATCCCATAAGCTAACATTAGCTATGTTGATAGTCCTTGCTATAAACTATGCAAATATGGGAGATTGCGTATGAAAATACATTATAGCAGCTTTACAACTCGGGTCACAATCTGATTGTCGGAAGGAACAAGAGTCCCTTATGCAGTGACGAGCGGGGCATAATGAGCTCTGATCTCGGGCTCTCTTTAGACTACAATGGGCTTTTTCTTCCCTCAGCTGGACATTAAGAAAGCACCAATTCATTTCTATACGTGCAGGATCAGGCCCAAAGACAGCAGGTTTGATGGAGGCTTGACTGATGGTTCAACAGACCCTTAACATGTTCTGATGGACTGAGGACTCATATTTTCCTAGGAGCATGTGCTCTTTCCTGACATGCCTCCGCAGGACTTTCTTCTTAAGGGCTGAAAGTAAGTGGCAGGAGAGATGATAAAGGGGAAAAGCCTCAATCTCTACAAAAAGCATATTGCTGCATCCATTAAGCATTCATCAATGATCCATAACGGTCAATGAGATGAATACTAGCTGCCCATTCATATCACTAACTAAAGAATGGGTCTGGAGGAAACACCACAAGCATACAAGGTGTAATTTTTGTTCATGGATGCGTGTGCATGCAGTAGAACACCATAAAGTAAAAATCCATGTTTCATCCTCAGCTGGATGACACATTCTGACAAGTAAATGAGTGGCAAAAGTAGAGGTACAGGTGACGTGCAGGTGAAGACAGGCTGGTGTGATGATTCATCTCAAAAGAGGAAACAGGGGCCATCATAGTTGGTACATGGTGAGTTCTCACATCATGACATTCCTGTTCATATATATCAAACAGACACAGGCTGTCCTGAGAGACACTGGACTTTAGTGAAGCAGGTGTGCCAGGTATCAACTTTTAGCAGGAGTCTGGATGGTAAGGTGACAAAATTGCTCGAGGCACTGTTCCCATGCCAAGAGAGCACCAGGGAGAAAAATCCCTAAGGGAAAGCGAGAGAAGGGACAAAGTGAGGCTAGCATTTGATGGCTTGTGTAAGTGCTATGTAGCAGTGGCCAGTGCCACACAGAGCATCATGAATATGTGGCTGACATGCTTTGGCATTCAGAGGTTCCCTCCAGTCATTAATGGAAGACTGTTGGAAAAGATTTTAGGATTAATTAGGAAAGTGAGAGTCCTACCAGGAAGCTTTCCACGCTGAGAGCTGGATTCCCCCATCTGTTAAGTCATCTTTGCACCATACAGAAGGTTTTTCCTGCTTTGCAGAGGACAGAGAGGATCTAGAGGATTACACAAGCGGATGAGGGGACCAGGACCGGGAGGGAGAGGGGTCCGTTGTTGGCACTGCATTATCATGCGGAGGTTTCACCCCACACCCCTGCTGTGAGAGGAGAGGACCTGCTGAGAACATCCAATTCTCCAGCACAATAGCTTTCACAGAGGTATTAGCACTTCACAGGCTGTGTCGCACATTTCGGTTTCCTCAGTGTAACTGCTTTGGTTTCTGGTAGACCTGGACCCTATCCCAAGAAAAATACCTTTTGCTAATACTCATTCTGTTCTGGCACCTGGCTTAAGCTGTTCTGGCAAAAAGTGAGCTGGTGTGAGCTGTATCACCACGAAGTGTTTTTGGTTAGACTGGTTTGACAATATTTCTAATCTTTCTTAAGACTAGACCAAATATGGCTCCGCCAGAAGTCTGGGAAGCAGTCTCCAAGGAGAATGTGACTCATTCGGAAACTGAGTTGGGCCCCAGATGAAAATATGATTCAAAGTTGGTTGAGTGTAAAAAGGCAAAAATAGATAAGACTTTATGAATGCATTGATTTGTAATACAGCTTCTCCTAATAACTCCTTGTTTCTTGTGTCATGCCAGGTCTATTGCTTCACTGTCTTCATGAAAGACTAAACACTCTCTTAAAAAGAAAAATTCTCACCATGATTCAGTTTGTTTTATTTTCCATATCCCAAGGCACTGTTTTCTAGGACTTTTAATGCCAGCATATATCTCAGCAATTACATCAACTTTCTATGGAGTAGAGCTTGTGTGAGCTGAAAATCAACCACCCTGTCTAGTTTGGAAAATTTTTCATTGAGCTAAGGTTTTAGAAGAGCAGAAGAAACATAAATTAAAATGCATTATTTCATTCAAATTCAAACATTTAGATTCATGCATCGAGTAAAGTCTATTTTGCTATGAGTGGTAGGTCTGTTGAGGCATGGGGAGTTATTCTGAAATCAAACTCAAATTTTGTGATAAATCCACCCCTCTGTCGCACTCAGTTTTTTTGTTGGGGGGGGTGGGGTGGGGTGGGTTTGGTTTGGTTTAGTTTTCTGGTTTGGTTTTGGTTTTTTTTTCTCTTTTCTTTTTGCTAACATTCAGTTTCTTAAAACTGGAAGCCTGACAGCTGATTACAGGTGGTATTACCTTGATACCTAGGCATTAGGCTTTAAGTGTTGGAGACAGAGTTTTCTGTTCTTGCAGTCATGGGTGCACCTTAGTTTTTTCAGATGAAGATGAGCAGAACTCAGTATCAGCTTTGGTGGTGGGGTCTTCCTCAGGCAGCTCTAAAGAGCTCTCATGGAATGAGAAATACTGTTCAGGCCACCTGGCCCCAGGTGTCATATCACTGCAACACCAAGGTCATCGAAGAAAAGCAGTATAATGATAAAAAATTGAATATATGGTACTGAATGTAATCCTTTAAAATCAGCTTGCTCAAAAGGGATGAAGTTGCTGTAAAACTTCTGGTTTGTTTGTTTAAAGTCCAACTTGTAATTGATCACTTTTTGCTATACGTTCCTCTCTACACCCATTTCTTAATTGAATATGATGAAAATTTTTCCTCAAGTCTGGCAAAAAGAGTCATGTTAGGGAGAGCAAAGGTTTGAGAAAACAATAAGCAGTTGAAGAAAATCCTCTAACTGCAGATAGTAAGTTATTTGTGTACATCTTTAAATCTGGAAAGATAAGATATTAGCAGTTAGCATTGACACCTATCTTGATTTTTTTAAAAAAACTTGATATTGATTGTCAGCTTATGGTGGCCCATTCCTTTTTCAAATAAACAATGACACTGAATGAAAAACAGTCTAAAAGTCACTCCTCCTCATTGCACCTTTCTTCTTGGCTTCTTGTGACAAATGAGCCCAGTTCTCTGGAGAAATTAAATGTTGGCTTTTGTGGGTTTTTTTAATGTTTCTAGATGAAACTGAGGCACACATTGACTATGAAGATAACTTTCCTGATGACAGATCGATACCTATTGCTGAGAATGAACACATAAATGGCAAAGAGGAAATCGAGCAGGAGCAAGAACAGCTTTCCTTCAGTAAAAGTTCAAAGGAAGGAAGAACTGAAGGTACCGGAGGTGTTACTCAGGACACAGACACTTCTGAAAAAGGAAGCAGGGCACCAACCGAGTCCCCCGTCTCACTCCTAAGCCAAAAAAACTTGTTTTGGTTTCCATCGGAGGCTTTCAGTGAGCCTGAATCAGAGAAGGAGACAGATGATTCCACTAAAGCACAGCTTTCTGAAGGTGACAACCGCATTGGAGTGAAGACAGCTTATGATGAACCTGGTGCCAAAATGTTTTACGACAGTGAGGATTTCCCCATCGGACCCATTCTCACGACTAATGATACAAAGGCAGAGATAGATGCAGTTGCCATTACTGACGAGTCATGGCTAGATGGCTATCCAGTAACACAAGAAGTGGTAGAGGATGACGAAGAGGAGGGGGATAAGGTTGATGGCTCGATGGGAACAGAAGACGACATCGTCCTCACACCTGACCAGCCAAATCACGTTGAAGTAAGAAAACCAGGCAATGGTAGCCCAGCCCCAGAGGAGGGTTTAACACAGATTGTGGCAGCAACAACGAGGACGGATGATGAAGGAGCCAATGAGACACCGATACCACTTACGTCAGTGAGTGGCCTGGAGAACTTAAGCATGAGCAGAGGTTATGATGATGCTGCATGGGACCACCCAACTACATCTCTGGAAACTATGACTCAGGAGCCTGGTACAACGATGCTGTTTTACATAACCAGCTTAAAAATGTCTGTGTCAGAAAGCTCTGTGATGGGCAGCCCCTCCGATCACACTCCGTATGCAGAACCAGAAGAAACAACCACCTACCCAGCACAAGTAGCAACCACTGCACCAGCTCCAGATATCGTTACTGATACATCGTCCCAGCAATCAGCTGAGCAAGAAAATCTCACCCAGGGCCTTGGAGAAAAGCCCATCCCCACTTCCGAGCCGTGTGAAGGAGAGGATTGCCCCAAGTCCAGCAAAGGTGCCATCATAGCAGTAATTGTGATTCTTCTCTGCTTGTTACTGGTTGCAGCCGTACTGGCTGTGTGGTTTTTCAAAAAACGGCAGCAGAAAAATTCTGTCTATAAACTAAATGGAAGGTGTCAACCCAGACATCATTGCTACCACCACTACCACCAGCAGCACATCGAAATGCAGAAAGTCTAACCAGGGGTCTTTTGGCAGAGATGCTAGAAATCGGAAGAAAAACCTATTGATGCTAGAAGGATCGCATGACTCATGGATGCTAAAATCCAGCAGTGCAGAAAGCAGAAAGAAAAACAGAATGCTAGAAGAACATAGAAGACAGAAAAGATTCAACCTTTTGAAATCACAGTTTAGTATATTCGACCTTTCAGAGTTAAAGAATCTGTACATTGTTATCACAAGGGTCTTTTGGAGACACCAGCAGGACACAGTGTGCTTGGTAGTACATCTAAAATTTGTTCCGCTTTCACATTTTGCTCCTATTAATAATAAATTAATTGATTAATTTCTGTGTTACCTGGTTATAATGTAATGGCTGGGCTGGTCAGGCCTTCTTGGTCTATTCTCAGTGGAAGAGGGGAAGAAGGAGGGGAGAAGGATGTTTTTGGAGCAACCACACATTTGGTGCTTGTTCCTTTTTTAGAACCTGCCCAAGCTGGTCAGGATAAACCACCGTAACAAATTACTACCTGATGTGTCTTAAAAAGAAAAACTATTTGCTACCATACTTTAATGGATAGTATTGCAATGATTACTAAGGTACTTTTCTTCAACATTGTGAATTTAACAAGCCACCAATGTTGGATCATTACGCTATTTTTCTGGAAGACGTTCTTTTAGCCTTAGTGAAGAAGTGCCGTTGTTATACTAATCTTTTTATAGAATTCATGATGTCTCCCTGGAATTCGGAGAATACTGTAAGTGCCATTCTTCCTTGAGTATCAGCAGGAGAGGAGTCAGAGCACCTTTGATTCCAGGTGTTATGATGAAGAGCCTCTTATCACGGTGTCAAACAGTGATAAAGCACTTTCCAGGGGAACCCTGTATAAAGTCGGCTGCTTTTCTGAACAGGACACCGACTGGCCAAGATGCTGAATTTCACGCTGATTCACAGCCAGTAGACCTCTGGCAACTGAAGCCACATATGATACTTCTGCCATACGAACTCTGTGGAAGGACTGATTTTCTCCGTTCTGCTCTTCCATCAGCTGGAGGTGTGCCTGGGGTGGACACTGGCTGCGGGAGATGGGTATCCATCTTGAGTGCTGCTTATTGTGGTTTTAAAGATAAAGCAAAACCTGGAAGAGAAAGATATCGCATCCACTTGGCTTTTAGGCTGGGTGTTGGTGTAAACACACGGAGGCTTTTCTAACAGCGTGTTCCATATCCAGCAGTTCTGAAAATAAACAGGGAGAGAGGGGAGGATGTTTTCTAGAATCGCTTAATATAGTTCTGGTGAGTTTAGCACAAAATACTTTTCCTTACCTTTCTGAATGAACAGGAGAAAAGACTGGCAACTGTGAATAATCTGCAGGTCAGAAATAGATTCATCTGCCACTCTATTGTACTGCCTTAGCCAAAATATGCCAATAATTCCACACACCAAAATGCTGGAGTAAGAGAAGGCGACTGGGTGGAGTTCACCCGTTTCCGTGTTCTGCCTTGAGTCACAACGGCAACCGTCTCTGACTCCATGGAAGGTAGACTTTATGAAATGGAGTGCAGAATTGGGCCCGTCAGACATACAGCCGTCAACCTCAGTGCTGGTAAGGGAAACAAAGCGGGTTTAGACAACGGCTATATGTTACCTTGGATAATTTGACCTCAGAGTGAGAAGAGTTGAACCTGATTGCCTGGCAAGAGCCACAGTAAATAAAGAAGGACAGAAACTGTACAGATTTGTAAATATCGTGTTCTCTGACATGTGCATGACTTTATGCCTTTAATGCATTCTAGACCATGAAATAACCTACAATTTCTGTTGTAAACTATTTTTTTATGCAGCAACATTTAAAAAAAACAATGGATTTTGCACTAAGCAACTTTATGGAGACTGTTAACTCAACTAAAACATACAGTCTGTAATCTCATGGAAATATGCTGAAAAATAAACACAGGAACATCCATTAAAAATATTGTTTAACTGAAAGGTACGAGCATGCGTTACAGTTCTGTGTAGCATCATTCAAAATGAAAAGTCAATACTATTTGGCTCAGGAACTGAACATGTAAAAATGAGATTCAAAATATAATTACAAACACAAATTGTACAGGGATCTTATCTGAGACTTAGAAATGCTTGTTACTCATGAACCAGAAGAAAATGTACATTAACAATGCTTTGGAGGTATTTAAATAAAAATCAAATTGCAAAAAACAGGAAAGGAAGCACTTGTGTGTGTTCTTGTGCAAATCATCCAGTATGCCCACATGTTTATAGAGAAAAGATAGGTCTGCCACTTGGATAATTCTTGTAGAAGACAGTTCGATACTAAAAAAATTAGCTGAAAAGTGTTTAGCTTAGGCTGCCAGCCCAGTTCTGCTTCAGATCATCTACCCCCTTTTGCAGCAGCATCTGTTTGTACTCAACGGTTTTCACTTCACCAGCATGATTCAGGGAGTTTGGGAAAACTGATGAACAGATGGGGATAAACAGCCCATGAACGATACATTTGACTTAGGCCTCCTTTTGGATGCAAAACTTGGCTAATCAAAGACAGTAGGGATGGCGAACAATAAATCTAGTACAGCAAATACGAAACCTGAAGATGGTATGGTCAAAATACAGTAGGGGGTGAGTTACTTATTGCAGGGAATTAAGAGCTGAAAGTGCCAGCTGTGGGTTGAAATTAGGAAAGGAAAAAGGAAAGGGGGAAATGTCAGGAGGGATTTTGTGGTGGGGACATCCAGTCATTAAGAGACTGGTCTGTGGCTCTGAGATAGAAGTCACGTATTCCTCCTCTAGGGAAGCCACGTATTGCAACAGGCTGGCCAGAATCAGCTCACTGGTGTTGAGACTGATACGACCTCCCTTTCCCCTCCTTTATTGACAAGTACCTATTGACTGGGCCCCCATTTCATGTCGATCACGCGCTGCTGCATCTGGGCAGGGCCCTGTACGAATGTGCTGTCAGGGAGGCTGGGCGGTGACACTGTGGGGTGTAACATCAAACTGCTGACACTGTTTGGGGGTTCAAGCCCTTGTAACCAAAGGGTGTTTGCTCCCCTTTGCACAGAAACACTGGGGTCATGGATTTTAGGTATTAAGCTCTCGGGCTAAAATCCCCTCAATGTCTGTGCTCATCCTTGCATTTGGCAGCTAGGTGATAATATATGACTTGTGGTGCTGTACTGCCCTATTGCATACTGTATTTATACTGTATGTGAATATATATATCTATCTCTATGCAATACTGTACACATTGCATACCTCAAAAGCTATTACGTTGGGGATTTGTTGCCACAGGCATTGAAGCCAGCATAGATATTTTTTTTCTGCAATGAAAAGAAGTTACCTCTTCTTTTTTTATATATATTAAATAATTCGTAATGCAAAGATACAACATAATACATAGCTGTGAAAGATGAGGATACGTAGCTATGAATGAACATTTTAAAAATGAGTCATAACAAGAAATGAGTAGATAGTTGTAAGACTTGTCAAACTACAGGGTTACCACCAGCTGAGGATAATACTTACATGTTCAACCCCTTTTCAGATAAGTGATAGTGAGAATGGGGCAAAAGCGTAAAGACTCAATTTTTTTCTTTGAAGTTAGTAGTCACATAAAGTTACACCTCTGACCCCCATATTTCCCCTTGAAAGTATGCAAGTTCCAAAGTTACTTTGCAGAAGAATTAGTCAAGAAAAAAGCACATTTGTTACTTCATGCTGCTTAAAAGGCCTACCCGTGAGATAAATCAAAGGGAAGGAAAGGTTTTAAATAATCAAAGAAAACTTAGAAAGTTTTTTTTTTCTACAGAAAAGGTTAGCATTTATAAACTTAAAAATTCAGAACTCTACAGAATTTAATTTTCATATATCATTGGTACTCTAAGGAGAGAGAGCAGAGGGGAGGGAGGAGAGATGGGTGTCTAAACCATTGAATATTTCCTTGCCAAAAATAAATAAATAAAAAAAATGTATCTGTTTATTTTAATATTTTTTCCTAGGCACTGAAGAGGACTTAAGACACAAACCCCTGATTTGCTTGGGTGTGCAACCCAACTTACTTTGGCGACTTCTTGCTTAACTTCTTTTTTGTATATAGCTTAAACTCTCCACACTAGGTCATTCAAGCCTTGAGTCACCAGAAAAAAGAAGTCGCTGTTTAAAGTATGGCAGACAACCAAAAGTTCAGACAGCTGCAATGAAGGATTAGTTGTGGGTTTTTCTCACTGCCTTGCTACAAACTGCATCACAGCTCTATGTTCAAACATTATTAAATGGGAATGTTTTCTCTGGCACCAACTACTTCTCCCCACAGTTTAAGTATTGAATTTTTTTAACTGAAGTAGCTTTGGTTTACAGCTCGCATTAGAACTTAAAAACATATTTCCATAGTAGCTGGCATATGCAGGCAACTGTTTATTCTCAGTACCAGCCATAATAAACACTTGTACTTTTATAATCCAACAAATCTTTGTCTAATCACAACTCCGTTTTCAAAGCTGTAAAATTTGCATGCTATTTAAACCATGTCTCATGAAGACTCTCCAGAAATTGAAAGATTTTCCAAGTCCGCCTTCATTATCAATATAGACCAATAATTCACTGTAAAGGATGTGGAGATACATGGCGGGTATTAATGGCAATGGTCTATTGAGAAAAAGCTTTGTAAAAGCAAGACATGCTGTAGGATTTGCAGGGGGACAGCTTGTCTTGGGGAGACCCACCTCGAATTTACTCCAGCAAGTATGAAGAAGTGGCATCTCCTTGGTCAGACGGGCTTTCCAGGTGAACTGCAAACAGCATCCGACTAACTTTTGGGTTTATATTTCATTGGCATTTCAAAGCAGTGAAGCTGTGGAAAATGGAGCAATTTGAATTTGCTTTTGGCTCTTGCCTTGTCAACAGAAGTGATGAAGGTCCGCTCGCAGAACTACTACGGTGAATGAAAGGGCCCAGCAGGACATTTGAATTCCCATTCAATTTGCCAGAACTGATCATTCTAAAAGTATTTGGGTTTTGTAGCTGACTTTATCGGCTATTGGGATCACTGAACACAGAAGTACAGAGCCTGCAATGCTGTTTCATGGGAACAGAATTAAACTTTGTGGAGAAAAATCACTACCACCCTTCTTCCTTTTTTAATGAATATTGCTACTGAGGATGAATTAGCAAGAAGCTGGAAATACATGAAGAATTACTATCAGTAAGAGCAGGCATTAATTTGGAAAAGATTACATACTTAGCACAGCCTGTCAGATACACTGATTTCCAACCTATGAATCCCTTCCCTTGCCCAGGCTTTGGTTCTTACCTAAGAAAGATTGTTCTGACAGCTAGTACCTGTGTTTTTCACATACCCAAATACCCGCTTCAGCGCACCTGCATTTGTGACTCAGTTTAACCTTCAGCTTTCTAGCAGCTCCCTGTCACGCAGGACGCCATCCAACAAGAGATCAAGCACAGGACTCACGTTGCATGCAGACCCCTGTGCCAGCCAGCTGCCAGCAGATGGGCTTCACCCCCCATTCACCTTGAAGTGGTGACTGAACAACATGCTCAGCATTACTGCAGACTTGCTGGTGGGCAGCAGTGGAGGATCAGAGGCCAACAGCAGCTACCCAAACAGCCAGCTTTGTTACTAGAACGTGAACAATTATTAAAAAGTGTAATTGTACAGCTCTACAAGAAGTTATACTACTACCAAGGTCAATATGAATCTCATCTCCAGGGTTAGCCCAGGGTCAGCAGACACAGGGTGCTGATGCTGCGTTCAAGCCAGTCACATGAACATGGTGGCTTCAACAAAATGATGTTTCCCTGAGCATCAGCATCATACTGTGAGCTTTGTCAAAAAAAGAAACAGAATAAAAACCCTGAATATCCCATTGGGTTAGGCAGAAGCTGCTAACATCTGAGGCAGACAACTCACAACTGCAAGAATCTGGGGTGGCAGAAGGAAGGCAAGAACCATATTCCCGCAGCCTCCCAAGAAGAGCTGGCAAGATCAGAGAAGTGGAAGAAAAGACACTAATTTATTGCAGTCACATGTAAATGTTGGCATTTAACAATAGCAGCAGCAAAAGAAAAAGCAGTTAAAAGAACCTGAGAATGCTGAAAAAAGCCACAATAAATACTGAAGAACTGGAAGAGGAGCTATTTCTCATTAGAAAAGAACAAGGGTTTGAGAACTACTTGTACTTATTAAGATTGAACTGGCTTGAGACCATATGTAGTGGAAATTAAGAAAGCCAGAAAAAATCCACAGACACTTGAACAAAATGAAAAAGGGATCATATAGTGCCATTTCAGGAGGCTGCAAGAGTATCGGTTGCCTCCTCAAGTTAAATGGAACGGTAAAGGACATCAGGCTTACTTAAAGTAGGCTTAAGAAGAACAAATCATTGGCTAATGGACATCTTAGTAAATCACGAAATCCCCACCTGAGAAGGCACAGTGGCAGGGGATATCAGTTGTAAGGTTGAGCGCCGAGGAAATGACTGGACATGAAAAGAGATCAGCTGAAGAAGCCTTAGACAGAATCGCAAGCTTACCAGGAAATTTATCATACCCCAGAGACTTGCAGTGGTCGAATAACTGATGAAAAGGAAAAACTAGGGTTCATAGGTGCTAAATGTATCCCCGGTGAAACTCACTGAAGTCAAATGAATCACAGAACAGGTTAACTCCAGTGCTCAGTGTTCCACCAGTAGAGTGAAAATATTACAGCATTTTACCACACACCTCGTTCTTTAAACGAGACTACAGCAACCTGACAATTACTGCTGGAGAGGGGAAGGGGGTTCTTTTAACTGGAAAGAAGTAATTCTGGGTGGCAAAGCGAAGAGAACCTGGAACTGACTTTCTGTCATCTCATACCTACTGTAGTCTATGCTGCTTGTTTCACTAACAGGCAAAATCTGATTTGCACATGTTATTTCCACACAAGATGTATAGCTATGGAAAGCCTCAGGTCCAGGAACATGTTATAGGCACCTCTTTTGCAAGTCTTTAAGATTTTGCATCGTGGTACCCACGGACAGCATACAAGAGCGAGGCCACTACAGAAACAAATAGCCAGACAACAGCCGGTGCTTGGCAGAGCTCCTAAGTCAGTTTGGTACACTGCAATGAGAAAAAAGTAAATGAAAAACATAAAACGACAGCAACGCACGTGGATACATCCATCTCCAACCAGCTCCGTGCCCTTCAATAGCAGGATTTCTGGATTTGGGAGCTAGAGTATTAAGGTGAAGTTATTTGGGCATATGACCTTAACATCAATGGTTGAGCTCCTGAGGAGGAAATCTGGAGTTGTCCTGTGCAGGTTTGGAAAGCAGAAGGACAAGAGAGGCCTGCAGTGCAGTAACCTCTCCCTTGAGCATACACCTCCAGCAGGAAAAAACTAGGGACAAACTGGAGAAGCTAACCCAGCTGGGTATCACAATACATATATTTCACGGGGAAGTGATGGTTTACAATCAACTGCTTGTGACTTTTAAAAAGTAAATTCTTATATGAATTTACAATAGAGTGCTAATATTGCATGGAACAGAAAATGTAAGGGAATCTGATACACTTTCTCTATGTTCGAAACATATAGCAAGCTAGATTCTGATCTTGTCACCACAAGTGGAATGGGTAAATCTCCTTAAAAGGCTCTTAATAGATATTCATTTTGAGAATAGAATGGTCTGCCCATCAACCTCAGTGGATTAGTTGTGATTTATAGTAAAGAAAAAAAACAAACCCAAACTGATCTTCCAAATATCTTTCACACACAATTTAATGTTTTAAAATTGTTTCATTGCTGCCACAGGGCAGAGGACACTTAAAACTGATCCTGTGGATTCCCCTTATTCTCTGCTGACACTCAATGGTGTAGATACCGTACTTCTAAAACACCGATGAACTACAGCAGCAACCACTCAGCAAGATAGTGTAGATCACGTTTTGTCTTTTTAAAAACCTAAAGCAGATTTTGGTTTTGCAATTCACTCTCATTCAGCTGAACCAGGGTTCAGTCATAAAAGCACTGAATGCACTTGTCTACTTTGACGTAAGTGGAATGAAACCACTTGTAGGACTTGGACTTAAAAACAAGACAGGAAAGCAGAGGATGAAATCCTGAATCCTCGTCTGTGGTCAATGACATTTCTGTTCTTCAGTACCCTGAGATACTAATTCACTACTCTTCTCTAAAACAGTATTTTCTGGGCCTTCAAAGTACTTCTGTATTGGACTCTGCCCCATATAATTAACAAAAATGTCAAGATTTCACATGCAAATATTTTTCAAGATTCCACTTAAAATTGCCTCAGTCTCCACTTGTACTTACTTTCGGATGAAAAAGTCCCACCAGACTGCAAAAAACATGCAAACTCTTTTCTACAGAAGAGAACACTAAGTATGGCGATCACCATTGTTTCATACAAGATTGGCCTGACCTCACAGAGGAATCACAAGTTGTTTCAACAGAAAGAGTAAGAATTGGTAGGAAGAAGAAATTCTTTATTATTCATTTATAAGTGACCTCAGTTTCATGTCATGTAATTTAATTCAGTTTTTAAGAAAGATTAACACTGCTTACGGAATTCTTTAAGCATTTTTTACAAGGCCACTAGTTGTGCTTTGTTGATCATCTTATTTCAGCTATTTGAATGTATCCTAACATCTTGCAGGTGCACTGGGATTCAGTATCACTTTATTCATCATCACAAAAAAAGACTTACATAAATAATAAAATACACAGCTCAGAAAGTCTAGAGGAACTGTTATGTCTTCCATGGTCCATAATCTGACAAAAGTTCTTTGGAATTTAGCTGTACTGTTATAACTTAGTGGAAGAGCACTGAAATGAGGAACCTTAAGTGTCAGCCCAGAAGATACAGATAGTCTCTTTTGTCGTGTTTGTGTAAAGGAAAGCAAGCTCAGGAGGAAAACCCATAGGCACCAATTCTGTAAATGCACAGTGGAAAGCCACACTCATGGAAGAGTCAGTGCAGCACAGAAGTGACCTTTCAGGAGTGGATCTTGTGACTTAAGGTGGAGCTTAAAGGAGCAGCTTTGAGGTATATCTAACTGGAACTACAGGTGACCAAAAACAATAGTAAGGAGCAATGGTGGGTCTTCACGTTTGTAAAACACTTTGTGGTGATTTCACTCATCAGGATTCCTTCTTTTCGTCCACTTCTAACAGCTCATCAAGGAATTCCACAACTTCACCCTAGAAAGGATTATATTTAACAGAAACAAGTTAACCCTGTACTGCAAAAACAGTGGAAAATTTTAACTACTTTAATATAAACATAAACCGTAATAACAGAATCTAAATATTTTTAACACCCTTCACACAGAAGCTAGCACAACAAGCCTATAAAGTGGAACTAAATGGCCCACACAGGGGTAGCACAAGTACTTGCAGTGACATACAGACCTTAAAAGAAGGAAATGTTACACTTCCCAGTAAATCTTCTTGTACTTTTTCAGGTATTTAAATAGACAATGAAATACTCAAACTTGGACAGTAGAGGCATAAATGTTTAAAGCATCTGTAAAATTAGGAAATTGTTAAAATCCCTTAAAACTTTAAAGAATTTTAGAAAGCTTAAAAATTCAAAGCAAAATGTTTTGTAGAACCATAACTTCGACTTCACATCTGTCTGCTCTAACTGTTTATGCCCTCTGCCATACCCTTCAGCACACACCTTCTCCATTTTCAACCACAGATCTTCACATGCCATGTTTCAATGCAGCAAAAATGTAAAGAACCAGAGACACTAGAATGTTTTCCACACTGGAAACAAACACATTGGGTTTAGATTCAGGCCTGAAAATATTGTATTTACAAGCTCCATTATACTAATACAGGGAACCAGCACAAAAGAACAATCCAACGTACTTTGTTTAAGCTACTCCTAACGTATTTATGTGTTATATACCACAGTCAAACGTCTTTCTGCAGTCAAGCCTGAGTACTATGGGATGATACAGCCCCACTGGCTGGAATTCACTGCCTTGTCAGCCAGGCTACAGCAACTGAGCTAAAACCTGTTGTAATCACTATCAGCCCAAGGCAACACCTTCAGTAGCGAAAAGCAAGTAGCTAACAGCAAACGTGCAGCAGCATCTCAGACGACTCAAAACTGACTGTAGCAGCCCATCTGCTGGCACCCTCAGAAATACTAGTATTTCACAATTTGCCTTCCATGCAGAGTTCAGAAACAACACTGAGATGGGAGACCCCGTGGGAATGCCTCTGCATATTTTCACTCTTTTATACAACTCAAATGGTGAGCTGTAAGGGTAATGTGGATGCTCAACTTTACATTTCCAACACTTTATCCTAGTAACTATAATGTTCTGTTAAACTGTTTTAACTGTGTTCTTTTAAAACTTTCCTGTTCTTCCTTTCTGGACATAAACCTATATTCTAAAAAGGTCTCAAGATGTTCTTTTTTTTTCCCAAAACAAATTGTCACTTTCTGATAGAAAAATATTCTGCTGGAAAATCTGATCAGCTCTTACTCACTCTCAAGTTTAAAATAATGATAATTTATAATAGTTATGTTGCAAGCAAGTCATCCTTGCTTGGATGTTCATTCTCCCTCTTCCCTTCACCCTCCATTCCAAGCCTTTGTGAACAGTATGAGGCTTCTAAGCCTGCCTGATGAAGACAGCAAACAGTATCTTAAAATACTAATTAAATTTTAAGGACGTTTTTGTCTAGAAGGGTATTCCCTTAGGATGACAGCACCTTCCAGACACATTCAGTTTAAGGCTCTAAATTTTACAGTTTTCTATTCTGGTGAGGTAAGGCCATTGAAACCTCTGTCAGTGAAAATAATAAAAGGAAATAGAGAAATTTGGTCTATTTTGAATACAACAATTGTATTACGGATACAGTGATCAAAAATATTAACATCGTATTTTTCAGATGTGTAATTAGCAAGGAGAGAAAGAATGAGAACCAAGCAAACAAAAATAAAAGTGGGAGGAAAGCTGGCTGAAATAACTGCTGCTCTTGTTCCCTGCTTCACAGCTCCATCTCAAAATACTGTTGAGTTTTTGCAACTATGAAGTGGTTTTAGCAAGTCCTGAAGGATGGCGATTTATTTTGCTTTGAATTTGTTCAAAAAATCCAAGTACCCAATTCAATAAAAACACAAGAAAAAATGCCAGCACTTTCATATTCCCTACTTGTCTTCCTGGTTGCAGGAAATCTGGCAACTGGAAAACAGGAATTCGACATTTCTGCACGTTCTCCTTTGTTAGAAGTATTTTGATTGCCTAAGGAGCCCAATCGTGGGAGGAACTCAATACCACTTCACAAATGCACATGAAGAAAATAGCCACTAGATCCAACACAGTGACTTATGCAAGCAGTTGAGAGATACAGAAATCGAGGCTCAGAGGACTTCAGGTCAAGTTTTACTGCAGTTCCTAAAACTGTAGGCACAAGCAGTTGGGTGCCTCTTAAAGGACTAGAGACAGGCAGGTCCCATTAACTCCAAACAGAGTTATGCGAGTGGGAATACGGCTGTCTACTACAGGGGTCCCAGATCTAATTTGGACTGATTCTTTTACACCTCAGGATTGTAGTGTGATGAAAGAGTAACAGCTATTAAAAAGGATTTCTCTCCTCAGTCTACCTGCAAAGACAACTCTCAAAAGGTAAAAGTCCGAGAGGTAGAGTCAAAGGCGTAAACATCTGACTGGATGACTCAGAATTAAGTATAAGGAAGACATGGGAAATTCAATATTGTACCTCTGGTAACTCAACCATATGGGAACTTAATTCAATCCATATTATTGTCACACTCATCAGTAAGATAGGATATTTCAAAAGACACAGAGGATCCAGACAGAATTCAGATTTTTTTCTTCTGGTATGTTTTCAATCCCAGAAACATGTACAAAGCCCAAGTGTTAAATGGAAAAGGGTATTTAAAAGCAATAGTATTTGAAAAAAAATTTACTGAAATCTGAAATCTCTGGTGCCTGAAATTGATCTCTAAAGTAAAGTATGATGGAAGCTGCTGCAGTCTAATGAGAAGTACTGCAGAGTAAGAGAGGCTGAAATACAGCAAAAATATAAAAATACTTGCCTAAACAATACACATACATTGTAATACAACTGGAAAATTGCCTGGATGTTGATTATTTTTGAAAGGACAAAAACTCCGGATTACAGTTAAAGACAAACCAACCCCATAATTAAAAGTATTTTTGCCTGTGTGTTCATGGTCAGAATGTCAAACATTTGCAAGTTTTCTACAGTGTGGTTGGCAGCCTAATGCAAAGGTGATAACACTACGTCAGAAGAGCTGATCACGTTGTCACACTAGCAGCTATGACCAGACTGATCACTGTCTTTGCCCCATTAGCACTCACTTGACACCGCACCAGGCATTCTGCGTGACTGAAGCTGGCAAGTATTTCACAAGTGTTCATTCCAGGGAAAAAGGCTCCTGCCCACAGATATCTAATAACTTCATGCTGGCCTGCGGATTTGGAGTCTGAAATGATTCTCTGATATGATTTAAGCATTCAGCGTGACGGTGTTCCTCCTGTTATCTGGTATGCTCTTTGGCTCTTACCTACCTTAATAGGAAGAACATCAAATTTTACATGCAAAGTCAGCTGCAAACCCCTAATTCTTTCTGCTGCCAGCTACTAGAGGGGACAACAGCCACCCAGCTCTAATGCAGGTTACACAAATATGCTGCTCAGACACAGTGCTGATGTAAACCAGACTTGAGCAATATATGGCCCAAAGCGTGATGCAGCTGGCTGGCTGGCAGCTAGTAAATCAGTATGTGAAGTCTGACTAAGCTTGGGGAAGAGAAGGGTTTGCCGCCAGACCAGTACATGCGTGGTAGTTAGACCACCACCACTGGAAAGTACGCACATGCGGACTGCTTGGTCAGCTGCAGTGAAGCACATCCTCATTAGCAAGCTGGCCCTCGGTCCACGGTCATCGCCTCCTGGTTTGCACCGGAGGCCAGGTACAACAGCTCTGCTGGCACCCCATCATCTCCCTCTCTGTGCTACCAACCTCTTCCCTCTCCCAATCCAGGGACAGTCAGTCGAAGGTGGGAGTGACAGAGCAAAAATGCATGGGAAAAGATGGTATATACCAAATTTATATATACTAAATGGTGTATATATATACCATTTCAGATATAGCCTGAAACATGCATGACATTGGACAGCAGGAAGGAAATGCTCCCAGACTGATGTGAGTGGTAAGAAGAATCACAGAAGCTGATCTGACTGGAGCCTCTAATTATGTGTGAGATATGCATATTGAGCACCCTTGGCTTAGATTAACAGCTGAACAGAGGCACAAACAGAAAAAACAAGTTTTGTACCACAGTAAGTAATTCGAAAAGGTTTTACGAAGGGTACTTGACTAGGTGGATATAATAAAAAATTAAAAGAGTCCTTGGTCAATTCTGAATAAGCTAATCCAGGCTAGTGAGACTGGTGCACTATTCCAAGTGAAGTTAGATCATATGAAAAAATAAGTCCTAAAAAGGACAAAAATGCAGAACTCCTCACTTATTACCACAAGCTGAGTGTCTAAGACCAAGGTACACATTGGGCCAGGGACTGTTGCTGGCCCTTATGCAATATTAAATGCTGCATTCACACACACAAAACACAACCTTTTAGAAGAAACGTCTGTTTGGAGACTCCTAGCCAGCTATTAAAATAAACAGCAAAGAGGAAAAGCTACCAATACATGGCTCAGTTATGGCCTACTTGAGACTGATGGTCCAGCACCAACTTTTCTTTCGACAGCAGCATTTAAAAACAGTAGGAAGCAGTAGCCCTTGTACTGCTCGCTGACAGACCCAGACACTTTGCAAAGTTGGTTGCAAAGACTGCCTTCTGCGTAGCAAATATTAATCATTCACAGGTCCTTACCTCCACCTACAACCTGTTTTGTCCTTTCTCAGTGTGAACTGGAAAAGTTCTGGGAAAAAACAGCTTTCTTGCAATAACCCATACTTTCCACGCAGACCTGCTGAAGGCCTTTCCTATAGGGATTTCATATGCACTGCAGTGGGATAGCCCGTTCTTCAGAGAAGTAACAGAAAATATTAAAATAATAGTGTTCTAGAATGAATTAAGAACTACAGAAAAATATTATGAACATGCTTTCATGTGTGACAATCAGCAAATTAATAAGAAAGTCTTTATCCTAACTCAGACAACAAACTGAGCCTTAAGAGACAATACACAGAACAAGAATTAGCTGGATTTTTTGTTTCCTTACTATCTATGACCTAGAAGGAAAACATGTATCCCACAAAATGTCCCCCAGCTGTCCTTCATAGCAAAAATTCAGATTTTGCTAAAGGTTAAAGATCTAATGACTGGAAGCTTGTTAACAGAGTAACAGATTTGATTCCCTTAGGTATTGGGTGTAGGTGGCAAGGTTGTGGTAGCCTCTGCAAGAATAACTCAGGGCTGCCCTGTAACTAATGAGTAATTGTCTTGTAACGGCCCTGGTAACATTTGAGTAACTAATGGGAGTAGTGACAAAGAGTCACGTTATGAAAAGCAGTGGATTTTCTTCAAGGGTGAATGACCATCTTGGAACACTGAAGACAGAGGTTTCATATGGGTGACTGTGGAGGACATGTGCTCTGTGGGCCTGAGATGCTGCAAATGCACACCACGCAGCCCGCTGGCCAGCCATACTTTGCAGGGCAACACATTATTTCGGGATAACAGTAAGGCATGTGTCAAGGAGTGGCTCAGCCTGAAAGGTTTATTCAGCCTTCAACCAAGAAAAAGTTCCTTGATCTAACCTTCAGTTAAAACACAGGAGGTCACTGTAACCACCTCAAAGCCCTCCCAGACCCTCCATGAGCAGCACAGACCAGGCTGTACATTCCTCACATTCTAGCAGGGGGGGGAAAAAAAATCCCTCAATTCTTTGTGCAGAAAAATTATTTGGCCCTTAACTTGTTTATTTTTCAGATACTCAGTCCACAGTGTGACCCACTGTCACATGCTTTTAGGTAGGGTTTTTTTTTTTCCAATATTAAAAAAGCTTAGTTGTTCTTTACACTCATTAACTACTTTCTCAGTTATCTTTCCATTGCATTTTTTAATGATCTATTCTGAATACATAACTGTTCTTTTCTTGTATGCTATGGCAGATTGCAGTACACTGCAGTTACTACAATAGTATTTTACAGTAATCCAATAAATGTGTTTTCCTCTTAAAATTTTTATAATGCCTATAAAACATGAGTCAACCTAGTTTCAGAGCAACTTCAACATTGCTCCCATTGCACTGAGAACAGAGGCCTTCTAGTGGCTTTGTTTCTGAGCTCTACTTATGCTCACTTGCCTGCTTTATGCTGCACGCAGAAGATTAAGAAAATCTGGGCAGGTAAAAATTCCTCCTTATTGTCAGCACCTGCAGCTTGGGGATAAGCACCTGCCTTTTAAGCCCAACCATGCCTGCAGCTTCCCGTGGTAGGTTGTTTAAATAGAAGGAGGAACACCTTTGACCAAGATAAAGAAGCAAGCTGAGAAAGCAGGAAGCTTCTGGAGAGCCAGCCACAGGGGCAGTAACTCTACTAGGAAGTGATGATGAAAAAGAACATTTTCTTTTTTCTTTAAAGAAGCGTATGTTGAACAGAGACCATAACAATACCAAGTATCTCTGAAACAGCTGCCACCAGCTCTTCTCAGTGTAGCAGTGCTATTGCAGCCCTGTTGGTCTGAGGTCGCAGGCAGGGCAAGGTTTACAGGTCTGCAATTACAACTTGCCATTACGAGCGTTCTTCTATAAATCATTTGAACATATGCAAAAAGTGAGTTAATAAGGCTGAAAATGTTGCGATTCCCAAACAGAAAAATAGGCTGAATTCAGATTATTATTTGCCATCAGTAGTCAGTCCACTGGGCCCTCGTGCTTTGGTGCTATTCCGTATATTCTCTTTCTACCAGTCACATCAGTTCAACACTTACTCTCCTTTGTATCACGCTTGGGAATGGAGCATTTGAATTTCGGCTACTATACAAATGGACACACATATTATACACAAATAAAAAGAACAAGATGCCAAAAAATTGGGTCAAAGCTGCCAACAGTTCTTCACCTACTGATTAAATACAGAAAGAAAAAAAAAAAAAAAATCACATTGTAGGATCATCCCAGCCAAATACTTGTGGTTCTTATGTAATTTAGAACAGCTAAGTAGCCATCCCTGAAAAAAAATTTCTCAGGAACACTGATACTATGGGCCAGAAACATGTCTCATACAATTAGTGCAGTGCTGAAGTTATATCTACACTAGCTGATTATCTGGCTCTTAACAACATTTCAGTTTACTGTTTAAATCTGCACAACACTAGTTGTATCTATTACAGCCTTTATGCATTACACATCTGAACAGAAATAAAAAAGCTTGACTACTCATGGCCAACCAAGAGGACAACACTGTGTAATGTTCTTTTAACTTCACTGTGGAAAACTGTAAGGATATTTAATAATAACTACTTTTAAGAAAATGTAATTTGTAGCTAGTTGGCATTAATATTCTCTGTCACCTCTACTATGTTAGTTATATGTAAGTTATGAACCAGTTTTTCATTTCCTTGTGGAAAAACATTAATAAAGTAACAGGAACAGGACAGTATTTCTCATAGTGACATATGCAAAAATCATTACTGCATGTTCCAGCCTCTGCAATTACTGCAATGTATATTGGAAGAAGCCACATGTTCTCACTTGCTTTGTTAATGGGATTTAAAAAGACACATGGATGATCTGGGACACAGGAGCACTGAGAAGTCTGAATAAAGTGAGATTCTCCGCTTGGGAATAATGACACATTCACATAGGAAGAGATCCTTTTGCCACATCAATCTTTTTGCTTCACTCAAGGGAAGAGAATGATTTTCTTCTGCAGATTATTTTATGGTCTTGTTGGCCCACAAGCAACTTCACAGACAGCAAACACGGACCACAGAAACTCACATAAGGTATGGCCTATGGCCCAGGCAGCACATGGTTTAAATAAACAGAGTGCACTAAAAAGAGGTTGCCCCCATTTTTAACAATTTTTAATAAAAGTTTTACTGTAATACCTTATCTGGGTTTTTCATCAGTTTTCAGCATTCCCATGGAATAAACTTCTCTATCCGTGCCAGGAGAAATATTAAAAAAAATATTCCACTTACACTACCAGGTCCTGCCCATACAGCAGAAACTGCAAGGTAGTGGTTTTACCTTTGTGCTATTCCTGCTCTGTCTGGACTCCCTGGAAGGCTCCTGCAGCCAAAGACAAGTTCTGGTGGCCAGGGATTTATGAGTTCACTACCAAAAACCAGAGCCAAGCCTCCATCTCTCCTAGGTTCTTCAGCCCTAGTAAGGGAGGGCACAGAAGCCCTTCAACTTTTTCCCAGGAGAGGAGGACGGTAACTTTCCCAATACAATTAGAGTGTGGGGTAGGGATATCTGTGGCATGACCAGGCCCAGTAATTTTGGTTGTTTAGTGCTCATCTAGTGTAATGATACTTCCTTGTCACTTCCCCAAAAGTTTAATTGACGTTTCCACTGCACTTCCCTCCTGCAGATTGCAAGGTCATTTATAATTGCACCAGTGAAATAGTTTACAGGAATGAATGCCAGAAAATGAATGCTTGTTTATTCTATACATGGTGCTTGAGGCTGAAGACTGCTTCTGTAATTCCTTCTTGTAACAACACACGGGGAAAGCCCTCACAATGGACTGCTTCCCCCCTTCCTTAATTATTCATCCCTGTGTTTTGAAGCAGCAGATATCAAAGAAGAAAAGAGTACTAGTTAAGTTTATGCGTAACATAACACCACATTATGGGCAAAGCACAAACCAAAAACAGAATATAAAGAAGTGCTCAAGTATTTCACACCCTGCTGAAAATCCATACAAACTAGTCCTCATCTAAGCTTAACCCTGTAACAACCTTATTAAACTGTCTTTCATGGAGTTTTATCACAATGGAAAGTCTTCCTAAAGTCTGGTAACCTTGCAATGCAATTTTATGTATAGAGTTGTTTTCAGGTCACTAGCATACTGAAGGCAGCACAGACATGTTATTACTTCTCCGTTATAAAACATAATCTCTCCCTATATGCTGGATAATATAAAAATTGCAAAGGTGATTTCATTTTTTAACATAAACCATCGTTTTCTAACTTAAAAAAGACCTCAGCAGTGCTCATTACAAGTACTGTGCCCCATGCCATAACTGAACATAGTTGCTGGCATTGGCAAAGAGCTATTCCACCATTTGAATATTTTTTAAAAACTTTAAATGAAAGGTTCTGAAAACAAAGCAAAACAAAAAGCAATCCAAAACCTTCATGATTTATACTTTAATTTCAGTTGTGGGAGACAAAGAAATGCCTTTTCAACAATTTAACTATTCTTCTTGCACAAAAAATCCTCTTTACTTATTTCCAGTCTAATAGCAGCCATTATATGTTATTTGGCCATGAATTCCAACCATTTAAGAAGCAAGACTGGGCTACCAAAATGTTACTGTGCAGAAAAAAAATAACAGATAAGACTTCCTTTTGACAAAAATTATAATTTAGGTGGTCACTTCTGGACAAAATTATAAGGATCTTTAAACCTAACTTAAACAACAGTTCAGAAATAAAAACCCTAGAATTTAAAAATATATATATATACACACACTGCTTCTCTGCCCCCTGGTGTTACAGCTTGTGAAGTGGATTTTCTTTTTTTGTGGGCTCAGTGCATTGTATTTAACCTCTGTGTTAATGCTGTCCATATTTTTTTAAATGCTATGTCACGTTTTTGGGGCTTGTTTCTTATATTGCATTTACAAAAGAAAAATTTATGATAAATTGGTCATGGTTACAAGAAGGTTTTTCCATATTAGCTAAATCCTAGAATTTCATCTACATATCATCTTCGCTTTAATGTGATTGCTGGGGTTTTGACCATGATTTCCTCTCTAGGAAACTCACCTCATCATCATCCATCAGATGCTCCTTGGCAAATTCATACATTTCCAACTGGAGTGTGGTTATGTTGTGGTATCGAACTGCCTCCTATCAAAAACCAAAATTTCAATGTTACTTCAGGGTAGCAAGACAGGGGAGTGTCATCACATGCCACCTGAAACTATTCCAGTGAAGTCAGACCCAGACTTAGTAGAAGGTAGATCCCAAGAGGGGTTATAATGTTTGAGAAAGGAAACAGCAGAACAGCAAGCAGCGTATCCAATGTCCTCTGTGGATCTTTCTAAGCACAGGCTCCATGGGCGTGAGAAGAACAAAGCACTCTCCCCTTTCTCATGTTTCAAAGCATTGGCGAGTCTTAAAATAAGGAATGAGACTGCCAGAGCTGAGCAGCAGCCTGTGCCTGCATTCCAGCAGGCTTTGGACAAGAGAAAGTCTCTGTCTCCCTGTGCACTGGCTTATGGCAGCAGGCAGTTCTGGGAAAAAGAGACACTAAGCTATTTTGCATGATAATGACTCACCACCCCAGCCTGAGTCTGGGCTAGGGAAATTCTGTTCAGTCACCCACCTGTCCCTCCTCACTCCCCCAGCTGCTTGCCTGGGCAGCAGTTTACCTCAGCCACCTACTCTCATATTTGTGAATACCAACAGTAATCTACTTTGATAATCCTGTTTAACTCTTCTTGGGGAGGAAAACAGGAGAATTCCTCTTTCCAAGAAGATCTAGAGCTTAGTGCCAGAGCTAAATGCTGCTGTCACCCCATTACCACTTTGTGAAAACAAACCAGAGGCATTATGATTTTCATGGCAAGTGATTAGGACAGTAAGCAACTCTGTTCACAGTTACATGGATCAAAGTACAAGAAAATACAGCTGTGTGCATTCAATATTTTATATTTAAAAATTAAATTATCTGTGGTCCCCAGCTCCTGAGAAGCTATCAATGAAACATTCAGAGTTCATGTGTAGGGCCCTTGTTCTGTCATCGCTGCACATGTAAGCCGAATATGTTTGTGGTTTGCAGTTTCACACTGTTGCTACCCCGCAGTCCCACTACCATTAAACATTGTCTCCAACATGGCTATAAAGCACCATTCTGTTCCCAAAAAGCAGTGACAAAGGTGTGGTGCCTTTCCCCTCCGAGTTCAGACTTGCTGCTGCTGCCTGAAAGAACCAAATGCATTTTTGCTGTCCTCAGTCTCGGCTGGCTCCGCAGGGCAGGCCTGGGTTTCCAGCGTGTGGATAAGGGATGTAACAGCTGTCCAGAAATAAAAAACCCTTCACTCAAATGGAGTGGTATTTCTTACTTGAGCTGGCTGGCCTGAGAGGAAGGAAACAGTAATTATCAAATCAGTCCAACCTGTAAGGTGCATACATGAACTGCTCTGCGGTGCTGCTACAGATAAAGTCAATCACCTAAGCACTGCACAGATGTATTAATGCAGCATTAAGAATCAAGGGCCCCTCTGGGCCAGTACAGGTCTCCATGACTGAGGTGTCTGAAGAAGCAACATGGAAAGGGCAATTGGAATGTTACCCTGCAGGATGCCTGCTGTTGCTTCGGCTAGGTTAACTCAGACAACTCTTCCACCAGAAAGCCATGCCCTAAGAGAAAGAGAAGGCACTAAATTTCATTTGTGGAACATGTGTTGCTTAATGGCTAACTACTTGTACAGCCACGTACCACTGATGCCTAAGGAGTCACTCAAATATCACAAAGCAGTTAATTCAGTTGCATGACATAAATCCTGGTAACAAGAAATGACAGAAAATCCAATCTGACTGTCAGAGTCCAGGCTGCAGGAGTCAAGAAGCACAGCAAAGATGCTTTTATCTGTAAAATTTCCTTGGACACGGAAATTTAAGACCAGCACAGAAACCCATTTTTAGAGTAATTTTTCAAAGCCAGATCATGATCTTTGTTGGATGGACTGATGTTTACTCTGGGTTCTTTGCAGTATTCTAACTGAGATAATTAGATGCAATACAGTACTGAACCTTCTTCCATCCTCATCCACCCATCTATGTTCTAAATGGAGAAAGTGGGAAGTGAGTTTAGCTGGAGTTATCATATCCAGACACATTCAAAAGCCCACAGAACCTGAATTAACAAGCAGGTGGGCAACTACATGTTGGCAAATAATAAGCGATTCACAAAAGCCCAAAAGATCATCACCGTGATCTTTTCATCAGGAGATTTCAGGGGCCAGTTGCTTTATTTATCAAGGTAGATAAAGATATGCATAAGTAGCAGTCAAGTACCAGTGTGAATTTACTTGTCACCATATCATATTATAACCTATTGTAGCATATTTCAACACAAAGGAAAGAACTATAATGACATTCTGCGTCTACATTACACAGTACATATCTGTGTACAACTTTCTATATGGTTTTAATAAAACAGTATGTGTTTTAACTCCAGAACCAACAGGTAACACATTTTCCCAACCTCTGACCCACAGAGTTTCAGGAACATATCTGAATGTCTCTAGAAGGCATTTTAAGTAATTCACCTACCGATCGGGGCTGAAAATCCTCTTCTTTAAGTCCCCATTTGTCTTTGTGGTACTGATAATAGACCATGTTCTGTTTCATTACTTCATCTTTCTGGTCAAACAGAAGGTAACTAGCAGCACAAGCAGCTGCATTCTTCATGTCATTCACTAATTAATAAACACACACAAAAATCCAGATAAGGTAAATTAAGAAATTCCTACTATTATCTAAGCTCTGAAAAACTCACATGGAAACAGAACACTTTTTCTACCTCCACACCAGCTGCACAGAAAAAAAACCATTGCTTCCCAAAAAGGATATGCTATCTGTGTGTTCTGAAGGAGGTAAGGCCATGATTCAAAAATGGGGACTCACCTCTGATGGCCTTCTATGAAAATCCTAACCAAACGTCCCTCCCAGGTATCCCAGTATCAGTGAAACATCAGTCAACAGCCTGGTGATCCCCATTGGGGCATTTATTAAAAAACAAGTAAACAAATAAATAAAAAAAACCCCACTTCTTTGTACTAGGATTGACAAACAGGGAAGAGTCAATGTATAAAACGTGTAGTCACACAACATAAGCAAAAGTCATTAATAGCTTGATGCGACATGGTTGGATGTATCTTCCCTTTGATGTTGGAGCCTGCAGGAGTAGCTGTTAAGGGCTACACGTGCTCTTCGCCGTGCAAGTAGTTCCTCAAGAAATCACAAAATGCAATGAATGATTTACCTATCAAATATGTAATCTCTGAGCACCAAAGCACTACAATTTCTGTTAGTTAAGTGGTCCCCTCTTTGTTCAAAACCCCCATGTGCCCCAATCTAGCAGGACTGTAAGAATCCACTAGGAAAAAGCGAATGGTACAAAATACTCTGTAGATTTCTCTGTGGAAGAACTTCTGAATAGTAAACTGAAAATTGAGTACTTTTGGAAAAGAATAAGTGGTGTTACATTAGATCTGTTACTTTGAAGTCACAATCTTTCTTCTCTTTAACTGAATGAGTTAGAAGTTTAAGAAAAAAAGTTCTTGTTAGGACCATATATTCAGCTGCTTAACAACCATGTGGGCCTGACAGCTTGAGCACCACGGCTTTTTGGATCAAACCATGGCGGTTTTTATACAGGTATACAAAATGGGTCTGTGTCGTTGCATGTGTTCCAATGTATAGGAACCTTTGTTCACCCTAATGTGTTACATTACGAGTTACTTCAGAAAAGCAGAAGAACATCTAATAGACATACTATAAACATTTATCGTTTATATGAAACTCTGAAAACTGTAAGCAACTTGTGCTGGCAGTAGGTATCATATAAAGAATGAAAGGCAGTGACGGATCAGCTCACACTTTCTCTGTAACTGCCCCATTTTTCCAACACCCAAGTGGAGACCAGTTACAACCACGCATAACTTAAAATGGAAGGGCCTGCCCTGGGCAAAATCCAGCTCTTATGGGACTCATGGACTATGAGCACAGGCTCTATACATTATGTTTCTCTCCCGTGTCTGTTAACTACAGTTACACAGGCAGAAAAAGATGTCAGGCAGCTCAGACTATCTGTCCCACAACAGGTTAAAATACAGATTCTGCAGGCCACTAGTTACATTCTAAAGCCTTGTAACGAGAGGAAAAAGATCATGAATGGAAACTGTCCCACATCATCCTGATGTTATTTAAGCATATTAAATCACTACTTACATTTATAATAAGCAAACTGCAAGTAATGGTACATGGTGGCCACAAATTTCTCAACAACAAAGCCTCCTATAATGGGCGTCAGATTACTCTCACACTGCACTTTGCACGCAAGGGCTTCAATATAATGATCTAGAAGGAAGAAAACAACACAGGATACTGATAGCACACAGTGGGCTGTTACAACCCTCCCTTTAGCTGCCCAATAAAATTTGGCCTTATAATGCTCTCCTGGGTCCTATATGCATCTGGATCTTGCTGCTTGGAAGTACTGAGCATCTACAACTCCATCTGAAGTACACACTGAGTATTGGTACTCAGACCTTCTGTAAAAATCAGTGCGGTCTGGACTTGAAATGGATCACAAGCTGCAATTCCAGAGAACTACGCAGTTAGGTTTCACTGACACCTACAGGCAGTCTGTGGCGGTGGGTTTTATATGGAGTTGTTATGGGGTATCATGTTATTTCATAATTGTGAACAGTACTTTTTCCATTATTTATTTTGATAGCCTTTGCAATTGCGTTAAATTATTGCATGAATAAGGTAAACATGCTGCTGAGTACAACTGTGTCACAGAGAAACACAACTGGTGATTGCAAATTAAACCTCCAGAGACACCCACATTTTGTGCCTGCAGTTTGGATGTTCTAGAAGAGAAGACAGGCACAAATATGCTGCTCACTACAGAACAACTTTCAGCCAGAAATGTTTAAATTCACAAGTTTAAACAGCCTACAAAAGCTTGCTACAATGGGACAGGATTAGAGATGATCTTACCTTCAAGAAAACCTTCCACCAAAGAATTTCAAGCATCTTCAGGATGTATCACATTAGGCAACACCGCCAAACAGAACTATTTTAAAGCCTCAGTTTCCCTGTTAGCCACATTTGGCAGGTGAGAGCAAGTTAGCTTCCACCTCTGACCAAGGCACAACAGCAAAGGTCCCTTCCCCCGTTTACACCTCTGACAACTCCTAACATGAAGAACACTGAAGCTAACTAAAAATGATTGGCCAAATGAAATTATCAGACCCATCTTTTACAAGAGCAGCAGAGCCTCCAGACACAGTAGTGTTCAATTCCAGTCAGCACTTGAAATCAGAGATGCAAGTCCCTCAGTGAAACAATCCCATGCAATGAGGCCAGCTGGCTTCCAAGCACACCTCATTGCTCAGGGATCAATCAACATGTACCTAGTGCAAACACCAAATACTTCTGGTTAACATTTTTTGCTACATCTGCTTTCTGCAGTAAAAACCTCCAGGCAGAATATATCTCCCTGGGACAAGAGTGAAAGTAAATTTGAATTTTCTTAAGAACAAAATATTTGAAATGCGTGCACATGGTCATGATGACACAATGTGGTAACTCCTGCCTTTCCTTCTCACCACTGCTGCTAGGAATTGTCCTTTCCTTCTGAGGAGGAAGAAGGACAGCAAATGCCAATCACAGCTGAGCACAGACACTGCACCCTTTATGGTGGCTTGGAGCTCGGACCCCCTGGGGATGAAGGCCTGTGTTTCCTCTTTACTACCTGTCATTTGACCTTCACTCCTCATTTGCTGTCTTGGGCACCTGCCTGCTTTGCCCAAGAGTAAAACAAGGTTTGAGGAATAGCCTGCAATAGCTGCTCTGTGTCAGCTGTACTGGCAGATACCAGTTCCACACTGTGACAAACAGTGGAGCGGCTCAGGTATCAACATGTTTCACAAAATGTTGGGCTGGTTTTCCTTCTGGCAACTATAGAAATTCTGTTGCATTTTTCAAATTTTTAAGTTTGTTAAGAAAAGATGCAGGCATTTTCCACACAAACAACACTGAGCCCAGAGCACCGGAGAAATTACTTGTTTCTTTCGCTACCAAAGAGCATAGGGAATGCATGCACCATCAAAAAGGTTCTATCTCTTTTTCTTCGCAAAGCAATGGATTTTTTTATTTTTTTTTAAGCTGCACACTACAGAAAAAGAAATCTTATCTGCCAGAAAAAATCTGCTGTAGGAAAGATGAAAAACAGTCAACAGAAACTGGTCATATTTATGAGAAAGGAAATCTGTATGACCAGTGATACAGAAATCACAAAGCAGACTTTGAAGGCAGGCTAACCACTAAGCCTCAAAGGCAGCCAAACTGATCCTGAGGTAATGGTCAAGAGACTTGTCTGGATAACTGCTGCTAGCTGGATGGAGCAGTTGTCACTACTTACGCATCTATTTTATTCTGACACACAGCTTCCACATTAATGTAAGAACTCTCTGTTCTTGTTGCAGCACCCTCAAAACTAGCCGGCTGCAACAAGGCTTTTACCATCCCATACCAGGTTAACTTCAGTAAGTGCTCCCACACCTTGCCCCGGTGTGGCCAACCCCCCCACAAAGTCTCAAAGGTTCATCTACTGTTCATGCTGTTTCTTCAAACGCTTCAGGCCAGTCCACCCTGCTTCTTGCCTCTGCTGCATCATCCTTCTCCTTATCTCTCCTACATCTAGGACACTCTCTCTTCTCCCTCTGCTTCTTCCAGGTCTCTCTTCATTAGCTGCTCTCCTTCACCTGGCCCTTAGGGCTATTTAACTACTTAGCAGGAACCAGCCACAGCTGCACCTTATACACATCAGCCGACCCACCGCCCCTGAAGCCAGCCCACAGCTGTATATTATCAATGTCAATTAACCCAGCTTCATTCCTCTACATGTTCTGATTTTCTGACAGCCCTCATTTATATTACTGAAAAGAAGAAAAACAGACTAAACCAGAATTCAAGCAGTTTTCAGTGAATCTAATCAATTCCCATTGGTCCAAACGGAGCAGGGGACACCCTGCGCATTTCACACTGCAAACAGAGGAACAGGACTTTGGTAGCCAGACCTATGGATAAACGGAAATGCACTTTTGGAACATCTTTCCTTACTGTTTCCTAACCACTCACCTGCAATGGAGAGATAGAAGTCTTTAAAATCTTTGATCTCTCGGGAGCCTTCACAGGCTGCTGTACAGTCATCATAGGCTCTGAAGAAATCAGGAAGAGCTAGTTCCATGTCTGAGATGGACGTTCTCCAATTGTCGCCATTGTATGCTCTCACAGCCCTGATGAAGAGATTCTAAAAAATTGGCAGAAATGAAACCCAGTAGTAAACGGATCTATGGAAAGCTGTGTGTAAATTCAAAGACAGTAAATGATGTCTTCGAAATTCTGGATTACTATAGAAGCTGTTATCCAATAAAAATGAGGACAAGAAATACAGATAGCTAATAGATTTTACCAGATATTTCCTAGAGAGCAGAGTAGGTAATTCCATTTCAGATCAACAGAAAAACCTGCTGGACAGAAGTAACAGTGTCAGTTTAAAGCACAGGCTTTGACAGAGATTTTCAGTGTGATCTTAACACCAAATGTCTGAGTTATTTTAAGCTGTGCGCTACAGCACTCATGCATTTGAGTAACTCCCTGCACCTGTTTAGCTCCAGTAGTGATCTGCATGTAGTAGCTTTCAGGTATGCCACTGTCTGTGATTTACTGTGACTCATTCATAGAATGATGAAAAGCATGGGAGGTGAGAATTACTGAATGCATCAAGAAGACAGAACAGCAATGAAAGAAGAAGACAGCAAGAGGGAGAGTAAGAGCTGAGAACACATAAGCAATTGAGATCCTTGAATCTCACACAATAAGAGGAGTAATCAAACAGTTCCAGAAGACCAGACTGAATAAAAAGCATACCTCATAAGGCTTTGTCTCCAAGTCTTTAATATGTTCCTCAGCATCAGGTATACTCTTATAGTAGGCCATATTTCTTTGCATCATTTCATCATCTGGATGCTTCAGAAGAAATGTGTGAGCTGCTGCAATAGCTTTTGGAAGATTATTAGCCTAAACAGGGATGAGGAGAGGAGGAAAGGAGAGGAGGGAAGATTAATTGGGAAAAAAAAAAAAAAAAAACAGTTCAGAGTTTCCCAGGTTTTGTCAAGGAACTTCCCTGCAGCCTCTATATTCCCAAACTTACTTCTGCTGAAACCACAGTCTCAACAGATATGACCATACAGTAAAACTGATATAATTATTCTCAGTTTTACTCCTAGCTGCAACACTATGAATATTTTTTTTTATTTTAAAAGTCTATTATTGTTGCAGATAGCACAGATGATTTTAAGTCAAAAAGCAGGCTTTTTTTTCCCTGCCCCCTCCCCTGTTCATAAAGCTGACAAGGCACAAGATTATACCGTTACTCCTGTGTAGGATTAATCACACAGCAATTACTGACGCTAACCTACAGATACTGGGCAAGAGTCATCATTTTACCATGTTTGCAGGGTGTTTATGTCAGTTACTTGCCTAGCAGCACAGAAGACAACGTTACAACAGTGTATTTTCCTGATGGTGTTACAAAGTCAGAGCAAACAGCAGGGACTTCCTCAATAATGGTGTCCTAGCGTACTATGTGATTTTCTATAATTGTTTTTAAACTAACTTTAAACCCCACTAGAGATGCTTTATGAAGTTATGTATTCCTCATTTACAACTGCATGTGCCAAATATATATGAACTTCTCTGTGCATGCATTTATATTTTTTTTATGTTATATGTTTTTATAAACTATATAGTATATATACACTTATTTAGGAAAAGTGAGAAAGTACAAGTCTTAAGCATTTGTGAAATGTTAAAACCTCTTTCCTCATAAGCCAAGATCCATATCAACCCACTCAGCATATTGATGTTTAAGTGATAAGAGTTCCACCTCACATCTGAAACAGCTTATGGAAGTGTACATATAAAACTATGAGCCAGAATCACAAGCACATATGCACATGCACTCTGCATCCATAAAAAGTACCCTTTCGTTTCCGACAGAAACCTGAAAGACAACTGCACCAAAGAAAGACTTCCCCCTAACATGAGCTCTTGCTGCTGTGCCGCTGTGTGTCCCAGCACTGGAGCTCTGCCAGCTGCCCTTCCCTGCTGTCCCAAAACTATGCGCTTTCAGTCAGCCCCGGCAGCACTAAACGCAAAGGGAAATCTCAGCTGCACTTTCGTCAAATGCCTGGTTTCTTTCGTGCTTTATGCTTTAACTCTGTTTGCTGATGGGTGTCTCATTTTTGCTTAGTCCGTAATTCTCTCCTGATCTCAATTTTCACCACTAACAAAAAAAAAAACCGAAAAAAAAGTTTTTGTAGAAACACATTCCTAAGTGAACTCAGTGGCTACGAGAAAGCTCCCTCCAGAGGAACAAGCAGCAACACAGAAAAGTCTACTCCCAGGATCTAAGACGTGGCAAAATTTCACTGTGGAACCCACCTGAATAAGCACATGGTCACTCTAAAAAATTACATAAAGCATTTCCCTCTGCCTTCTTCCTATATTACAAATGCTGTTGGCGGGGGTGGGGGGTGAGAAAAGTGACATTCCTTTCTTCAGAAAGCCACCAGCCAGGAAAAAGTCCTTTGTACATAGCAGTCTGTAGCTCTAGAAGGCCCATTCAAAACTCCCCAAGTGAGTGAGAGGAGCTCAGAGCAGGACTAGAATCTAATAAAACATACAATATGAACAACTGGCACTAAAGGCAAAACCACTGAACCTAACCGCTGAAACCTCCTGCAAACGCAACTGCAAAACACTTTAAAGGAAGGGGGAGGCGTTTCTCTGATTTTCCTCTCCCATTCCTACCTGCCAGTTACTTAACTGTATCAGAACCAGTAGGTAGGAATTACTTTTGCTGTGATCCACACATTGCAAACTCTGTACATACTACGAGGGGGGAATGAATAGTTCAAGCAAGTAAGACAAGAAATGGAACATTTGCGGGGATGTCATTTTGGTATCTGTATACGGCTTTGAGAATGCAAGGTGTGCCCGCCCACTCTTACTCAAAAGAAATGTCCACTCTTTGATACCTTCTGTTCTGTGTGTGCAGAGGCTGTAAAGTTCAGCTATTCTGCACGGTCATAGGGATGGCTTTACACGCACAGAATTATGCTGGTGTGATACTGTGCACGTGGATACTGTTCCTGTTTTCTGAGAACACATTTCCCTGCATCTGTTTGTGTCATTTGGGAAAACCATTGATATTTTCATGAGAAAATGGCACTCCTACAAGTAAGACACAGCAACAGTTAAGGAGATGGGTATTTTCAAGCAGCAATCTCAAAAACAATGCACAAGCACGCAACCTGATATAAGGTATGTTGGCATATGTTGGGAATAAATCCCTAAAAAAGAAAACAATCTAACCAAAGAGTTCAGCTTGTTTACTTCCCCAACAGATGTCCCATTTCTCTGAAATGCAAGTAATTGCTGTATCTGAGCGGATGATATGAGGGATGTGCCTTGATTTAGAGAACAGAAGATGAAGATGAGTAGGAGGGAGAAAATTGTCAGTTAGATCCTGGACAGAAGGATGACAAGAAGCTAGAAAAATGGGATGAAATCTGTTAAAAAAGGTGTGTGTCCCTGGTCTTGGCTGACCTGAGAGCAAAAAGTAAATACCACACCAGGGCTAGCATTAGTGTTGTGCTTCAGCAGCCCATTTTTGCTTTATTCCTTCCTGTGGCCGTAACAAAACCAGAGTTTTGCAGGCAGCGGGCTACCGTCGTGTCAGCGGCTGGAGGCTGCTGCACTTGAAAGAACTGAACCAGAAACGAGCGAGGGAGGAAGGTGGACACGCTGAGGGACAGGAGGCAAGGAAGAGTGCTTGCAATAGCACAGCAGTGACATGAAGGGTCTGAAAAAAGTTGCAGAGAAAGTTAGAAGAAAGTAAGGTTGATGGAAAGATGAGAGAGGCAGGGGTAGGAACAAGACAACTACAGGACAAGAAAACAGGGTCCAGTGGCTGGGGAAGAACCAGAGGAGCTAATCTCTAGGGGACGTGCTGGATGAGTGGTGGAAAAATTGGTGAAAAGGGAGCTGGACAGTACTGTGCCGGCAATCAGAGGGAAAGACAAGGCACACGCTGGTCCCAGTGGGTTACACGAGGTGAGCAGGAGGAAGGGGCCCAAAGGCTTGCCAGCGGGAAGACAGTGCAGCGCAGGGCTGGCAGCCCAGGAGGGCAGGGGCTGGGGGGCCCGACAACGGAGCGGGAGAAATGGAGGTGGGGTGGACAACCGGCAGCTAAGCGGGTGTGAAAGAGGTGATAGGGAGCAAGGCTACAGCCCTGAGTAACCCGCTCCGAGGGCCGGGCAAGAGGCTGGCATGACAAGCGGCTTCTCCAGCAGCGGGTGCACCAGGCACCCACCTCCAGTGAGGCCCCGCTGGGACACACCATGACACTGACAGGCACGCTTGGCGTGGCAGGAGGTGGCGGAGCACCAGGCGAGACCCGGGGGAGCCGAGGCCGGGGGGGAGCGCAGGCAGGGCGGCGAGGCGGTCGGCCGGCGGAGGGGCGAAGGGCCGGGCCTCACCTTGAAGTAGGCGAACTGCAGGTACTTGTAGGGCTCACGGCGCTGGAACTCCTCGAGCAGGTCACGGCCGGGCTGGGCCTGGCGGAAGGCGGGCAGCCCCTGCTTGCAGCGCCGCAGGCACTGCGCCCGCCGCAGCACCCCGGACAGGAGGCGCAGCTCGGCCAGCGCTCCCCCGGCGGCGGCGGCGGCGGCGGCAGGGGGGGGCTGCCCGGCGGCGCTGCAGTTGCGGTGGCAGAAGGCCTCGCTGTCGCGCAGCAGGCGGTACAGCCGCATGCTGACCTCCAGGTAGTTGACGCTCTCGGGCCAGTTCTCGGTGCTGTACTGGTCCAGGCCGTAGCGGTAGGCGGACTCGAGCGGCATCAGCTCGTCCCGCGGGAAGCTGCGGAAGCTGTAGCGCTCGTACTGCGCCCCCGCCGCCGCCAGCAGCGCCGCCAGCGCCAGCCACATGGCTGCGGCCCCGGCCGCCGCCCGGCCACCACGTCGCCGCCGCGGGGAGAGGGGAGCGCCGGGCCGGGGCCGGGCACGGAGGAGGGGGCGGGGCGGGGGCAGCCGGGCGGGCCCTGCCGAGGGGAGGGGGACGGGAGGGTGTGCGCGGCCGGGGGCGGGAAGCGGGGCCGGGCCGGGGACCGCGGTGCAACAGCACTGCCCTTACGGTGCCCGGTCTGGGGAGCTAAGCAGGGGCGGGGCGGGGCGGGGCGGGGCGGGGCGGGGCGGGGCGGGCCCGGCCCCGGCCCCTTCCTCTCTCGTCCTCACCCTCTCCCCCCCCCCCCCCAAAGCCCGCCGGCGGCCGGGGCCGGACTGGCCGTGGCGCCGCCTCCCGCCTCCACCCTGTTCCACCGCGGCCACCGCTGCTGCCGGCCCGGAGCGGGCCGTACGGCCCCTTCTGCCCCCCCGGATGGCGGGGGGCCTCCCGAGTCCCCTCTGGGGAGCCGGGCCGAGTCCCCGCGCTGGGCCGGCCGGAGCCGTGTGGTGCCCTGGGGAGGCGGGGCGGGCAGGGCTCCGGTGCGGGGCCGCGGGCGCCGGCGGGAAGGGCGCGGTGTCGTGGGACGGCGGGCTGAGGAGCGCCCGCTCCGCCACCGCCTGTCGTGCTGCGGCTCCTGCTCCCGCTGGCCGGCTTGGCGGGGCTCCTGAGGGGCGCGGGGGGCCGCCGGGCGGGCACGGCTATGGGGGACAGGGGCCTCCTCTCGTCCCCAGGGCAAGGCGAGTCACTTCGGTGCGTTTTTAATGCGGCGGCGGCTCGGGGGCGCCGTGCGGGGCCGGTGGCGGCGGAGGCTCCCTCCCCTCAGTGGGCTGCCCGCTCCCGCCCGCGCCGGGCCGCGCTGAGGGGGCCGCCGCCGTCGGGCGGAGGTCGAGGGCTCGTTGCCTTTCACACGCTCCGGTGGTGGTTTACGGGCAGCCGGCAATGGAGCACCGCAGCCGGTCGCTCCCCCGCGGCAGCGCCGGGAAGCGAATCGGTAAAGCGAGAAAAGTCACCGTGTAACGGGTAACTCGAAAGCCGCGCACACGTGCAGCGTAAAACGAGGGGTTCGTTCCGCAGCGGCTGAACTAGAGACAGTCCGCGAACAGAAACCGCTCCGTCCATGAAATCAGGACAAAGGTGGCTGTGACAGCGTTTCTGGGGACAGCTTGTGGTGCCTATGCCACCGTGGTGATCTGTCACTTTTTTTTTTAGGCCAATGGATTATTTCACGTGAATTTTTATGTTGGCATCAAAAAAAAAGCCCAAAACGTTCCCACACTCTATAATTTTTTCTCGTGTGTTTCTAAATTTTTTTGTTTGTTTGTTTAAGCTTGTGAGAAGAAAGGACTATCTTCAATAGCATGTCTTAGGATTAAAAACTCGAAGACTATGGCAGCAGGAATACAGGCCCAGCAGTCCCTGTTTCCTGAAGAACAAGAGGTTGAAGGATGAGGACCGGGGTTCATACACAAAACAAGAGGAGGAGGAGGAGGTGCATGGTATTTTCCGAAGTATTACAGTTATGGATGCCAGTGCTCCTTTTTGCACATACTTGCTAATTCATTGGTCTGCTAGCCTGGTGTCATGAGCGCAGAAGGCTGCCAGGTTGTCTATTCAGTTAAACAACCTCAACATTTTGATGTGAAGGGACAGGTCCTCGCATGAGTCCAGATGTGGCTCTGACTGAGCAGCAGGCAGGGCAAGGCTGGAGACAAATGCCCTTGCCAGCAGCACTCCCCTATCCAGAGGGGAAAGGCAGTCTGTCAGGAGCGAGGACTTCAAACCCTACCTTATGTATCAGCTAAAACCTGTCTTTTGAGTCAGGCATGAGAATGAACGGGCAGCAGGTGTGTTTGAAGAGCATGCTTTCCCCTTCGGAGAGGGCCCTGCAAGGCAAAGGGTGCACACGTGGAAACAATTAGTTCTGGCTGTGCTAAGTGCGTACTCAACTTAGTGCTGTATATAGCAACAATACAGACTGGAAGCATCAAATTCCTCGAGAATTGCACTGATTGCCACATCAAAAAAGACAGGTCACATCTTTTAGCCCGTGGAGACGGATAACTTTTTGGAAGTCCAGGTGTTACTTGGCTTTCTTTAACAATATTTTTTTCTTTTGCCTTGCCCTGCCGTGCCTTCTTTCTTCTCCCTATCCACTTTCTCGCCCCCTCTTCGTTTCAGCCCCAAACTAGAGCCTTTTTCAGGAGGGCCCTTGCCGCACAGGAGGCAAACTGCAGGGTCCCACCAAACCCCTCACACACGCGTGCGGACGCCCCCGGGCCGCCGCTGTGCCGCTACCCAGCCGCACCGGGCTGTGCACGTACAAGCGCTTTTGAGAGGGCACCGCCGGGCGCTATTGCACGCGCGGGGCACGCTCCGGGGGCGGGCGGTCACGTGGGCGGGCAGCCGCCAATAGGAGCATAGCAAGGGCACTCGCGAGGCTTCGCTCTCCATAGCAACCGGCTGCGCGCAGCCCCGCGGCGGTCGGGGCGCCGGAGGACGGGCCGCCATGGTGGGTAGCGCGGCCGCCCGCGGCTCCGGGTGGCATCACGGGGCAGAGCAGTGCCGCGGCTGTGATGGGGGGCTCCGTGCCGCCGGAGGCCGGGCAGGGGGGCGGCCCGGTGGGGTCCGGCCGCGGGAAGGGGTGGCCCGTCGTCGTGCGGGAGCGGCTGGCGGGGCCGCTGCTGCCGCCTGGCGCCCTGCGCGTCCGCGGCACCCCAGCTCGGCCCTGCGCAGGGCGGCCCCGGTGGCGGCCCCGGTGGCTGGCTGGGACATCACGAGTGGCTTTGGCCATTTATTTGTTTATTCAAATTTTGGGGGTTTAGGTTTGGGGTTTTTTTTTCTTGTTTTTTTTGGGGGGGTGGTGGTGTTTGGGGGGGGTCGGTTTTTTGTGTTTTTTTTAGTTTTAACTTATTTGTTAGTTTAATTTCCTTTCGAGGCTGCTTTCTGGATTGTGAGGTTTCAGCACTGGTGTTGGTGTACATCTTCCTTTCTCTCCGTGCTGGACAAAAATTTGTCACTTAAAGCTCGGCAACAGCAAAGGGAGCGTTAATCGAGCTTTTCATGTGTTCTCTCATGTGCAAGATGTAGGGCTCTGGGGGAGACACCAGACTTGCAGCCACATTGTGAGAGCTTGTGTTTACTGCTGTTGCTGTTTCCTAGACCACCTGTAATTTCCAGGCAGTCAAGATCTGTGCCCCCTTTTTCAGTATCGTTCATCCCGGTATCACAGTATTGCATTTTTACCGAAGCTACCCTGTGCAGTCAGATTAATAAGGACAGGGTGATCAGATTAACTGTTTGCCTGAGTTGCCACGTTGCTGTCTCCAACACCAGCAAGACTAACCAAGTCCATTGGAGAGAAAGAAATGGGCTTCACCTGTGGTTGCATCAGCTCTCCAGGGACTGTGCTGATAACCTCCTGTTTGTGCCCTGCTGTGCCTCATTGTGACTTGTGCTACCTGCATGAGCAAGGCTTACTCCAGTGTCATTGGCCATGCCAGTAGTCTTTCTTCTGAAAGAGAGGGATACATAGTAGGGCTAGTTAGCCAAATCTAAAAACACTTTCTTCTTATTTTGCCCTGGGAATATTGTCTCTGGACAAATAGGCTGTTGAGAAACAAATGCAGATGGGAAGTCTCAAGATTTTACATATAAACTAACAGAGGAACGTAACATACTTTCCTGTATATTTTTGTTAGTACCTATAAAAGATGCATCATTCAGCTGCATTATATATGTGCACACATAATACAAAGACAAATTTATCCATGAGTTTTCTCTCCCCTACAGTCCTCCTGCTTTTGATCCTCTGATTTTCTCTGCCTCTGATTTTGTATGACTTTTCTGAGGGTACTGGTCACTTGAGGCCTTACTTCCAAGTACTGGCACTTTTGAAGTGGGGGCACTTATATGAGGTATATGTAGGGATTACACGTAGGAAAATGTGGTGTTTTTTTAACATACTAGTTAATGTGATAAACCCTATGAAGGCAAGCATAGAAACTAGTCAGAAGGGAAGTCTTCACAATGCTTATGCTCCTTTTTACTTGGTATATATTTGTCTTTGTGCTTATATCCTTATCCACAGGCAGAGCTGGGCCTTAATGAGCACCACCAGCATGAAGTCATCAACTACATGCGCTTTGCTCGTTTCAAGCGTGGTCTGTGTCTCAAAACAGTGGATTCTTGTTTCCAGGACCTTAAGGACAGCAGGTAACATGAGGGACAGTTCTACCCAAGAATAAAGCAAAACGTGCTAGCAATACTTGCAGGTTTAAATGATTTATGGGGCAACTTTTTTCCATTTACATTTGTACGTTCTTAGGGAGGAAGAAAGACCCAATAGTTTTGTGAATGTTACAAGTCAACTCCTTTTAAAACTGATTTGTTCAAAATAGATATTGAAAGCATGACATTGCTTTATGTCTTGCTTCAAAAGACATGTCTAAATTTATGTCTAAATTTGATGCAAGGCTGTAACTGAAGTAATATTTGTAATTGTAATGTTTCCAAGGGAAAATTTAAGCACAGTAACCAATTAGCAGTGCCATGGTCATCTAATAGCTACTGACAGTGGATGTTTTCAGAAGGACATTGCATTGTATAAGAATGATACCTGCTTGAAGAGATCTCATAACAATGCAAAATTGTTACTGTTATCATACATGACTCATCTTGACCGCTTTGTTTTAGACTTGTTGAGGAGACCTTCACAGTTGATGAGGTGATAGACATGCTGGATGGACTGCAGACTGTTGTACACAGTGAAGTGGAGTCAGAGCTCATAAATACAACTTACACCAATGTTTTACTTCTGCGGCAGCTCTTTTCGCAGGCTGAGAAATGGTACCTTAAGTTACAGACAGACATCTCTGAATTGGAGAATCGGTAACATATATTGGATTATACAGCATGCCTCTCAATAATAAGAAAACTTGAGTGTTGACTATTTGCATTCTTTTCCTAGCCATAGAAACCTATTCTTTTACTCTTGTATCAATGATAGTCAGTTTAAAGTCTTTAATCTGTAAAGTAGCAAGGTACACAATAATTTCAAATTTGTCAGGAAGATGTTTTTATTGGTAATGCTTTTACTTGAATTAATCGGTTCAGAGCAGGTGATGGGATTTGATTAAAAAGCCTTTGTTGTCTGAATAGATTATATTTTAATCAAGGATACTAAATCTCACAGTTGTAATGCATATACCGTACCATTGCGTGACATGATTTGTTGCATTTATTGTATTTGCTTAGGACTTCATTCTGTACTGAATCTTACATGCAATAAAGAGCATAGCATCAGCCTGGTAAAATGTGTTTCATAGCATAGCTCTCTTACTAAATAAATACTTCCTTTTTTTTTTTTTTCAAGAGAATTGTTGGAACAGGTTGCTGAATTTGAGAAGTCAGAATTTACATCTTCAAACAAGAAGGTAGAGTTTTATTTTCATCAAATCCTAATCGATTGTCACGTGGAGTCATTGCAGATGTTTAAAATACTTAGTACTGACTGTTTGTGCTTAAGTGAGAAAAAGAAAACACCCACCCTTTTTCAAAACAATCTTTGAAAGTGTCCAAATAGTAGCATTTTGCAGTTTGGCTTCTGGGCTCACACTGAATTGCCTTGGCTGTTCCCAAATTGCAGATTCTGCATAGCTGGGGCATGCCTCATAATCCTTATCCCAAAGTCAGCCAGACCAGGGATGTGTTGGAGCATCTGCTCCTGGGTTCCCTTCTCCTGGAAACTGGGGTAAGACTGGGACATGCGTTTGTCCCAACATGGAGTCAAGAGCTGAGAAGATTCCGCAACACAAATATGACTCTAGTTTATCTTGTATGATTATGACTGCACCTTACTTGGTTTGTAGTGTAAAGGTACATTTAGTTAATATATATTAAATTTAAATACTGACGAAAATTATTTAGAGCTGTAAAAATATTTTTTACTTTTACAATGGCTCAAATATTTTTTCTGTTTTCCTTACTCCTTTGTCTTTTGGTTGCTGCAGTATCAGTAGTCTTTTGTAAACTCAAGTTTGCAATCCTGTTATGTCTCTATGCGGTATTTTTGTGTAACTTTAGCTGAAAGTGAAGTATATAACTTAGGGGCCAAGTTACCATTAAAAAATGAACTTGAAATAAAAGGTCTTTCATTTGCTTTACAAAGTAAAGTTGAATTGGCTGTCGTTAGTTTATATATACATACATATATATATATATATATACACACACATAGGTAGATAGATAGATATACAGGCTGAAGGAATACTTATCTTCCTCCTGCAAATCTGTATAATTTTTTTATTAACCTTTGTTATTTCTTTAGCCCAGTGCAGATCTCATTAAACCAAAACTGGCTCCATTAAATGAGGGTGGGTCAGAGCTGCTAAACAAGGTAAGAACTTGTCTGTTCATGCAGTTGTGGTCAATGACCATTCTTCATGTTCAACTGAACAGGATAGCTGTACAGTAATGTTTGTATAATGTCCCTGTCTCTGTATAGATGTCAAGGTAATGTACTGGAGAATGTAAGGTAAAATGCTAATAAATTAATAAATATTGGACAGCATTTTAAAGTTACTGTGCAGTTATGGTCTCTAATACGTATGACAATATTGACCTTCCTTTTGCAAAGATGTTTTGGCCTTTGCAATTATTTATTTTTCAGTTTGATGAGGTAAATTAATAGAAACCAGTATTCAGTTTGTTCTGTGCAGCTGGCTGACTTTCCAATAAGGAAGTGAACTAAAATATGTAGCTGGCTGAAATTATTAGATTATTGAACATGTTCTGTATCACTCACAGATAATCTTATTACATTCAGTCTTTTCTGTTTTTTAAGTTGGTTAAATTCCTCCTAAAGAAACTGTCACTTAAAGAATTTGGAATTTACTAGTTTTGGAAATGTCTGATTTCCCACGCTAAAGATTTTCAGAATTACAAAACACATTCTAGTATTTAATGGTATCAGTAGTTTTTATTAGGTATTGAACTCTTTAGTTCAACTGAAGCTTTTTTAAATGCCACACTTATTAGAATACACTTTCAAGTTATGGGCAGTCAAGATATTTAGCGAGGAGTTGTGTTTCCTGTCTTCTAGCCGGCATTACCAAAATGATCTGTCAAGTAGTGTCTGAATCAAATTGGTTTTACCCATTAAGATAATTAAAGCATTCAAGAATTCAGACTTGTATTTTACTTATAGATCAGTGTAGTTCTCTTTCAAAAAAAAATTCAAAATCTGTTTCGTAACAGCTTTTGTTGAATATATGCATCCGATGTCTTCTTATTTTTTTTTCAAAAACAGTTCAAAGTTTATATGATGAATTTACTCTTGACTGATAAAACATGGTTATTTCCTGTGATACAGAACATGACAAGCGGTAACCTGGATTTGTCTCCTTTTAAACTGGAACTGTGAACAAGTTCTTACTTGCCTGTTGATTGAAAATACAAATGAAGAGCAACAATGAGATCTGCATCTTTGAATATGCCATTTTCTTTGTTGTGAATCTTGATATTAACAAGACGCTGAGCTCACTAATCTCAATTCAGTAAAGCATGTGCCAAATTTAAATGAAGAGTCCTATATATTAGAGTAGAATTGGAGACTTAAACGTCTTGCTGACTGAGGCAGAAAACACAGTAAATAAATGGATAACTGATTTCTTATGAAGGCCATTTTTGTAAGCATTTAGGAGCTTGTTTGCTTTCCTAAGATATGAATTGAATTTTCTTACCTGAAATATTTGGAAAATTCAAAATATCACAGGAGTGTTCACAAACTTTTTCTCATTCATTAACCCAAAGACTGTTGCTTGCCTCCAAGAAGAAAACGAAAAATTGAAGACCAGACTCAAGACCATAGAAACACAGGTAAATTCCCTGTAAGCTTGGATACTTAATGCTGTTTACATAGAATCCCATTCTTAGGTTTTCAATTAACATATGTTTCTGAGGTTTTATATTTTCAATGTATCACAGGCTACAGCTGCACTAGATGAGAAGTCCAAGCTAGAGAAGTCACTGAAGGATTTACAGATGATCCAAGGAGATCAAAAGGTAAATATATCAAAATTTCCCCCCACCCCTCCAGTTTAACACAACTGTTGCCTGTATGTCTAAAAAGTTGGTCTGTGTGGTATGTTATGTTAGTATTGTCATGTTCCTGCTGATGTTGTCTGGTCCTGCTGATCTGTCAGTCAGCAGATAATCCAGAACATTAGCTGATGTTGTGACATGTATTTTGTGTCACATAGGACATGCTAAATTATTTTCAGAAAGTAGTATTCCAGGTCCTATCTGGAAGTAGTATTCCAGAGTTCATATTCTTGGGGGTGCTATTTGTATTAACAGATACAATTGTTAGAATTGTATCTAGAATGATATCTAACCTGGTTTCCATAGCAACAATAAAACACTAATTCTTTCAAGCATTTGTCATGTTTGGTACTGACATGGACAAGCCAGACTTGCTGCTTCTCACTTCAGATTTTAAAAGCCTAAATACTGACATGTAAGTGTCCTATATTCTTAAAGATCAATTAAGTTTTGCTACAAATGTCGATGATCATGGGTCAGATGGCAAATGTTTGATTTTATGTAGTTCTGTCCATATCAACGTACTGTCCAAAATGGTTCGTTGTTTATTTTTACTACTTGAGGTTCTTAATCTTGAAACATTGTCATTTGCTGCTGCAGAAATCAAGCTGTAAAAACCTAGAAGGCATGCAGGTTGACACACATAAATCTGTTCAGGTCACCTTAGTAGTTTAAGTTTATACCTTTATTTTGTCAATAATTAGTTTTCTAAGGATTGTTCATGTGTGATTGTATCTTAAACTTAAAACAGTTTAGTTCAAACTTTTAACAAAATTAGAGCACTTTAATCCCATTACTTTGAGAAAGTGACTTTTGTAAAATTCCTGCAGTGTTTACAGATTTGGAAGTGAATTTCAATATCATAAAAATTTCCACTTTAATTTTCACATTTTAATCCTGATTTCTTTTTATTTTGCTTTCTAACTGGTTTATGGTATGTACCTGGCTTTCTTAATGTGTTAAGATTTTATCTAGTAACTTTCAAAATCTGTATTCAATAATACTATTGAGTAGGGAACTTAATTTATCAGTCATGGCAAATATTTTTATCTGTTTTGTTAAGCCTTAAAATATTAAAGGGGTTTATTAAATCCTGGATAATAGTATTTGTAGTTTTAGAAGATTGAAACTAAATCTCATCCTACTTTTCTGGTTAAACATGAATTGGCTTCCATGTCAGAGCTGCTGAGCATCTTCAGCTTTCATGTCCTAATTTCCTCTCTATAATCTATCACTTGCTTTTACAGCTTTTACATTTTCTCAGCAGAATTCTACCTTTTCTTTTTTCTTAATAGTTAATATGATTCTACACACCAAGTGTGAACGACAGTTTGGGAGTAACCGCTCTGTTGGGTCGGTTTAACTTGAGGATTTAGAATTTTTACATAGTTGACTTATGTCACAGTTTAGAAAAAAGATCACTGTCTGTTCTGATCTGAAACACTATACAGTGTAGTGCTTCTCAGCATTGCAGCCTTGGACTCTGTATCAAAATGCAAAATAGCTTTTCTTCTGTACAGGTACTATTATCAAGTGGTTTCCTATGCTCAAATCTTACCTTCCACACAGAAAAATGAGCAGAGCTTCCTTAGGTTTAGATTTTTGTTTTTTAAAGCGCTGCTGGTTCAGCGTCATTCTGAGTCACTATACTTTTGACAGTTTGAAGTTGAGCTTTTAAACCTGAGAGGGGGTGTGTTTGTTTTTTAAATGGAAATCCATTAAACAGTTACATGAATATAATGTTTTGTGACCCAGAACTGATGTCCAGAAGAATTTGGGTTGTTTCTTCTCACAATGAAACAGGAAAGTTGCTTTACTAGCAACTTTTTGGCTCTTTTTGTAATGCATCTGATAACAGAGCAATATTGGTACGTGATCGATAATATGAGCCTTAACACTTTCATCCTGTTCTACCTGTACTACACCAACAGCTTCTGAAATGTCTGTGATATTTTACCTGCTTTAAAAATAGATTATAGCATAGACGTTCAGATCTTAGACTGTAACTTACTTCTGTACGCTAAATAACTTCTTGTGATATGCTTCATCCTGTGGCTTCACCTAATTCCTAAGGCAGTAAAGTACAAGAACTTGAAATCTCAACTTGGCAGAGAGGTCATTCCAGCCATCTTTAAAATGCATTAATTAACTTTTTTTTTCAAAGTTAGTGCTTTAAGTTTCATTTTTTCTTTTTCCCAGTTAGAGCACTTCTAATTTAGGCTTTACAGGAAAAATGTGAACATAATTATTAAAAATTAAGATGTATTCACTTTATGTGGAATTCTGCATTTGACATTTTAAATATTTCTTCTCTTGCATTTGACATATTTTAAAAACTTCTTCTATTGAAGGCTAATGCAAACCAGGATATCGCTGAACTGGAGAATAAAGTGGCAGCTTTGAAATGCCAGTTTGAGAAGACTTTGAATGACTCTACTGCAAACCAAAAATTCTTGGAAGAGAACTTGGTGACAACAAAACATGACTTACTTAAGGTTCAGGATCAATTGTCCACAGCTGAAAAGGTTAGCGTTTTATTATAATGTAAACATGAGATCCTTACGTTTTAAATTATTAGTAATTTAAGAAACATATGCTAGAGGATGCAGGGTTTACTGGGTCACACTTGTGCCTGCATATTTTTGTTATTTCCATGGGAAAACATGTTACATGTAAAATAACAAAAACACAACTAAGTGTGTGGTTATAGCTAGATGAATACTTAAAAATTGCCTGTTTGTCTGCATAGAACTTTTTGAATAAAATGTGTATTCCCAGTCTTCAGAAGACTTTTAGCCTGATTTCATTAGAAAATAAAGTTTGTGCTTCTCAGTCTCTCCCAGTAATCTCATTTGAATCTACTAGCTGACTTCATCTAAATTTGAATAAATTAAAGAAACTACTATTCTGAAAGTTGAGGAGGAAAAGCAAGTTATCTTTTTCAAAAAGCATGTTAGCCTTGTTTTCGTAATATGTAAATAATATGTTGATGGTGTTATTATGTAGGAACTGGAGAAGAAATTCCAGCAAACAGCTGCCTATCGCAACATGAAAGAGATTCTCACTAAGAAGAATGAGCAGATAAAGGATCTACGTAGAAAGCTTTCCAAGTAAGTGATGCTGTTCTGCCTATCCAAAGAGGATCCTTGTTCTGGATCCATATTCTGCACCCGTTTTCTTTTTGGAAATGTGAAGCTGTCTCTAGAGCAGGCTGTAAGTTTTCCCTGGAAAAGAATTTCAGGTAGGCTGTTCCTTGCTTTTTGGCAAGCCAGTCCTTTTAATGGGTGCTAGGTGAATAGGACTGGTGTGTGCAACAGCAGCTACCTTGTAGCAAAGTCATGAGAGAATTTAGTATGAAGAGGATACAAAGTATTCATGGGTGTGGTAGATAAGCCCCTAAGTGCTACACACAGAGGTAAAGATGGGAGATGCACCAGATGCTTCGGCATTATCTTATTTCTTCCACACGTGTTAATGGACATGGAAGTCCATGGTATGTAAGCAGGATTAGGCCTGTATTGAGTAAAGGAGGGTGTGCCGTGGCCATTATGTTGCATAGAACACTATCATTCTGCAAATGTCAAGTGAACTTTGGCAACATGGGTGCCTTAGACCTGTGCAGTAGGACAACAGAGGTGGAACTTGAAAACTTCTGTCTAAATTTCTCTCTGTGTTTTGGGATTTGTGGTTAAGTTTCTGGTCGTTCCTTCATTCTACTGTTTGCTAAATCAGCCAATTTTAAAAGGAGAAGATATTCTCAAAAGTGTGTATGTTTCTCTGTGCCCCAAGTCATACAGTGAACCTTAACAGGAATGTGTCATTAGTGGGAGTAATTTGTTACTTGGGTTTCATATTTTCTTTAGAGCCAAAATGTCTCTTGGGTATTTTCTGTTCTAATGATTTTATTTGTTTAATCCTCAGATATGAGCCAGAGGACTAAAATACTGAAACCATCTGATCTATCAGAAGCTGCCATGGAAAGAAAATGTAGACTGGTATTATTTTTCAGTAATTTTTGGTTTGAATGGTATATTTTTTCCTTCTAGTGCTTAAAGTAACTTTTTATTAATACTAATAACATGCTGAAACTCCTACCTTACTTTCTTGTAAACCTACAATTTATAGGTATTAGTTTCTGTAACCATGGTTTTAATTTTTAACCATCAACATTCCTTGAGAAATAGCAAACAGGAGCTTATTGAAGAACGGACATAATTCCCTACAAAGAAAGGAGTTTATTTTTATTAAGAAAAGAGGGAAAAAAAGAAAAAAAATAAGCATTAGGGTTTTTTGACGTCTTTGAGGTGGACCATTGTTACTTTTGTATAGGTAGTGTAGCCATGAAGTGGCATTGTATGTGAAAATTCCATCAGTGGAAGTAAAAAGTAGGAGGAAAAAAAATGTAACCCACTGATTCTGTAATGTTGTTTCATGCCAGACATGTCATACCTCAGCAAATAGGGTCAGTAATATTTTCTAGAGAGTGTTCATTAGATTGTGAGGTAAATACTTCATAGCAGAAGTGCTGGACCCTTTCAAATAAGGCCACTAATTGAAGTTACGCTTTTTCACTTGAATTTATTTGAAACAAAGTTGAATAGCAAAAGACAGATTCTGGTTTTGCCAGTATTCTTAACATTAAGATGATCATCTGAAAACACATAGGGAAGGTGCTAAGGGAGCAACTTTCTTGGGAAATCAGTGGGTTTAGATGGTTATCATCTCCTTTCTTAATGTAACCTGACCAGAAAACAGCTTACTTCTCTCAAGTCTTTTACTTGTAATCCTCTGCCTTGCATTTATCTGGCAGCCTCTTAAAAGTGCATTCTACTTGTCCATCTGTCCCTGTTCATATGTATGTTGTATTTTACTCCAAATAAAACCATTACATTTTCAAACATTTAATCTTTAAGGAGCTGGATTTTTTTTATAGGAATGTTTTGTATAGCTGTTTTCTTAAGTATCTGTAGAAAGGAGTAGCAAACCAGTAAAGAATATTGCTAGAAATGTGAACATGTAAATTACAGATTCATGCTCAAAGCCATACCACATCAAACAGCTTTAAAAAAGCATACTAGTAGCAGGGCTGGGGGAAAGGCGGGGGGGGGGGGGGGGGGGGGTGTTACAGAAACTGGCATTTAACAGTGCTTGTCTCAGGAGCTGCTTGAACTGAAATGGATCTTTCTTCCCCTTTCTCTCTCATATGGGCAAAGCTGTTAAAGTTGCTCAAGCAGTGATGCCCCAGTCAAATCTGCCATACGCTTGCAGCCTGTAAATTCTCTTGTCCTTTTCTCCCCACTGGTTAAGCAAGATTGGTTTGGGATAAAGTCCTGTGTCTGTAGCGTGATATTGTTGATGTAGCGCAATAGTTGGGCTTTATGGGGTGACGTACTCCTCATGCAGCGTCAGTTTAAATTCATGAAAGGTAGTATTTTGCCCCTTGCGTACAGTCACTAAAATGTTATGCTCTTAATAGGGATGTACTAAAGAGCTTTCTGGCCTGTGTTTGCTCAGAGCAATTATGTTGACACCAACAGAAGTACTTATCTGCACGAATATTGTGTTTTTCTTCATAATAAAACTAATTTTGTTGAGATCGGTTACTGTTTCTAAAATGGCAGGCAAAGGGTGAAGAAAGGCAAAGAATCTCATGACTTCTGCTGGTCTTCTCTTTTCTGATAAATCTTTGGCTGTTGACTTAGCTAGAATATTGACTCTGTGATAGACCTTCATTATCTGCTTAGAAACCATCTCAACAAGAAAGCACGCTATCAACTTCAGTGTATGGACAGGTCTCAATAAAATGAGTTGGCTGTAGGCAAGCATGGTTACAGACCTTGTTATCTCCTCAAATGAGTAAGGCAAATCTTGTAGAGAACTGTGCAGTGCAAAATTGAAACCAACTTTGATTGCCTGTCTCGCAGATTGCCAGTTTTGTGAGTGTGAGATCAGCGAGATGCTCTCATTGGTTTGTGTTGCAAAAGGGCGAAGTAAAGGTCTAGTTTGGAGCTCCTCATGAAAAATACGTCATCTGTCAAAGGTGATGCACCTGTCAAAGAAGACCTGGAACATTATACAATAGCAATTCTCCTTTTGTTGAGATAGGTACGACATTTTGAAGATGAAGATGACATCTGAACATCTCCTGACAGTGTCTGATGTTTCTAAAACCTCACTTCTTTCCCTGAGACGCAAATTCTAATACTGCTTTTACCAGCCTTTGTTCTTTGGAAGTTCATTATACTGCTCGAATAGACATCATCCATTTCTTCTACTTCAGCTGTTAATTCCCTAGTTATGCCTGAAGGGAACATTTAAAAAGAAAATTTCTCTATAACTGGCTGATCTGCAGGAATCAAATCTTTTTCAGGCTGGGTGGGTTTTTATTTTGCTTGCAGACTGAAGAATATTTTCTGTGGGAATGAAATCTAGGCAGCTCGGCTTCACTAGTATTAACTCTGACAGCTAACAAACAACCCTATGCTCTAACCGTGACTTGAGTTCAGCAGTTGGTCGTTAATAAATGAGCCAGGAGTGCTGTGTGCTACCATCTTAATGAGACAGTATATTACCCGATGTTCTTTAACTGTTAATAAAGTACTCCTTAATCTGTTTTTCTCTTGTGAATAATAGTCGTTTTTTAAAATGTCCTCAGATGAATACTAATTTATGTTGAAACTTAAGCTGCAAGTGCTCGTCTTTATTTGATAGACTGATGTGAGGACAGCTGCAATTTGGACATGTCCCATGGGAAACCCACAGTCATCTGCCAGGCACTTAGATTTCAATGCAGCCAAAATGCCATTAAAATTCCTCAGTTCGATTCCCCTTTTCTGGCATTTTCAAGGATGGCTCTTGGCTTCTGTGTGATACCAAATGCTGTCAGACCACAGTGAAATGAGTCTTGCTGCCTCTGGAAACAAATGTGAATCATCTTGGGGTGTCAAGTGGCTGAATGGATCAAGCTTGAAATGTTTGGTCTGTTCTGTTCTAGGAGGATGTGCCTTTTAAAACATTAAAAACAATTGAATGTAATTTGAAGGCAAGTTTGTATGTGAGCAGGTAAGAATTGTTATTGTAATTATTACTGTAAATGTTTCTCAACTGGCTTTGAGCAGAGAATGTTCCCACGGGAGTTACCCTAAGGCTGTTAATTTTGACAACGTCCCAGTGAAACTATTGGCCCAGGATTCCTGCCCTGCTCTGGCTGCCTGCAGACTCCCTGAAGGCACCTAGATCTGCCCTCCTTATCACAGTCTCCTCTCAGACATATGCTGAAACATTAGGCAGCCTATTTGGAGTTGACTCTTCTCCAAATAAAGGTGGGTAGATACATGTCATTCTGTTTCAACAGTCTTAACATCTAGAGACTTTTAATTATTGTTTTTCTTTTAGGATCCTATTAATATAGTGTCTTGGAGTGTCCATAGAAAGTAATGGTCATGCTGAGTGGTTGGTGCAGGACTCTGACAGGGCTGCCCATGACTGACAGCTGCTGGTGAACAAGAGAGCTGCCCGGAGATCTCCCCAAACTGCAGGCAAGGTTTGACAGAGAATGCACAAACTGGCAGATGACAAGCAGAACAACTGACTGGATAGGCCAGGTATGTTTTTTTTATTTTAGTGACATGTCAGTTTGTGGCTCTCTTGTTTTACATAGGCCGGTTCTGAGGTCTGGGCACAATTGGGTGAATCAGAACTGTGTTGAGTGCACCTTCATGGAGGGAGTATCCTAAAAACCCCACGTAGTCAGAAGATATATAGAACTGAGGTGCTAAAGAAAAACAAGGAAAATAAAAAGAATGACTTTTCTCAGGCATGCTTTTCTTGGGAGGCTGAGGTAATGCAAAACAGTTTTAAGGATGATTAAGAGGCTGGATATGACTTCAGAGTACAGAGCTTAAGGGCATCATCTACAGTTTGGAACTAAGCAGCAGGTGGTAGTGATGAGCTAGAAGGAATAATTGCAGTCTAATAACTGCTTAGAGGAGTAACTGTAACCTCCAGTTACACATAAAGCAATCACCCAACAGTTGTCATGGTCTGTGTGTTGTCAAAGATCTGGAAATCCAGCTGGATTCTTTCTTTCCCCTAAAGTAAGGGAACATGGAGCTTAGATTAGCAACTGTAAACAGTGAATCCAAACAGGAAAACCATATGTGGGAGCTGTTACTCTCTTGACTATGTATCTGCCTCCCTTGATAGTATCACTAAACGCTTGCAGAAGCTGTTTAGTCTCTTCTGTCATTCCCCTTTGATACTCATCTAATACACTAACAGCCAGCATGTTTCCATTTGGAAGTCAGTGCCTCCAGGAATAAGAGGTACTAAACACCAAAGCTAGCCACTGCTGACACTTTGTCCCCCTCCCATGTGTCTGGTTCATCAAGGAAAGTGCAGAGGGTTTATTTTTAAATCTAGGGGTTACAGGTCCTACATGTTGGATGTACCATAATGAAGTCCAGGCTACCTGGTAACGTAGGAGTTGTCAATACCAGACTTCTTCCACCGCTGCTTATTATTCCTCCCTTCCTTTTTTCAGTCTCTTTTGCCAATAGAAGCGTTAAGCTTCTCTCACACCCTCAAATCATGGTCACCAACCTGTTGCTAGGGCTCCTTTTGTCTGTATTTTAAGTAGCTGGAAAAGGCGCTTGGCTTCTTACTGTACGGGCATCAAGAGATGCAAGCCCAGGATTTTTAGCTGGTACCTTCACCTAAGTACTTCCAGTTTTGCTACAGTGAGAAATGGAGTTCTCTGCTTTATTTACCAGCTTCTGACTGTTTATATAAGGCAGTTCTCATGCTGTCCCGTCAGTCCCTGACCCGCTGTGGAGATGAACCCCTATCCTTCTCAACCACCCCCCCAAACCCCACACTCTCAAATTTGGTAGGTACTAGGGGAAAAAAATTCTTTCTAATTCTCCTTGAACATGAGCAGTGAAATGATCAAAATGTCTATCATAGGCTTGTCTTTGTCCCTGAAGATAGAGCCCAAGTTGTCCCCCAACCCAAATGAAGGAAGTTCAAAGGAGATAAAATCTTGATGAGCATCAGAAATAGCGTATTGATTATCTGAGGTGTGTATGAGAAGTCCCACATCAAGAATTCCTGAATGTTATCTGTTTAAATACCTTTAAATGTATTGAAAGCCTCAATATCCATCTCAAGGAGCCACTGGATGATGGGCACTTTGCTGGGTCCCTATATGCATGACTGCCTGTAAAAAAAAACCCATAGTAGTTTGTGGTCGGAGTGGCTTATGAGGCTGATGTTTGTGAGAGAAGCAAGGATTCGTTTCATTGCATCTGCACCTGATCTGGCCTGACCTGAGCTAAGGACGCCACATCCCTCTGCCTGCACAGTGTCCCTGGTCCATTAGTAAACTAGTTTGAAATGTAATGGGAAGGAGGTACAGAGCCAAGGAAATGTTTAACTTGATTACGCTCATCAGTAGCAGTAATCTATTCACACAGAAGCATCCCAAGTGCCAGTGATGTGCTATTTTTTAAGGCTGCCCTGTCTGCAAGTTATTAAATGCTGTAAGTTATTTATAAGCATCATTTGTAATAAATCCCACCGGTAGTGACAGACATTTCACTTTTTAACAATTTGAAAAGTTTTCATGATGTGGGACAGCTGACATACCTGTAGCTTCTCAGTGTCCTTCAGCTTAATAGATCTAAAACTACCTTGGATTTTTCCTTCCAGCAGAATTCAGGGTGATCCATGAGATGTATTTCCAGGGCTAGGGTGGCATGTTGCAATTCTGCGGGCAAGACAAGAACTGCAAGGATGTTGCAGAAGAGCCATGAGCTCCCTCAGAGCTGTACTCTGGTAGGGTTTGGCAAACCCTGATGTTTTCCAATGACATCTTTGGTTTCTAGCAGTGTTAAAACACACTGTGAAGAATGGATTCATTTACAGGAGATGCATAAAGCTCTTGCAGTCACCTTGTCTAGCAAGCAAAGAAGTGGCGTCCCACTTTGTGACTTTTCTACTACAGATGGCTGGTCAGCAAGTCCACCAGAGTAGTTCTGCCATTCTCAACAGCACTGCGTGACACACTTTGCAGTTCGGGCTTGTGTCCAGAGGCCCCATGGCAGGGGTTCTCACCTGGACCCACAGCGGGATGTCTCGGCGCTGCCAGCACCTGATGGGATGCTGGAGCAGCACACGCAGTGCTGGCAGGGAGCAAGTTCCTGGTGCTGGAGGAGTAAGACTGGCCGCAGCTGAGTGAGTCTTATTTGTAAAATGGACCTGAAAGGTGTGCAGTCCTGATCCAAAAAAAACACATTTAGAAGAGGAAGGAAGCTGAGTACTTAGAGTTGTTCAGCCCTTTTTGATTGCTACAGACGCTGCCAGCAGCCTCCTTTGCTGGGAGACCTCTGTCTGAAGTGGTTGAGCTCAAAGTGTACCTTGGCAGGGACCCAAACGCACGGGGTTCATGTTCAGACCTGGCTTCTGAGTGTGCATTCAGGTGACCCAAAGGCCTCCTAGGTCCTTCTGCCTCCGCAATGGGCCATGGACACCTTTTCCCAGTGGCATCCGTATATATTTGGTCCCTGCCACTTAAAAGTATTTTAAAAGCAGCCCCTCAGACAAGTTCATCCGCAGCGGTGGGGTTTGAGCCTGAAGGCAAGTGAAAAGAAACTGGGCTATTTCATGCTCTCACACGTACACAGAGTATGTAGAGGGAGGGTGGTATTCCCAGAGGGTCAAACTGGAGTATCGTACTCAGGGCTGCGGCAGGCTGCAGACCTGTATGGCTGATAGGGACTCTTTCAGGGCCACTTCTGGGGGTGAGCACTAGGGCACAAGTGACGGGATGCCCAAGGACCTGTTTAGGGCAAGGGATATCGGAAATAAAAGGAAGCTCTGACAACCACTAAGCCCAGTCCTGATGGTGTGGGAACCCCTTCCCTGTGCTACCAAATCCAAGCTGGCACCTCAGCACATGAATGCCACTCCTGGGGAAGAGAGCCCTTTGGGGAAAGAGTGTGCTGATTCCAAAACCAAACTGTAGCCCCAGTGTTATTTCCTCCCAAGTGTCAAGTTGGCATGTGAGCTGACAAAAATCCCTGGGCTCACATCCTTCCCAGAAATGCCAGTCAAAACCCAAGCAGCTATTCACCCAAAGTACCAATTTTATAGTTCTGTGTGTGTCTATAATCTATTTACCAGCATTCCTACTTTAGTATGTGCCTGTTAATAAGATTAGTAATTAAAAAGCTTGATAGGAATTGGCAAGCATAGCTCCTCCGCCTTTCCCTCCCCTCCAAGCTGGGCTGGCGTGGAGTCTGAGGCAAGGCTGGCAGAGTACCTGAAGGAGTGAAGGCAGCAGGGCTCTGCTGAAACCTCTGCCTCCAAGTAGGCAATGGAGAAATCCCGGCCACTATGGGACAATCCCCTGCAGTTTGTTTTCGCCTGCATTTCCTATGCCGTGGGGCTGGGAAATGTGTGGAGGTTTCCATACTTATGTCAGATGTATGGAGGAGGTAAGTGTGGTTTTATATTTCTTGCTTCCCTCGAGGAGGAGTGTGGCAAGCTTTAGATTATGTTGTCCGTGCTAATGCCCTGTCCACCCAGCGGGGTCCAGGGCAGAGCAGGAGGTCAGGGTTTTTGTTGGTGTGCAATATCTTCTATTGACGCTTTATTTTACGTATTCTTTAGTATAAAGCTTTTTTTACCTGACAGCTGGCCCGATATGGTGGCCTTGTTTCCTAGAAGTGCAAAGAAACAGTGGGAAGGCCCTGTTTTCTGAAAGGATGGAGATAGTGAGAGATGTAGGTCCACGTACTATTTATTGCTTTCTTGTCCTGTTGAACCACTCTGGAGGCATCAGAAACTAGTTTGCTTTCTGGTGGTTTCACATATGGGGACTTGGAACTTAAGGAGAAGGGGAGATGCTTATGCTGATTTAATTTAAGGATCAGCAGTATCATTTCAAATTTCTGTCATTAATGTATTGTCTTTTGTACAAAGCCTTACTTTAGGAGGTGATAACTTGGCTGCAAGTCTGCCTCAAAGTTGGCTGAAACTCCTTAATCAACAGGAGTTCTGCCGCTAAAGCCTCCCCAGAAGCTTTGAAAATGGAGAATAAATTGTTTTGGGCTCCAAAAAAATTAAAGTCTTTGAAAGTTTTCCTTCTCCTAGGACAAACTGAGTAAAGATGATGTCTATATCATATACCAGCCACAGAAGTTCTTCCTCAGAAATCAAATGTCAGTTAATTAGATTAATTAAAAGCCAACACTAATAATCTCTTCTAGTATACAGCTACCACTGCTTAATGACCACATTTTGAAGAATCCTTATAAAGACCGTCTCTTAAGACATCCCAGTTTTATACTGCTTCTCCTACTGCATCTGTTGTCATAGTGTTGGACCCATCTCAGTCACACATTAAGCGGCGGCTTGAGCATCTGCCTCATTTGCTTCTGGTCTGTTTTCGCCTTTTCCTCCTTTTAGGATGAAGCACACTGAGATGTTTAAGTGCTTTTTTGCTGTTTTTGTGCTTGTTTTGTTGGCTTGTAGCTTACTTCTAAATGCACATGTGATGGTAGAAGTTTGTTCATGCTGGTTTTTGAAAAGCCAGCTCAGCACAGGGACTGCATCACAGCTGCTCTGTGGGATCAGGTCAGAAAAATCCAGATAATACAGCGGGTGAAATTACAGTAGAAGCTAGATGCTGCCGTGGCTGAAGCTTTCTCAGACAGTTCAGGTAGCAGATACGACAGACGTGATGCAGTTCTAGGTGTATTCCTCTACAGGGATGCTTTTGAGGGTAAAGACTTCATGTCTGACACTGAAGTTTAGCACAAAGCTTAAAATGCAAATATACCTGCACACAATTAGACTGCGTGTGATTAGTTCACTAGCAGCGTATTTTGGCAGACATCCTGAAGGACAGCAAAACTCAGACAGTGAGGGGCTTTGTGTGGTTTAGGCTCTTCTTATCAGCCATCAGTAGTGTACGTAGGTGGTGAAAATTCTCTGAAATGTAACCAAAACTGGAATGCTTGATTAACCTGACAAAAAGATTAAATAAACCCAAGTATTTTCTAAAAAGCATGTTTTTACACATGCACTATTTTTATCCTCCCTGGCTAAATTCCGCAGGGGAGAGGTAGCTCTCTCTGCTGTGAAGCTAACACTCTTGACAGCAGGCTTTTCTTTTCTTAATTGTTTTTTACTGTCCTCTTAAAAAGGATTTGGTTGCTTTTAAGGGGTCTGCAAAACCCACGCAGACAAAACATAATTTCAGGAACTTAAAAGCTGGATAATGCCAGGCACCAGGCTTAGGGAGGATGCAGCAACTGCTTGTTTGGCATCTTCCTTCTAGAGAGACACAGAGCCAGTCCCTGTCCTGCCCAACACAGCAATAGAGCCCTTATCGCTGATGACACTCATAAACAGGGTGTTTGCAGACTTTGTGACCTCCTGTCTTTCCATCCGTCAGCAGATCGCCTCCTTCTCCTCGCTCTCTTCCAGAGAGCTTGACCTGAGCAGAGCACGGGGGGTTCAGACCTCGCAGGTGCAGTCAGTCTGTCCGTAAGCAGGCTGGGCCAGGCTGGAATGACACCGGGATGGGTTTACAGCAGGGCAGGTGTTCAGCAGCGCTGAGCCCTGAGCGAGGAAGCCCCCGGGCACCCGGTGGGATGCTGAGCAGAGGCAAGGGTGCCGCTGGCCAGGCCCAGCGCCTCAACCAGACCCAGCGCACACTCTGCGTGTTGTGCCAGCTCTGGGGGTCTGTCCTGGGAGCCGGTTTTTGCAGGCAGTTGGCACCGTAGGGAGCAGCGCCAGGTGTAAGTGAGCGGGGAGGTCGGTGGAGCTGTGCTGGTTCACCGTGTATAAGGAGACGGTTCATACGGCTGCCCTGAGGCACTTACATGAGGTGCTTTGGTTTAGGAAAAGTAGCATCGGGAACAAGATCTGCATGCAAACGGTGCAGAGCAAGGGGCAAGGGGGCTCAGCCCCAGCACTCCCAGCTGTGGGAGGACATTGGGGCGAAGAACAAGCCTGAAAGCGCTCCTCCTCCTTGCAAGGTGGCAAAGCCGATGCCAAGCACGTGGCAACGCTGCTGGGAGGATGGAAGAGCCTTTGCAAAGAGCCTGACACTGATTTTCTGCCCCCCTTGGTACAGGGCAAAATTCCCCCGGGTGGCTGTGGGGGCAGCTCTCACCCCACTGGGGCAGGGTGGCTGGGAGAGCTCTTAAACCTCCGACAGCTCCCTTGCGGCATAGGAAGTTATCTAACAGACTAACAAAGGGGTTGTTAATAACAAGGGAGCCAGGAGGTGGGAAATTAATTCCCAGAATAAACCGGATTATTATTCAGTGTTTATTTCCAGTTCTTTGCTTCAGTCGCTGCCCAGAGTTCATTCCTCCGTGGTGCTGCACAGAGCCCATTGCAAGGAATGTTAATGCTGCAGATTAAATCCTAAATAAGAGATATTTACGTAAATATTTTTGGCTTGCTGTAAAAAGAGAAACAGGAAAGCCTTCACAAAAATCCAGGTTTTGACTCAGTCAGCAGCTCTTTCTGAAGTGAGCTCCAAGTCGAGGACAAGGATTTATTATTTTTTTTTTTCCAGCAGAAATTTAAGCAGAAGCGCATCCTGGTTGCTGGGTAGGAAGGTCCTTTCCCCTCCACCACCACCATCCTGCCCAGTCCTGCTGCTGCTTTTCTGCAGGAGCATCCCTTTGGCTCTCTGTGCGGGGGGAGAGGGATGAGCAGAGAGGGGTGGGAGGAAGCTGTGTGCCTCGGCGTCGGGGTCTGCTGCCACAGGTGGGACCCTGGGGGAAAAGCCTTCACCCTTTTTCTGGTTCTTGTGTGCGCAGCATAGGGATTTGGGGGATATTTTGGGGTTGTTTTGGGGGGTTTTTTAAGCCCGGCCAGACTTCAACAAGTCACTCAAAACCCTATTCAACACAGACGTTGCTGTTACTTTTTCATTGAGCGCTTTGGCTCTGCTGCAGAACACCACGCACAAAGTAAATCTTTCCCTCGTCCTCCTTCTCTCATTATCTCCCGCAAGGTTTGACTGGCGGTTAGTTACCCTTTAACAGCCCCGGCCCGAACATTGCTCAAACCGCCTGCGAAGCACCTGGGCAGCCCTGCTGCACCAGCCAGGCCACTGGCACAGTTTAACAGCGGAAATCCCAGCTCTGCCAAGTGCTGGTGGAAAATTCCCTGCACCCAGGTGCTCAGCACCCACCAGCACCTGGGGCACCACCTGAAACCCTGTGAGATGCCCTCAGGGTTGGGTCGTGCCCTTGATACACGAGGTGGCCAGACAGGACCTAGCCTTAGCCAGCTCCTGGGACACTAACAGGGTGATTTGACCACAAATAGGGCAATGTGGTGTTTAGTATGCTGCTCATCTGCTGAAGGCTATCTGTTGGTTTTTTCTTGCAGGTGGCTTTTTGATCCCATATTTTATCATGCTGATCGCTGAGGGGATGCCACTGCTCTACTTGGAGTTGGCCGTGGGGCAGCGCATGCGCCGGGGCAGCATCGGTGCCTGGAAAATAATAAGCCCCTACCTCTGTGGTGTCGGTATGTTCCCAATTTTCATCTTCAATTTTAAACACCTGGGGAAAACGGGTGACTTTTGAATGGAGAACTTTTGACTTTCAGAGGAGAAACCAGGTGGGAGCTGGGGTTTTACTGGGTCTCACCAGGCTGAGCAAAGCGGTGATCCAGACGCCACACTGCATGTATTTACCCCGTCCCCTGTGGGGCACTGGGGCCAGACCCCAGCTCAATGTGCTGGGTCCCTAGCCCTGGAGGTGTGAGTCCCTGCCAAAACTACGGTGTGAAGGCGAGTGCTGAATCCATTCCCTGGGGCTGCCTGCAGTGGGTTTTGACCCCAAGAGCATCTTCCCATGATCCCACTCAACATGGAGTGATAAAACAGTGCCCTAATTTCTTACCATCACTGCCTACTATTTACTAATGCCCCCTCTTATCTCCATTATTACGTCATTAAATTACCCTGATAACCCAAACTATCATTAATTTGCTTATATGCATATTCTATTTTTAACAATACATTGAATATTCACTCCCCAGTGGCTAATGTATAAAATCCAGTGGAAGATCGCCCTGATGAGAGGAGGAGCAGCTGCAGCAGCAGGGGCATGCCCTGTGCGCAGGACTGTGCGGGGGCAAAGCCCCTCCACGTGCCAGCTGTGGTGCCCTTCTGGGTATTACGGGGCCAGTGGCGTTTTGGGTTTTCATTGCTGACCGAGTGCCTCTCTCCATGCCTGCAGGTGTTGCCAGTGTTGTCGTCTCCTTCTTCCTCTCTATGTACTACAATGTGATAAACGCCTGGGCCTTCTGGTACCTCTTCCACTCTTTCCAGGTGCGTGGGCACCAGTGGTACGACTTGACCCTGCTGTGGCCACGGACATTCGTGGTGGCTTTGCATCAATGCTGGGTGTTGAATGGCACAATCATCAGTTGGGAGTGGGGGAGCCCAAAAGCTCCAGAAACCCTTCCAGGGCTTTTGTGGTGGGGAAAAAATGAGGCAGTGGTGTCCCCCTCCAGGGGGTCCCCAGGGGCATTGTGGTATCTTCTTCTCATCATGAAATGCTGGCCAAGGCCGGCCCTGTGATGCCATGCTTGCATGTGCCTTGGTGGTGGCCATGGTGTCCTGCACCCTGGGATGGGTCTGTCTGAAGGTGGGGGAAAGGGTTGGCCCTGGGGATGAGGATCAGAGAGGGTCAGAGAGGCTCGGTCCTCCAGGAGAAAGTCAGTCTGGTCACCCCCAGGGAAAAGGGTCAGAGTGGGTCTGTCCTTGGGGAGAGGGTCGTTCCGTGGGTAGATGATCAGAAAACAGCAGTCCTTAGGGAGAGAGGGTCCGTAGATAACATCCCCAGGGAGAGGGTCATCCTCAACCCCAGGCAGCATGATGCAGGGACAAGCAAGCCGTGGGCAGAAAGCCACCCTCACCTTCACCCCCCCCACCCTCTGCTGGCACCCCAGCTCTCCCCACCACGCTGATGGCTTCTCTCCCTGCTCCCCTCCCTCCCAGGACCCCCTGCCATGGGCCACTTGCCCCCTGAACAGCAATCGCACTGGCTACGAGGAGGAGTGTGAGAAGACGTCGTCCACCCAGTACTTCTGGTACCGGCAGACCCTGAACATCTCTCCATCGCTGGAGGCCAGCGGGAGCATGCAGTGGGAGCAGGCGCTCTGCCTGACGCTGGCCTGGCTGGTGGTCTACCTCTGCATTCTCCGTGGCACCGAGTCCACCGGCAAGGTGAGAGGCGGGCACAGCCCCACCAAGCCCAGGCAGGACATGGAGAAGATAAATGTGTGCTGAAAGGCAGCAGCCATGGCTGCTGTGACTTCAGGTTATGGCATCTCCCCCCGAGCAGCCAGCCCTGCTGCCTCTGCCACCCTGTTAAGTTGTAACTGAAGAAGGCACAACCAAAACACTGAGTGATATTAAAAAAATAATCCAGAAAAATCCTTTAAATGCAGCCACCTCTGCTGCAAGACCAGCCACCAGGCTGCTGGCCCTGCGGAAAGCCATCTGCCATGGCAAAGCTGCAGCAGGATTCTTTGGCCTTCGGAAGTAAAGAAAAAAAGACATCTACCAGGCAGTGTTGCTCACTTTTTATTCACAGCAGAAGGTGTGAGGAAGGGGGGGAAAAAAGCCCTAGCTGAGCCTGCACTAAGAAGCATGCTGAGGGTTGTAATCCCCAAATCGTCTTAGCTGAATGCAGAAAGCCAAGAGACTGTAAACTAGGAATAACCCCTTAAACTTGCTGTAGCTGGCTTTGGGGGCAAAAAGGCTATTTATATTAATATGAATAATAACAGAAATAATATAGTAATATTATTTATATAATAATATAAATATGAATAATATAATATGAATAATGTATTTAATAAACAGCCAAGGAGCATTGAAACAGCATCATATAGGCAGCGTTTCATCACGGGGAGGTGGGGCGTGGGGGGTTTCCCCTGCACCCCTTGTGCAGGAACAGCAGTGGATTTGGGCAGTGGGTGCAGGGCTGTCCTGCAGTGGCAGGTGAAGCTGCTGCATCTCCGGGTGAGTGATGGGAAAAAGCAGATGCCAGCTGCCACCACAGGCAAGTGCATATTGGAGGAATATTGGTAATTACTCAGCCGATTTTCTTCCTAAGAGCTTAGGAAAGTGGGTTTTTATGAGTCAGTTTTTGTGTAAGTTTCGGCGTGAGCCACTGGGGTACATCACAGCAAAGAGAAGGTGAGTGCATTCTCCCTTTTATTTTTTTTCCTCACAAGTGTCTTTTTCCAGTGCAGAGATTGAACATTTTAGATTCAAATTCAGGGGTTTGATCAAAAGCTCATGGAAGACAACTGAAAGATTTCATTCCCCCCCATCCCCCATCTGAGTTACATTAAGTTAAAGTCTTTTTCACATCTGAATTAAAATGGTTTCGTTCAAGTTTGAGTTGACCTTTTATGAGGTCTGCTCGCCCTCCTTCTAAAGCAGATGATGGATGACCTTTGTCTAGTGAGTTCTTGAAAGATGGATAGATAGTTGCAAACTGGCGTTACTCCACTAAATACTGCAGAACCCAGTTTGTAAATGCTGCAAATATTTTAGATTTTCTTATTTCTCCAGTCAAAGAGAAGACTTTGGGAACAGTAGCACAGATCGTTATTACTAATAAAAACTTGACTCCCATAAACGTAGATCTAAAGTTAGATGTATCTAAAAGTATTTTTTCAAAGATGAATACAAGGTAACAAACACAATAATGGAAATGATTTATGCAAAGTAAGTGAGACTGACCACAGCAGATTAGCTGTTTTACGTATTCTTTAGACCAAGGCATTTCCCCTTCTTTCCCCAGGTCGTCTACGTAACAGCCTCTTTGCCATACTGTGTTCTCATCATATACCTCATCAGAGGATTAACGCTTCACGGAGCTGTGAACGGGCTCATCTACATGTTCACACCAAAGGTACAGAAAAGCCATACCAATTTTTTTCATTAAATGTTATTAGTATGTATATATATAATATATATATATTATAACAATATAAATAAATGTTATATTTTTAAAAGATATGATACTCCTTTTCCTTATATTGAATTTTTGCAGCAGTAGCTTAGGTCAGGCAGCTGGAAACACTGCCTGGGAGTGGCTGGAGCATGCTCTGCCGTGGTGCCCTTAAGCTGCTTGCTTTCTCCTGCAGAAAAAGCCCTGCCCATTCACACAACCTGTAGCATATTACTTTCAGTAATACTTTCAGACTGAGCAGTAATCCTCCCCCAAAACCACCCCCGAGCTCAAACAGGTGCAGGAAGGGGCCCATCCCCGCAGGGTGGAAGGGGCAGTGCCCGGCATCCTTGCGCAGCTTCATGCTCCTGCTCTCTGTCTGGTTTTGCAGCTGGAGCAACTGTCGAACCCCAAGGCGTGGATCAGTGCTGCCACGCAGATCTTCTTCTCACTGGGCCTGGGTTTTGGCAGCCTCATCGCGTTTGCCAGCTACAATGAGCCCAGCAACAACTGCGAGAGGCACGCCATCATCGTCTCGCTGATCAACAGTACCACGTCCATATTTGCCAGCATTGTGACTTTCTCCATCTATGGCTTCAAGGCGACGTTTAACTACGAGAGCTGTGTAAACAAGTAAGAGCCTGGTATTTCACTTGTTTTCCATTCCAAGCCATCCTGGGCAAGGTAAGAGGGGAAGTAAATAAATAACAGCATGCAGCACTGCCAGCACTGCCCCAAAAACAGATCTAATACTGCTCTAATAAAGCTAATGGCACTATTTAAAGTGATGAAGTCTGAGACGAAAGGTCAGGGCTGGCTTTCCTTTTGACACCTGGGTGCCACTTCCAGGCACGGGCCAGGTCGAGAGGATGAGTTTGTCTGGGCGAGTCACAGTGGCACTATCCCCTGTGCCCTGGCACATGCTTCTGGGGGTGTGTGGAAGCTGGTTAATAAAACGCAGCAATGCTCAGCTCCCTTCGTTTAAGGCTAAGCCCAGTGCCAGGAGCTCAGCCTCCTTGGCAGCGATGCTCTGGAGGTGCCCAGCAGCCTGCAGGATCGTGCCCTGAGGCAGCAAGCTCACATGCAGCCCCTGGCACAGGGCCCATGGCGGTTACACTTTTACTCACATTTTTACAGTCTTCAATCTCTCTGCTGATCAGAGAGGAAACCAAGCTGCTAGTCCCTGCTTGTTGCCAAAAGGCTCGTTAAATTGATGGGCTGTGGACGTGAGACTGGAGGGCAAAGGGGAAGAGACGCCAGCTGGCACTGGCTGGCACCCAAAATACCTGCCTGGGAGCGATGGAGTGGGCACAGGGGCCGCTCCCTCTGCCCACGTCCCAACAAGGTGCTGGAATTGCTGTGGTTCTGACTGGGGGAGACCGGAGCCCTGGGGCTGGCAGAGCATCCCTGCGTGGGGGCCAATGGAGAAGGGGATGAGGTGCAAAACTGGCCTCAATTCTGTACCTTGGCCTGAAAGCCATTAAATTCATGTTGTCTTTCCCAGGGTGATTCTGCTGCTGATGAACGCTTTTGACCTGGAGGAAGGCTCTTTAACAGCAGACAACCTCGGCGAGATGAAGGACTACCTCATGGCCACCCACCCCCAGGAATACGCCCAGCTATTGCCGCAGCTTAAAAACTGCAGCTTGGAAGCTGAACTAGATACGGTGAGTCCCCGCCTCGTGCTGGCACCTGGGCTTCACTCTCCCCTTTCCTCCCGAGCCCAGGCAGCCCCGCAGCCCCACGCAGGCACGTCCCCGCTCCCAGGAGCCGCCTGGCCGGGGGCTGCGGTGAGGGTCCTTCCTACACTTGGGGATGGGGCGGGGGGCACTGGCTCAGCCCAGCGAGGGGCTCGCTCGGGTCATTAGCAACTGAGCTGGGTGGCGATGCAGCCAGACCTCTGGCTCCAGCTGCAGGACAGGGCAGATCTTAAAGGTCTGGAGCAAATAATTTTGCTACGAGCATCACTGCCGCAGCTTCTGTGCAGTTTGAATAAGCTGGTGAAGATCTCATCTGCCTCTGCTGTGCAGAACCACCACCACAGGTGTATTTTGTCCGGGTACAGGGTCAGTCTTTTAAGTCCCTGTTCTTACGTCCTTTATTGAGCCGAGGAGCTGCCTGTAACTCATTTCTTCCCCCCTTCTTGCCGGCAGGCCGTCCAGGGGACAGGACTGGCCTTTATAGTCTACTCTGAAGCAATCAAAAACATGGAGGTGCCCCAGCTGTACTCCGTGCTCTACTTCTTCATGCTGCTGATGCTGGGCATTGGCAGCATGCTGGGCAACACCGCCGCTATCCTCACGCCGCTGACGGACAGCAAGGTCATTGCCACCCATTTCCCCAAGGAGGTGATCTCAGGTAAGCACCGGTTGAAGCGTAGGCTGTGCAGCGAGAGGTCAAAGGGGGGAGCGGGGAACAGCAAATACACTGCAGGAAGGGTTTGCCTGCCCTTCGGAAATCCTGCCCAGCACCTTCCTTCAGGAGGTCTCAAAGCACTCGGGCAATCGTGTGCTGTGTTGCAGGCTTCCCAGCACACCCCAGCTCCTTCAGACTGGTGTCTACTGACCGGTGACATTCAAATGGCCAAGACAAATGTTAAGATACCTGCACCGAGTGCCTCTTCGGCCGCATAGCCAGTGTCCCAGCTGCAAACCACCTCCCTCAAAAAGCCACACAAGCGATACACCCTGCTTGGCCAGGCATGGAAATCAGTCATCCCAACTTAAAACCTGTTTTAGCTGGATGCCCAGCAGTAACCACAGATGATGCGTGCACTCACGGCACTGGGTTCTCTTGACCCTACTGGGATGATGGACTGTGACTGTGCAGGTCTAAGGAGCAGCAGTTTAAGGATACACCAGAGTAGTCACACACACACACACAGATAGGTCTTTTCCAAAGGGAAAAGAATTATCTTTCTCCTTGGAGAAAGCTGCTCCTTGACAGAAAGCAGTAGAAAGCCCACCAGCTCTTCAGTCACAAGCAGTATGACATTTCCCAATGCAATTAGATTTCCAGGCTAATGGCAGGGTCCCTGTTTTATCCATGCAGGTGCTGTGTGTTTCATTAACTGTGTGATTGGCCTGATCTTCACCATGGAGGCTGGAAATTACTGGTTTGACATATTCAACGACTACGCAGCCACCCTCTCGCTGCTGCTCATTGTGCTGGTAGAAACCATTGCTGTGTGTTACATCTACGGGATAAGAAGGTAAAAGCTTGAACCCTTCTTTCTTCGTAGCAGGATAGCTGGGGGAGTGACTGCTGGCCCAGATGATAATATATATATATAACACCACCACCGCGCAGGCTAAATACACTATGGTATCAGCAAGGCAACGGGGATCTCCCCTGCCCTGCAGGACCCCTTCCAGGGCCTCTGGCTCAGGGCTGCGTGGGGACCAGGCTGGGCTGACACCTTCTCTGCAGGCAGGGGAGAGCTGAAGAGCTGTATGTGCTGCTCCCTGCTCTTCCCGTCTTTGGTCTCAAGAGCACCTTCTGCCAAAACTCCTCCTTGCGCAGTAATTCAGTATGAGCACGACAGTGCCGGTAAGCCTGCTTTCAGAGATGGTCACCTCGGGCGTTGCTGGTCTCCCAAGTCATCCCTTGTGGGTAAAAGCAAGATTCGGCATCAGGGGAGGTTTTAAACAGCAGAGCTGTTTGCTCAGGGCGTCTAAGGGAAAAGGCTTTAGTATTTGCTTTGTTAGTCCGCTAGCACAGTTTATGTACAGCACCTACGTTGGTATGATGCCCCTGAGGAGTTCAGAGCCTTCAGTCAGATCCAGGTTTCCTGCACGAGTTCGGTATTCCAGCATTAATACTCCCAGCACTAGTACTTCCCCAAAGACAGCTGAACCAACGGTGGCGAGAACAGCTCTTCTCTCTTAAGTTTCACTGCTCTTCTCTGTTAGCTTACACCAGGAACGGTCTGAGCTTATGCTCCAGGCATTATTTCATCAGGAATTTTCCTGCTGTACCTATTCCTGGCTACTCTTCTGCAGTTTGGGACCCTTTTCAAGGCCCTGCTCTCTTTTTTTATTCAATTTCACCCTCACTATATGATCCCACTAAGCCAGTTCTTCAGACAATACGCCTCTGCTTGTTACTCTTCTGGTCAACTACTCCCCTTTCCCATCTTGCGTATTTAGTTCTGTAGGTGGTTTTGAAGTAACTCAGATCAAGGTATTAATTGAATATATACAGCCATTCTCAAAAATGTTGGTGGTGGTTTGTTTTTTTTTTTAAATACAGATTTGAGAAAGATCTTCACACCATGATTGGACGCAAGCCAAACTGGTACTGGAAAATTATGTGGGCTTTTGCTAGTCCTTTGCTAATTATAAGCCTACTCATATTTTACCTCACCGACTATATCCTCACAGGAACGCTGCAATACCAAGCGTGGGATGCCACACAGGTAAAATAGGTTTGGTTTTGTGTTTTTAAAAAAAAAACTTTCCTTAATTCCTGCAAGGACACAGCCTTCCTTCCCAACTACACTGTTCCACAAAACTGTCTTCCGTAAGCTTGCAGCTTGAGCTGGGGCCATCCCTTAATTTTGCAGAAAGGTAAAGCAGGGAAAACTTGACCTAGTGACGATGCAATGGTTCTGTAAAATGGACTAATTTCCCTCTACAATTCTTAGCCGACCCCTTGAAATACCAAAATTTTGTTGATCTTAAAAAATACACTTTAAACAGAAAAAATACTTTCAAACTGTAGCATTTTGAACAGAATTAGTGCCACTTCCACAGAACTGAGCTGCTGCTGGAATAGTTTTCAGAATTTCCCTATACATTTTTCTTCATTGTCAAAACACTTTTGTACGGATGCTGAACTGTGTATTTATCACAGCGGAATTACTATTAGGTAAGTCATCACTGGTTTCATAACCTTTTGTTGAAACATTCCTAGCACGCAGAAACAAATTACACAATTGTTTCCATGTCGTGGCTGATTTGGGACCCACGGCAGGCCTGGCATGTTGACTGGGTGTCAGCATGAGCCCGCAGGCTCTGGAGAGGAACAGAGACCTGACAGAGGTCAGGGCCAAGCCGTTTCATTAAGAAACATTAATCAAGCCTAAATCTGCTCTTTACCAAAGCCTGCAGAAGTTTTCCCCAGTATTTTTGTCAGCAGCTCTGTTTGTGTCAATTTTAAGCTCTTATGGTTGGACAAAAACAAAAGCACTGACAGTCGTGAGCTGCTACAGCTTGCAAGTGCTTCTCAGATGTCCCGGTTAGATACGTAGTTTAATGTCATTATCAATGATTGGGAAGAGGGGATTGAGCCCACCCTCAGTAATTTGCAGATGCCACCAAGTTGCCGGGGACTGTTGATCTGCTAGAGGGCAGGAGGCTCTGCAGAGGGATCTGGAGGTTCAACAAGGCCCAGTGCCGGGTCACACCAGCCCCAGGCAGCGCTACAGGCTGGGGGAAGGGTGGCTGGAAAGCTGCCTGGTGGGGAAGGACCTGGAACAGCCACCTGAACATGAACCAGCAGTGTGCCCAGGTGGCCAAGAAGGCCAACAGCATCCTGGCTTGTATCTGAAACAGTGTGGCCAGCAGGACTAGGGCAGTGACAGCCCTCCTGTGCTGGGCACGGGTGAGGCTGCCCCTGCAATCCTGCATTCAGTTTGGGGCCCCTCACTTCCAAAGGGATGTAGGGCTGCTGGAGCGTGTCCAGAGATGGGCAATGAAGCTGGTGAAGGGTCTGGAGCACAAATGTTCTGAGGAGAGGCTGAGGGAGCTGGGGTGGTTTAGCCTGGAGAGGAGGCGGCTCAGGGGGGACCTTGTTGCTCTCTACAGCTCCCTGGAAGGAGGCTGGAGGCAGGTGGGGTCTGTCTCCTCTCCCAGATAACAAGCAGTAGGACAAAAGGAAGTGGCTTTAAGTTGCACCAGGGGAGGTTTAGATTGGAGATTAGGAAAAATTTATTCACCGGAAGGGTGGTCAAGCACTGGAACAGGCTGCCCAGGGAGGGGTTTGAGTCACCATCCCTGGAGGCATTTGAAAAACACATAGAGGCAGCACGTAGGGACATGGTTTAGCGGTGGCCTTGGCAGTGCTGGGTTAACGGTTGGACTTGATGATCTCAAAGGTCTTTTCCAACCTGAATGATTCTGTGATTCTGTATGCACAGCTCTGCCCCAGACCTGACTCCAGCACACTAAAAACCACAGATCCCACAGATCCAATACTGCTTCTCTCCCTTGCAGGGGCAACTGGTGACGAAGGATTACCCAGGCTACGCCCTGGCGGTGATTGGGCTGCTAGTGGCGGCATCCACCATGTGCATACCCCTGGGGGCACTAGGAACTTTTATAAGGAAGAGACTGAAGAGGGAAAGGGTTTCAACCGTTGCATGAATGCCAGCAGGATTTGGGAAGACCTTACCCCCATCGTCTGTGACTGGGCACTTCTGGAAGACAGCAGCAACCATTATTTGTAGCGGCTATTTATAGAGTTGAGAATCGCGGGTGCTACATTGACCAAAAAGTGCTCTTAGGAGGGTCCGCAATGGTTTGGAAAAAAAAAGCTTTTCTGTAACAAGATGAAGCTTTACAATGGCCTCTGTAAGAGAGGGGAAAAACAGAACAGCAGCTCACAAAATGATAGCTAGCACAAATTAACCAGCATATCAACCCATTACGCAATGTTAGGTAATTCTTTTCCACTCTGTTGTAGCGCTGCCCACGCGGAAATACACGAGCACCCAACTAAGCATGTTCCTGCACCAAAGTACTGGCAAATACCCTTTCCATTCAAGAAAGCCATGCTTAAACATGCACGTTATTTGAAATGACATCTGTATTTCATCAACAGATGAAACTGTTCAAGTCTTGCAGTGGGAATGTGATAATCCCTTTCCTACAAGGGAAAAGTCAGTAGGACGGTATTTGAGATGAGATAAATGCGGCCAACACTGCTTCTTTTATACTTGTGTCCAGCAAAGCAGTTTATATGTATATATCTATATATACAGCCACACACACACATATGAGCTGCAGAAGTTCTCTTACCTCCAGAAGAAGTAAGCTTCCACTTCCAGTACGCAATTGGGCACTGTGCTGTACTTTGTATTTTCTAGGGATGCATTGTAAATACACTAGAAGAAATCGGTGATAAAGCTGCTTTACAAGCCCCACCCAAACAGAAGTATGCCATATAATTAGCTTTGACAAAGTTCATATCCAGGTATACTTTAATCATCAGATGTAACAATGCGGCAGTTCCACAGAACTGGTTAATTTCCCTAAGTAAACTTTTATAAAGACAGCAATACCTTTAACTTTAAGCTTCATGTAATAGAAAACAGTAAAATTGTATCTATGAACTTTAAAGAGGACACTCTGAAGAACAACAGTAGAGACACACTCATGGAATGCGGATTCTTAATACAGTAACTTAACTATGTGAAGTTCTACTACTATGTGAAGTTCTTCTACTTAACATTAGAAGATGGCAAGTGCCTTACAGAAGAGGGATTAATTTCAAACAAACATCATTAAAGCACACCAACCATTGCTTGCTATGGGGCAAAAAGCAAGAGGCAACTGTACAGCCTTCAGGGGTGGATGAAATCTTGACGATGACAACCAAGAGCCACAAGGCATGCTTGGTCCATAACAGCCTCTAGAAATAGGACCTGCCTCCCTCCCCAGACTTAACTAACACAGGAAAAGACAACTTTTTCACATTTGAGTTTATTAGAAATGGATACCATAAACAAGACCTGTACAAAAAAATAGCCGATATTGCCCAGAATTTGGTAACAGTTGCACGGTGAGAAGTTATCGTCTTGGGCCCCCTCTTCCTCTTCCACGACCTCGGCCTCTGCCACGGCCTCTGCCACGGCCTCTTCCCGCAACTAGCAGATGAAACAAAAAGGATAAATCAAGTGAGACCCAGAAGTCCTTTCATTTTGGTTAACACATTCTGTTTCAAGCATAAACAATGTAACACACTGTTCCTCTGTGATGAGACAGATACTAAGTCTGTTAATGCTTAGGAAGTACCAGACAATATTTTCATCTTTTGTGTTAGGTTTTTCAGTATACCACCTCCACAGACCACTGTCTGTGGCTTCACTGCAGAAATAAAGGGATGTAATAGTTGGCTGCTACCAAATGCTAGGGTAAGTCTGACAGAGAACTATGATTCCTCCTCTTTTTTTTTTTTGTACAAAATCTAGTTTTTCAGGCATCAGTAAAAGCATATGCAAGACAATTCTATTTTGTTACTATTCATTACAGTAGAAAAGATTTTTTTTTTTTTGCCACAGCTCGCACTGTGGTTTATAAACTAGTCTGCTAAAGGGAATGTGAGTTTTAACACTCTGTGAGATTCCCAAGCTCAGCCTTTCTCAGGCACCATGTGAAAGGGCAGAATTTTGAAAGGATCCCACCACCAGACAGCTCCTACTGTTTTCAATGATGCCTCTGCCAATTTCAGATGTGATTCTCAGGCCAGGGACTTGGCCGTGTGCTCTTGCTTTTAAATACTGCTATTTAATGGTAAAGGGAAGACAACCACAGAATAATTCAGGCTGTGAGCAACTGCTGGAGGTCAGGTGATCCATATGGTGATAACATGTCATTTCACCCGTTTCTCCTAAAGAAACATAACCTGTCCCATCAGATTGCAAGGCTACCTACAAACTTTTGAAATCACTGGTTAATTTCAAGCAAGTTTGTCAGGCTAGGGCCCAAAAAGATACTTAAAATTCTGTGGAGGCGGGTGGCCGGGTAAGAGACACACACTAGCATCCACATTCAAGAAAGAGGCTGTAACAATTATTCTGTGCCATCTGATAGTACGTAGGTTAGAAATGCAGTGAAGACAGAAAGACCAGAGGCATGGGACAAATTTGCAAGAAGCAAGCCATCAATGACTTGTTTTGCTGGTAGTAGACTGTAAAAAACCAGAAGCATCAACACCTGACTAAATGATTACAGCATCTACACGCATCAATATAGTAGTGTTCACTAAGTGGTCAGACCCAAGGCACACGTGTCACGTACATCGCTCAGCCAGCACCCTGCCTGCCACTGACAATCTCATTTCCCGAGGACAGATCATGTGTTACACACTTTTGAAACCCAAGGGAAAAGCACAGCACAACAAGTTGCAGTCAGAGTGCTTTGGTACACTGAAGATACAAGGAGTATTAAACTGAGGTAAACAGTGCTATCACAGCTCCTTTCCTTTCTTCAAAGTTAAAAAGAAATAGTGATGTTCCTGTTCACATCACATCATGAGGTTCAGAAAAAGAGCAATCCAGCCGCTCTCATTTTTCCCTGTGGTCAGATTATTTTTAAGGGACATGAGAGGAGCAAAATGTTTTCAGGAGCTTTATCCTTATTCTCTATAAAGCCAACAGCTGTGCCACTTGCACTGTGTGCTGCACCCACCTGAGGGTTGCTTACACCATTTCAATAAGGTAAGCACACCAATTCATGACATATGCATGGATCAAAGACCACAGATCCAAATACTTAAACACCAATTACAGGAGAATCAGTATGACATTATTTTAGAGTCAATTACAACTTACTATTTTAAAAACAGATTAACTGCTGAGCAAAATACATGCTGCCTGAAGACAAGCTACAGATTTTCAGGGGTTTGCTGGATATTAATCTTTAATAGTATGGATTAAAACTGAATTACTCTCTAGCCTGTTAGGCTTCTAGGGAAAAGGGTTTTTTAACAGCCTTTTTTTTGGGGTGTGGAGTGTGTGGTGTCGAAGTTACAGGAAAAGCGGAGTACAACACTGCTGGGAGCCAAAGCTAGAGAGTTGCTCATCCGAATACAGCCTTGACTCCCTTAGATTCTCACCTCTCAAATTTGGTTCTCTGACAGATTGTTTTTACCCATTACCAAGTGAGATTTCAGTGAAGCATTCAGCACTGTTCAAGAGGCTTTTCTGTACTTTCTTATTAGGCTATGTGAAGTTCCCTGTACAAACCGGGGAAACACACATGAAAGAAAGCTCTACAGATGCCAAGAAGGTGGGCAAGGCAGACTTAGCTAGTTTGGTATCAACCCACCAAAGATGAAAGAAATAGCTGCCAAAGACAGATATTAAGACACTCAAATCTGACGTCTTCAGATTCAGAGTATTAAAATGCATACAAAGGCAGAACAAACACGTACTGGAAAAGCACAAACTAACCTGCTTCTCTTTTCTTCGATTTGACTTTTGGTTCAACATCCACTAGCAAAGTATCCAGAGGCAAACTGTCTGGCAGAATGAAGTATCGGATGTTATTCCCTCGAATGCTCAGCGTCTCCAGCTGTACAGGTTCTCTGTTCTTCAGTGTCATTTTAACTGCCTTGAGATGCGTATTCATACTGACATCCACCCCTGAAACAACAGCAAGTCTAATTTCAGGGATGAAAGCCTATAAGATGGTCCCTTGTTAGCTATTTTTAAGCATGCACATACTTTGAGATTTATCCTGTTCATTAACACCTGCTTCTGCCACTCATTAATTTCAGCCTCTAACTGAAAGAAATTAAGTGTCTTTTTCCTCTCTTAAATCCCTAATCCCTAATTTATCAGTTGCCGTCTTTAACACCTCATTGCTAGAGATCTTTATCTAGGTTCTGGCAATAGCAATTTCGTAAATGGTCAGAATTGAACAATAAATAAACCGCCACTTATTACAGAAGCCTAATACTAGTCTTTTTACTCCTTTAAAAAGAAAGGAAACAAACCTTTTGAGGAAGAGATCTAAATTGATCATTTCCTCTTTCTGTAAGCCTTAGAAAAATCCAACTGCCAAAGTAGTGCTTATTTTCTGATAAATACTAGTTATTTTCTGAAAAATACATCTAATACTAGTGTGGCATCTTCTATGAAAGTATGTAAAACACACTCCTGTAAGGAACCATCATTGTGGTTACAAACTCCATGAACAGCCAGTATATAAAAATGTATGGAATCAACACCATGCTCACTATATTGTGCTACGGAAAAAAGTCTCAGTTGGATGCACGTATTCAGTAACACCTTGAGAAGCATTTAAAAAAAAAACAAAAAAACCCCAACCCCACCCCAACAAAACCCCTGTTTTAAGTGTTTATTTTGCACATCACACATTTGTGTGGAATCCGATCTCAAACTGTTAAGATCAAAATGAAACTAACTTTTTCAGATGAAAAAATGTAGGCAAAAAATACAAACTGCAGTTTACAAGCACCTGCTGACTCAGTGACAGGACACTCACACGAGCAGAATTCTAATGTGTTCCAATACTTGTACAAACAACCCTTTGTGGCAAAAATAATTATTGTCTTGTTTCATAAACACAGAAAGACAAACTGTAAGGCGTCTTGCCAAGGTAAGGAAGCGAGTGGCAGGCCAGAAGAACCATTGTGCTGTGCTTATTCCATGCATTTTTCTGTCTTCTCCCCTTATTTCTAGATTTCACAGCTCACTCCACCTGACCGGCCCCCCTGGTGTGTGTAAGGTATGCATTACACGCAATGGGCCGCTTCAGCAAGCCTGCTCCGGCCAACCGACACACCGAGAGGAAGAGCTTGTACCGTTCGCAGATGGCACAGCAGTCACAAACAGAAATTCATGGACCAGTGCGAAGGGAAAGTTGCCGTTTTAGAAAGAGGGATTGCATTCAAAGTTTTTACAGATTCTTAGCAGAAAATGAGAGAGAATTTGTTCAACAATTAAGCCTGCAAGAACACCGAGGTCAGGAGAGAAGCAGCTTGTTTGCTTCCTACCTAGCTGGGTTCAAAAAAGCGTGCTGCGATCAGACACCAGGGTGGCGCATTCAGGTCTAATCAAAGCTGATGAATCTGGCTGCGAAATAATGGCAGTTTTGAACTTTGCCAAATCTCAGAAGATACTACTGGCCAAAAAAGCACCTCAGCAATCCCCTGGAATCTAACTCTGCCAAGTTTGAGTTTTCTTTTCTTTAACAGTGGGGAGAAAAGCTCCTAAAGGCAGCCTGGGGTGAGTGAAGGAGATCAAGCACATTCATCAGCTTAACTGTAAGGGTTTGCTTCACTGTATACAATGTGCCCCTTCGACATACCCAATCGTCTCTAAAGTAATCCTAGCACCAATACTCTCAGAACAATACCTGTTATTGACATTATTAAAGCAAACAAAAATAGTCTGCACGTTTTTCGATACATACGAGAACCATAAAATGAACCATAAAGGCTTTCCCTACAACTTCCAGTTCAGTGACACAGGGAAGCACCTGCTAGACAGTAACACCCACAAACTTACACACAGACGGTTGGCAACAGCAGGGGACCAGATTCTCAACACCAGGATTCCTTTTTGCCCAAGCTATGTGTCTTCAAACCCATTTCAGGAAATCTATGCAAATATATGCAAAGATGTATTCCCATATAATGGAACCATTATTTTAACCAGAGCAAAACCAAGCTCAACAGAAATAATTCATTTTTTACATTAAAACTGCCTATACACAAAATTTAACCAATGTAAGACCATATCAGCACTTAAGATTTGCCATTTATCTGTGCTGCCATTAAAAAAAGAAGTCCCTCTTCTGATGATTCAGCTGTAACGTTTTTATCGCTTACTGCAATTTCACAGATCGAAGTCAGACATACTGAAACATCTTATATAAAAATTTAGCTGCATATCCACTACCAGTTTGATACGGTAGTAAAACCACCTCAGCAACATTATCATGCTGCTAAAATTCTAAAAAAATATTGTGCTTACACCGCCTTTGCCACCAGTTTGGAAAAGTTTACTTCCTTCACCCTCAAGCCCGTTTGTCAGCAAAGCCTGCAGTCTGGCACAGAGACTCCCAGGCCTACAGCAAATTTACTGCCTCCCAGCAGCACTTTATAGAAAAGAAAGCTTGTTATAAAATGTTTCAACAACGTAAGTTTGACCATGGGTGAACTCACCCACAAGGATGTCAAAGATGATCTGTGACCAACTGAAATTTCCATGCGTTTTCATGGTTGCCCACTGAAAGCTGGGCGGTCACAGCTCTGCACTTTGTCCCCAGCAGCTTTTGCCATCGCCCAGACTCTTTTGTAACGAACATAACTCACGGCTGTACGTAAAGATCTGAATTAAAAAGAACATCTCCTGCATCTTACTGAGAAGGCCCCCACAAGAGGGAGTACAAACCGAAAAAGCTCAGGCCAAGCCAGGGCTGCCGACTGTTAGCAGAGAAGAGGTGACAGCAGAGAAGAGGTGATGTTAAGGCCACGCTTTGCTGCAGGCCCCCCACCCGCCCTGCCGTACCTGTGATAGTTCCATGCACTTGTGTCCCATTCTTCAGTTCAATGGTCACAGTCTCATGGCTCAGCTTCATCAGAAACCTAGGGGTTAAAAAAAAATAAAATCAATTGTTCACTCCCACGTAAAGCCTTAACACTTTTAACGCCCTCCTGTTGAAGAAAGCCAATATATACCGAGTATTCACACCCCCGAGCTTCCAGAGCCACCGCCCCCCGAGCTCGGGGACCCTACGGAGCGGCTTAGCGAGGCGGTGACGACTGCAAGTGACAGACACCCGAGTGCTCCCCGGCCCGGCAGCGGGGACGCCCCACAGACAGCGCGGACCCCGCGCCAACCCCCGCCAAGCGGCCGTCACTGCACCCCGGCGGCGCCGCCCGTTACCGCCTCAGGCCGGCGCCCCGACCCGGGCGGGGTTCCCCTCAGAAGGGTGGCTTTGCCGAGCGGCCTGCGCAGGCCGCGCCCCGGGAGCGCCCCCCCCCGCTGCCGCACGGCCCCGCCAGGCCCCACAGCCGGCTAACGGGCGTCGGCAGGCCCCGCGGCCCGGCCCGCCGCCGTCACTCTGCGGGCAGCCCGAGGGACCGTGGGCAGCCGCCGCCGCCCGCCCCCGCGGCGGGATGGGCAGTCGTCGAGCGCGCGGGCTCCCCGGGCCGGGCGCGGCAATCCGCCTCCATCCGCTCACCTGACGAGCTTCATAGCGGCGGGAGGCGGGCGGCTCGGGGCAGGGAGCGGCGGGCGGCCCGCGGGGCGCGGCGAGCCGCGGGACGGTGCGGGCCCGGGCGCTGCGGAGGCCTGGCGCAGGCGGAGCGCTCGGAGCAGGCCGCGGCCTCCCGCGCCAGCAAGCGGCCACCGAGCGCGGCGATGAATGGGCGGAAGCGCCGCTGGGCGCGGGGCGGAAGGGGCGGGGCGGCGGGCCGCATCCTGCCTGTGGAAGGGGGGGCCCTGAGGGTGTTACAGCCGCTCCTGCCTTACACTTTAGAGAAAAAGAAACAAGTTTGGGCGATATTTTTCGGTGAATATTTGAGTAGCTCATTTTAAACCTGTCTAAGCTTTGCAAAAAAACAAACAAACCCCCAAACCCAAGCGTAAAACCTTTAAATAATTTAATTTTTTAAAAAACTTACAGGCTCAGGATCCGAAATTTCGTTTTTAACAGTTTGGTCTGTGCATGGCCGTCTGCTCACCGAGCACAGCCCCAGCCTGGTGCGGCACAGACCAGGCACCGGTGACTGACAGACCCAGGCTGGAAGAGGTGCAGCTCTTACCGCGATACAATTAAAAAAAAAAAAATACAAGAAAGGAGATGTGTGCCTGCAGCAAGGGAGGGAAAGGAACGACCCCCTGCCTTTCCGCCCCGAGCACCCATTGCCGTGGTTAATAAACCCCGACAGCCTTGTGAGGGAAGATTAGCCCCGAGCAGAGGTGAGTGCAGACTTTAAGCATCAGAGATGCAGGCAGGTCTCGCGCAGAGGTCCAGCCGTGGCTGTGAGGACTGGCACATGATACTAACACGAATTTGTGACATAGGGTACGGAGCCAGATCATCAGTCTTCACGCACAGAATAGCAAGATCTTCACATGCAATCACCAGGAACAAAACCCAAGCATCCTTCTGGTAAGAAGGAGCTCCCAAGGAACACTTTGGGAACACAAACTGCACCACAGGCAGTGTATCTAGAAAAGTTGAACATTTTATTGTCATTTACGAGAACACCATTTGTGATTTTAGAAATACAGACTCTTTGCAAAGCTCTGAAATACAGGTGCCTTCCAACTTCTAAAACCTAGCTTATTCTATGTCTTACAAATTTCTACTAGCAATTCCAGTTTGGTCTTTGCTGTAACAAGTTTTTTAAAGACGCAAAGATTTAGTTATAGGCTGCAAGACAACTGAACTGAGTTTCAAACACCACCTACCAGTGAGCTACCGAAACCATTACTTTCAAATATTGAGTCTAGGATGGTCTTGTACTTCATGCCCATAATGGAGTTCACCTTTGAAAATTTTAAGTTAGAGGATTTTCCAGTTAGCCATCAACTGGTATTTCCATTATAGCATCTAGAAGCAAACAGATACTTTGCAAGTACTAGTGCTTATGAACAGGTTATGTTTACACAAAACCCAGAGAGGCCTCCAGAAACATTCAAGGTTAAAATGAACAGTTAACAGTTGCAAAAAAAAAAAAAAAAAGATCTGTACATATTTTCAGTCGTAACACAAGGCAACACTGAAGTATCAGCATTTTGTGTTTTAGCTTCAATAATGACAACTGTGCTACTCCTAGTATTCTACATGTTTCTCCCTTCCCCCCATTTAAATTTTATACTCGCGATCTGAATATACAGCTGTACTTACAGGAAATATTAAACAATGCACAGCGCCTTAAGCAAGCTCCATGTCTGGTTTGGAACAAACCATATAAAATAAGTGACAAAATAGTTTAAAATTGGTCCTTGATTAGGATTACTTGTTTTTATACAGCTTGGAAGCACTAAATTTAAAGACACACATTTATTAACCAGCACAAGTTATTCTGTAGCTTTTTTTGTCTCTTTTAAAGAGTGTTACAGTATCATGCATGAAAAGCAAGCTGCTGCTCCCAAGTGCAAACATGGGGTTTAGACTAAACACTTTCTCCCCTGGTTGTTATTCCTTCCATCACAGATTACTTCAACATAACCAAGAATAGAAGCAGCTGACTAGCAAAACAATATGAAGTTCACCTTTACATTGTGACCCATTCTTAAAATTAAAGCAATACTTTGGACCTTTAGCATAAGGAAGGTTCAATAAACACTGCCAAGGACTTTTACATTCTTCGATTTCATTTACATCTTTAGAAAGAAAATTCTGTATTTCAACTCGCTACCTAATGAATCTTCATCTGGAGACTGTAGTACTGAAACAGTGCAAGACATCTGCAACTTCAGGAACATCCAATTACACTGTCCTTTCACCCAAACAATTAGTAGAATATGCATCAGTCCTAGATAAACAAGACAGGATGAAAAAGCTCATTTTGGAAGAGCATTAGGATTGAAAACCTTTCATATTTAGTGAAAAGAATCCACACACAAATACGCATGAAGGACTCCTTAACATGGACTATCACAAGTGTAATCCAGCTGTAAATCTCAGAATAGACTTTTATTGGTATGAAGCCGTATTTGTTCAGAGACCACGATTTGAAGCTCCATTATTAATGCTTCAACATCTGGGTGTTTTGACACAGGAACAGCATCAGAGCTCTCTTCTGTCAAGCCAGAGACCAAAAGTTCAACTGAAAGAGCCCAGGTGGACTATGAGCTTAAGCAGTCCACTTCTGCTCTAACACACTCCAGAAAGCTGGCTTTTGCCTTTGCGTTACCTCAGCAAGAGTGGAGTCCCCTCCACCCATGCAATATTCCAAAGACCATTGCAACTAAGACTGTTGAGTCGGGTCTCAGTTGACCACTACCACTGGCAAAGGACATTATTTTCTCACCACCACCCCCCACCCCCCCCAAGGCTGCCAAGGAAGAAAGTTAAAAAGACCACTGTTTGGTGTGGAAAGCAGGTCAGTAGAGACTCCAAGTGTGGCTTGAGGAATCCTCAGTACCAAGCCGCTTTCCACACACACAAATTCAGTCCATCTTCTCTTTCTGGACCAGCTTGGGTGCATCTACAAAATCCTTGCCATTGTAAAGGATGATAGCAAAAGTTCCAAAGCTTGCACTTCCCCAGAAAAGCACATAGGCCAGTGTCTCAGTCCATGTCTCACCTGTTAAGAGTCAGATAAACAGTTTATTATCTCCAGCTACCACAGGAAGTATTTTTAGTACAAAAAGGAAAATATTTCAAGCTCTCCCTCAGAGATCTGCTGCCCACTGAAGCGAGAAGCCCTTCATGGGTACTGGTGTCTTTTCTCTTTCCATTTCTACCTAGGAAAACCGTTTGCCACACAGTTCTTGGACTTTGAACAGACAGGTACAGAAGTCAGTCAAGAGATCTATTAGCACTAAGGTCAGAAAATTCAAGCTAAAAGCAGAAGGAAAAAAGCCTTCACAACTCCTAACACAGATTTAGATTAGGGGGACATCCATCAAGATAGGCTTATGCCTATATTTAAGTTTTCCAGATTGACTTTCTGCCCAAAATTAGGTAGGTATTTTGGGGTTTCATCCAGCCTATACAGCTAGATGTCTACTCAGCGACCACTACAGTCTACTCACTATTAAAGCGACCTCTACAAGAGTTTTAACATTGTTTTCTACAGTACCTCAGGTTTTTCCACACTAATGTTATTGAGTAACCCTCAACCTCCAGAGCCATGCTCAAACACCTTTTAGCATGACTGAAAAGTGATTTTTTAGTGAATAGTTTCTGGGAAGCATTTATAGAAAGCCCACACATGAACAAACTTTTTGTAAAATTTAACAAAACAGTGACTTACCAGCCATCAGCAAACAAATAATGCACATTGAGAAAGCAACCACCATAATAATAGGCAACTGGGGAAAGAGAAGAAGAATAATCACTTATTATAGCAGCACATCTATTCCTTAATCTCCTTTAAGATGGCCTGTACTGCAGAGCTATTTACCTGCTATCAGGTACAAAAAAATTTGGATGGCTCCAAAATTTGGAAGAGTGTGTTCAATAACTACTAGATAGGTGTATTTTAATTCTTAACCTATTAAGAGAGGTTGAGGTTCATCTTTTGTTTAAAAAACAAAACACACCAGCCACTAGTCAAACCCATAACATCCCCAAATCCTGTTTCACAAAAACAGAAGGGAGAGGAAAAGTTTGTGTGTGTTACTTCATGCAGAAATAGACTGTATGAGAAGAGATTTCCCACAAAAGAAGCTTGTGAAGGAAACAGTCATTGATGGTGACTAGTAGAGTATCTCCCTCTCCATGAAGCAGATCTTAAAGAAAAGCAAGCAGTGGGGTTTTTTTCAATACCTCAAGGACACTCCGTTTTCTGTCAAAGGAACAGTCTGGGTTTGGTCTATAAGCAGGTATCATAGAAACATAACCAGATTATAGGAATGCTTCATTAATAAATAGACAAGTTCTACTTAATCATATGAAACAAGTGACTAAAAGGTTGTACATGTTTCTCCAATCATGAATAGTCTCCATACTCACAGCTAAGAACTTCCAGTCTTTCTTGACATGTAGAGGACTAGCAGGTTCTACTTCATCCACTGAATAATTTCCAAGAAAGAGATCAATTGCATCCTGGAAGAGAAAGGGAAAGCAAGAGTTAAAATGCACAGTAATGTTTATCAAATACATTTCCCCACGTTAAAAGCTTAACTTACTTGTCTAAATCCATCAGAAAAGTTATTTTTGTAGTAACGTATTAATGAGTTCCAGCCATCCATTATTAAGCCCCACTGAGTTCTCTTCCCAGTTCTGCAAAAAAGTTTCGAAAGATATTTAAAATAGATCTGTAAATCTGAAATTACCTTCCTGAATTTATGAATTTATAGCTCATTAGTCAAGCGTGTAGTATGTTTAATGAATACCTGCATGTAAATACATTTGCCTAGTGTTGCCTCTGCATTATTACCACACATGTAACAAATTACACTTCTCTCCAGCCCACAATATATGTCCCTTGAAGAGACACATTTTCTTGGTTTTACGTCCAAATAGGCTTCTCTCCTTTCCTACAAACACAGTGAAGAATGGTGTTCTGTAGATTTTAGTCTGACATTTTACTAGTTGAACCACTGCAAAACTCTGTAATGTCTAAGCCCCAAATTAATAACCTTCTCAGATAGGAAGACTTAAAAGAAAATCCCAAACATGCCCAAAATCCCAGAAGGCCTTTACAAAAAAGGCTGACTTGCCTTGTATAATCTGTCTTTAAGGCACCAGTTCCAGCATATTGTTTGGCACAAGCATTAGCATTATCAGCCCATGCTGTGAATAAGAAAACATTAAGATTAAGGAAGTTATGTACTCTGTTTGGGAAAAAAGTGATTGTTTGAACTCTATAAACAGCTTACCATTCTTGTAGATTTTCTCAAAGTCTGCTTGTTCTTCAATTCTCTGTCCGACATGCAGAACACCTAGCCTCTAAAACAGAAAGCATGTTGAGGCTCACTAGTAGTTTGCGAGAAAAATTAGGATTTGCTTCCAGAAAAAGCTATGTTTATTAAAATAAGAGTCTGGCCAATGCATTTCAAATACATAGTACAGTGACTCAAGTATGCAGAATGTTATTGTAGTGTTAAAGTGACATTTCTGTTCCAAACAGAAAGCCTCTCCTCTTCCAGCTCGTTAAACAAGAATACAAAAAAATTTACCTGAAGCTGAGCTTGAAGTGACCTGCGTGCTAACAAGCTCTGAATCACATTAGTTCGATCAAGGCAGTCCATGCAGTTACTGCGGAATATTCCTTCCTGCTGAGTCACAATGTTGCCATCGGAATCAACTAGAAAATAACTAACACACACAATGGACTTCAGTATTTATAGATAACAGTCCATATAAACCACACATTTTCAGAAGTATTCTAGCAACCAAAATACAGCCGTCTTGAGCATATGAAGAGTTCTTCGCCATGTCTTTGAACTTTGATGCCTCCCTGAATTCTTCCCCTCCCACACTGATAAAACATTTAGTAATCTCAGGGCAGTATTCACTCTGATTTAGATAGCCAACCAGCAATACAGAGTTACATGCCACTGCAAAGAGCAGCTTCTGATGCAAAATCAGTGACTTGCGTTTTATTTTTTTTCTAGTGACTACAGGCTGCTAGCTCCACAGATATCATTAGTAAAGTCTAACAGCAGAACTAGCCAGATTTGTATGTATCTGGGCACCTGGTTCAATCCAGTCACCTCTGCACAAAAAGTCATATAAGCAGTCAGGCATGCTTCTTCCAGGAAGGTATTCAGATCTTTAAGTCCACTACTGAAAATGTGCTACTGCCACACTTATCTCTCCATTATGCAAACATCTGGGGTATCCAGATGTTCTCTTGCAACTGCATATGCTGATTGTTACCTCAATATTTTTTAATCAACAAAACTAGGTATTTCTAGTAATTGGTAACAAACAGCTCACTTTAAATACTAAACTGCATGCACGTAGTCTGATAACGGAGCTAGTAAAACAAATATGATGGTCAAGTTACAGGCTAGATGTGTGAACAGGACAGAACTATACTTGTCCTTCTGCCACAGCATGAAACTTTCTTGCCTAAAGATTTACAGACCATATTCTACAGATTAAGTTACTCCATTATGCAATTAAGAACCCTGAATGTGGACTAGCATACAACCCACTCTTACTATACAGCATTTCAAGATTATAGTCTTAGAGTCATGCAGTACTAAAAGTCAAGAGCCTTAGAAGCATACGCATTTACTTTGATCAACCTTGTGTTAACAAGATCCATTTTTGTCATTCTTTGAGAACTAGTTTTGTTAAAACATGTTCTACATTGTTGTATGATTAAAGGAGACAATAACACCTGTTCTTCATTTCCCCCTCAAGCTTTGCCTAGAACTGATAGTAGAATAATTGGCATAGTTGAAGCGTAGATATTTCTGACTAATGATACAGTTTAAGTGCTGCAAGTAAGTAATTTCTCAAAGAAAAGTTAAGAGCAAACACCATGCCACCACCCCAAACCCAGCAAGCCAGCTCTCATTTCTGACAGGTCTTTCACAACTAGATTTAACCTGCAGAAAATAGAGTTGTTTATCTCACTTACAGATGCAGTATTTTCTGAGAATATCGGAACTCCGCTTTCTGTTTCTATTTAAGCAATAGTCACCCTAGATGAAACAAGGCAAGGTAGAGCCAACCTAACCTTGAGGAAGAGACTTCATTTTTGTCTCTTTAGAAACACATGGCCTTTTTTTGTTCTTTTCCTTTATTTCAAGGAAACCCAGTTCTTTTGTAAGCCTCCAATGGCAGGTGACAGTAAACAAGTTATGGGATTCAGTATTCATTCTGAGAATATGAAGGATCCTTGCTGTACAGGAAACCTACACACTTATTCCTCCTTATTTGAAGTCCTTAAAGCCCATTTATTCTTCACCTTGTCATATGTTTTTTAGGCTTTTTTTTTTGGTGGTGGGCAGAGAATATCATTGATTAATTTCTACTTTCCCATAGCCTTCGTTCCAGGCGGGAGATCTAATTCATGAGACTCCTAACTTAAAAAAAAGTGATGTGTGGACTAGAACAGAATATACTACCACCAGTTTTGTAATGTTTTAACTGACCTACTTTGTGCTTTATGCACAAGACTTCAGGTGTATAGGAAGGAAGCAACCAGAAAAGCAGAACAAAGTAAAGCTTCCTTAACACACTACATGCCTACAAGTAGCAAAGACCAGGAAGTGCTTAAAACACTTGTGGGACATTTAATCTACTTTTATATGACTAAACAAAATGAGAATTTGTTTCCTTGTGGATTACTTGTGCTAGCAAGGACTAACAGCACCAGTGCCAAGGTTTGGTGCCACAACAATGTTAGAGAAAACACCCAAGAGAGCAGGTGCCTGTGGAAGGAGCACTGTTTGATACTATGTAGCAGAACAGTTTGCTGTCAACAACACATGGAATTAATACTGGATGAAAAAATACCACCTGAAGAGACTTTTTTAAAATAATAGCTTCAGTTGTATGCACACTTATTTCTCTGTTTGACCTTTCACCCAAAGGTACAAAGGCAGCTCTTGCATCACAATGCGGGGTTGCTACATTTCTCAAAAACATTTTACTGGGACATAAGGGCTCTACATCTTACCCACCACCAGGTCTCCAACCTTGCACATGGTTATTGGCAAGAGAGCAGAGATACAGAAACACTAATGAATACATCTTTAGAACATTACAGGTCTGTTTTGCTGTGCCTTAACTCAAGGCACTAGAACCTATGAGAAAGTGGTCTCATTTTCTAAGTGCAGAAGGACTGCACAGCCTTACCTAAACTCATCTTGCTGCTCTGCTAGTTGATCCATCAAAATCTGAAGTCGGTCCCACCTCATCCGACTGCACTCTTTATGGAAGTCAAAAGCTACATACCTGTTCAGAAAGAGAAACATCTTTTCAGGTTACATATGTATCGCAGTGAAGGTCTCAAAACCCCACAGGGAAGATATGACCTATAAACCAGATAGTGACAGAGGGCTGTTTTTTCTTTAGATATGCTTTCCAGCAAATATCTGTGGATTTTGTCAGTGCTCTGTAATCTTCCTGAGTCTGCACCCTTGCATGCATGGCGACAGCATTTACATTTCTTTACAAGATGCCACTAGTCTGAGGAAACACACCCAGTTTCAAGTTACTGAAACTACATTCTGGATAGTATTTTTCCTCCAGTAAGTACAGAAAGGATATGCGTCTGATTTCACATCTTTTTTCCACCAGGATTCTTTTGCCCTCCTCTCTTCCAAGGAAATGCATTGGGAACTTCAGTTCACTTTGAAATAGACCCAGGTGTTGAAATGCAACATTCTTCACTGGCATGCAGCATAATTCCCTTGATAGCTCTCTAGAAACCCAAGACAAGTTCTGTTTAAACAGCTAACCTAGCTTGTCATAAGAAAATTAAAGAGCTACTGACTTAGAACAAGATTTTAACAATTCAACTCTGGCAAGAACTACTCTAAATAAGTGGCATTTCATTCAACACACATGAATATACATGTTTAGCCGTGAATTACCGGGCATTACATTACTCCCCTCAAGTATTTATAATCCAAAAGTTATTATTTGCCAAGTTTTCAAGACTATTCGCATGAAAAAAGGTATATATATACACAATGAAGCCTCAAGTCTTAGTCTGGCAGGTAAACACCATCAAAGCTAATTAACAAAGAAAAAGGATTTTGGCAGCATTAATAAAATGGGGCTACCAAACACCACTTTAACATATACAGAACATCACTAAAACAGACCCTGACAGAATTTTACATCTTTGTTACTACCAGATAACTTCATAGCAAACATGCACAGAATTCCACAAGCTTTGTATAGCTAAGGTGTCAATACCAGCCTAGGTGTAGAGTGAAGAAAGAGCTCACCATTAGAAGTGGTCTTTTTAAAATAAAAACTAAAGAAAAATGCACACCCACACACCAATAACACACACAGACACCCCTGAGGATAGTAAAAGCAGCACACAAGTGAGACAGACATCTATAACTACCCTGGTGAAGGCAGCAGTAGGGCATCATACAAGCAGAAAAAAGTTCAAGTGTGTCAGGATTTATAAGGACATCTTGAACATACTCTGCAATTCCTTAATTATGCTTAGACAGAAGTGAATCCTTATTAAAACAGGATGCCTTTTTGCTTACAAGTAGGATTTTGTCCTTTGACATACAGGAGTGACAGTAATACTGTGCAGCAGTTTCAAGGAAACCTGAGGGGTAAGCATCTGTGGGAGCTGGATGCTAGCCCTCCCTCTAGAAGTTAGTGAAAGCAAGCACAGGGAGGTTGTAAAATTGTGTCCTGCACTCAAGATTCCCACAAAGAGATGTAATTTCTCTTGTTATTAAAGTGCATTCTCCACTCTCTTGGTCCATTGTTACACTGATGTCCAGACATTTAAATTACATGTTCCCCTCAGTGTTTCCTCCTTTACATCAATACCAGTTTGCTCACACTCAGCACTCCCTTACTAGGTTAGCAATGTAACTACACCCTTTTGCCAGAATCTAGTTCTACAGGGCATGATTTCTTCTCCCTAAAATGCAGATCTCCACAGTTCTCATAGCATACTATTACTCCAATACTAGCATTACCATTGCCTCTGAGCTCCCTTCTTTATTCTGTTTCTTCTTTGTCCCATATTCACTTCACAGTCTCACTTCTGCTTAGAATGTAACCTCTGAAGTAGGGACATTGGTCATATGCAAGTTACTTCATAAAAATTAAACTCAAACAAATCAGACAGTTGGTAAAGGCTCCCAAAGAACTGATGATCACTCTGTGGGTCTCCGAGGCAATGCTCACTTAACACAGAACATATCATTTCACTTCACATGTACCTGACCATTCCATTTGCCATGCTGTTTACCATTTTCGCAAATGTTTGCTCAAGAGGCTTCTCTGAACCTTTTTGGTTAACCTGAGAAAGAAAATATTTTTTTAAAAAACACAGTATTACTCAAAAGCCTGCTTAAAAGAACAACAGCTTTTTCAGGAAGAAAAAGTAAAAGCATACCAGGTTGACAACCATTTGCTTTCCATAGCTAATTATTTGTGAGTCAAAGTGTCTTTGGAAGCCATCCATCTAGTAGAGAAAGGAAACGTGTTGACAGATGTACACTGCTATTAAGATCTGTGGTTTACAAGAAATATGTTCTAATCTTATTGATGATACCGCATAATTTTAACTGTTTGATGTTCTCTATTGTGCTAATATATTCCTACTTTCACCCCTCGAGTCCACTCAGCTCTCCTTAATAAACATGCCACATAAGTATCGTGCAGCTGTTTCATTTGCAGCTGCTGCTAACAAGAACCAGAAAAACTATCCCCATTGATGTACCGATCTTTTTTTTTTGTCAGGCTCTGAGCTCATCTTAAGGAGTACAAGACTTCTCACTACTACTTTTTAAAAATGAAGCTCAATTCAGTACTGCTGATTTTCATTCTTCCAATTACCATCCGTTACCCTATCACACACGAGCCCAGAAATATATTAAAGCACCAATATACAACAAACACTCACATACATGGTTTACTGACTTGCTGATCTGTGGCTTTGGTTTATACTTGAGGTTTGGTCTTTGAGACCAGAAAAAAGGAATTGATCCACGGGTCTGCAAAAGAATGGGAACAGTTTTAAACAAAAAGACTTACAAACTCACTTGCCATTTAAAAAATCAAGCAGACTGGTTTATTTTATTTGTGTGCATGCACATCTTGCATACAATCTGTATTTAGAAACATATATAGATAGGTAGCTCTGTCTAATTTAAGCCAGTTTGCCATTCCTTACACTGACTTTACCTGAACGAATGATGCCTTGCTCCCCTTGTAATGCACAATTTGTTCTGTTTCAACGAAGTTAGCAGCATGTCCTTCTGAATCAATACCTATGTAGGAAAACAGAACTCGTTAACCAGCTCAGACAGGCTGCAGTACAGTGACAGTTTATCAGCAAAAGGCTTCCTACCCTTCCCTTTCAAGTGCTCACAGAAAACATGAAAATACCACAGAGCTACCTGAAGACTGTAAATTAAACACCTTTGGCAAAAGTTTAACATGATCTATACCACATTTAACTTGAAAAAACAAAGTATACTTAACACATTTTGATATTTCTAGCCTTAGAAATTGAACAGTTGAATACAAAATGAAATACGAGTGCTTTGATACTAATATCCACTATTTAATAGCAATAATACTGTGGAATCTGCCAGTTTCTTCAAAAGTGTGTATGTTGGGAGTAATAACAGAAAGTAATTTAAATCCATTTCCTTGTTCACTTCTTAACTTGAAACAGTTAGAGAACATCGCTATTTAGGGCTCCCCGACAGCGCCAACAATGCTCTTAGTTGAATCTATTGCTAGGCCAAAAGGGCTATTACACACTTGCATTTAACAGTGTTAAAAACTCCTACAAAACTGTTGCAGTTACGTCTAGAAAGAATAAAGAGTCAGTTTTAAGAAACACCAGAACATGCTTGAGTTCATCATACAAGTTCCTAATATTTTCTTTGGAGCAACAGCCTCTGTCACACATATAGATAGAGTTTGCATTATTTTCAAAATAAATTTGCTATTTTACCTCTTACATAGTAGCGTACACCAGCCCTGAAACAGCTTCTTCTGGAAACCAGCAGCCAGTCAAAACACTTGCCATTAATAGAACAAGAGTGCATAGTGATAACTAATGAATAACACTAAGGAAAACCCCCAAGATTTCATTAGGATATTTCTATATATCAAGAGGTAGGTAACATCAAGGAACCAAGTGACCACATTCAAAGAGATTTGTAAACATTACTCATATCAGTAACAGTTTAATATTCAACTTGAGAGAATATTAGCATCAGCATAAGCATCACAAAAAGACAGACTGCAGGCAATGTCACTGATTACTACACATTAAAACTGCTTTAATTTTGAGAAAACTGGATTCCAAAGATTAATCTGTTTTATGATCCTATGTATATCATTAAGTGGACTGACTTCTGAACTTCTGTTCAGTGCTTCACCCATCTTATCCATAATTAAGCTATCTTAACATTTTATTACGCCTATTGCTTTTAACAAAAAAACCAAACCCCCACACTTCAAAAATGTTTCCTAGGCTTTTAGAAGAATCAATACCTTGGGCTGTTATACCTTGCACCTGTAAGTGCAACACGCATCACATTTACAGATGCTAGAACTAGCAGTAGGCTGGCTTTCAAATCAATGCCAAGAAAAATATACATGTACCATCTCCAGGGCAAGCTTCTTACACAAGAATGGTTTCCTGCTCAGCCTAGACAGCCCAAGTGCGGCAGATACACCATAATCCGGGACTAATCAACAAACAGCAGCCATTAATAACTATTTCCATTTTAGAGTCTTGTTCTGTGCTACTTATAATTGCCTTTATTTGGACTACGGTAAACTATCAAGTCTAATAAAAAACAGCATTCATTGTGAGTAATTTCTCCAGGTAAATTCACAAGCTTTCATCCTTTGCCCCTAAAAACTGAAACCCACAACTCCAAAGCAAGCAAAAGATCAAAGTGGTTGTTTTCTGCAAGCTGCAGTATTAACATACTGCAGTTTTCTATTCTTTGAGGAATCTAGATACTTTGTCTTAAGGCTGGTAAAGTAAACAATTTATTTTCTCTTTTAAAATAGCACACTTTACAGTAAAATTGACATTCTGCATTTATGATTAATTAGGACAAAGCAGCTGTGTCACACAAGCACCTAAGCTACATCAAAGAGCACACTGGCTGCATACACTGAACATCTTGATTTGTGTGCGTTCACACTAATACTCTGTAAAGAATTTGAAAAATATAATACAAACTGGCCCTACATAATCCAGAACATTCTCACAGTTCAAGAATTAAGACTGCAAAAAAGACCTATTCCTCTGCTTTCGTGGAAAAGCACTGCCAGATCCTATACCCTTTGATTCAACACTTGTACAGCCAACAGTTTCCTGCAAAAAAGGTTTCCTCTAAACTTAGCTGCTTAGAAATAGTCAGCCCATTTTCTGTCTGCAATCTGTCCAACTTAAATGACAACTTGCTATTGGCTACTTCCACACAAAAAAAGAACTCTTCCTTAGAAGGGGGATTTTTTTTTTTTAATCAGCAAGGGAAATATTAAACAGTTTGGGTAACCAAGACTTTTATCACCTATAGCCTAAGTATGCCCATTATTTCTCATCGCTGCAAGACCTGAACCCCAGTACAGACTGTCGAGCAAAATGTATTTAGGTTATATGGGGCAGGGGGTATAGGGGGGGAAGAATCTTATTTCATTTAAATAACTGCTAGTGGCACTGTAACAGGTCTGCTTAGGGCTCTTCCTAGCATTTTCGTCACTAAAAATCCAGTTTCTTTGAATTCTTGGGTTCTCTAAGGTGTTTGGTTTGTATTAGAACTACAACAGAACAGGTATTACTCATGCTAATTATTTATATAGTGAAAATAGGACAGAGGAAGGTGTTAGTTGCAGTCTGCTAACTGCGGTCCACCCAGACTCTTCCACCCAGGACCTGCAGGACAAAGATTCGGTTGTTTTGACAGTTCCTATTTGCTATCTTTCCTTGCTTCTCCACTTACTCCCACTACATTTTCCATTAAATGAAGTCACAGGAAAGAAGGACTGAAGATCTGCCAGCTGCTTACAGTCCTACTGGAACAGACCCAGGCTGGAAGCCGTTCCCTGCATACACCTGAGGGGTGTGCGCAATGGAGGAACGAAGGAGGACGGGCAGTCCAGTTTTGCTATTCCTTTTCATGCTGCCAGTCCAGGAGCACCTCAATCACACACTGCATGAACAACACAGCCTCCAGAAAGCATTAGGCTTACTCACAGCATACGGCCTCTCTCAAAAATAAACTCATGATTGCTTTGCTGAAAAGGCTATTACCCAAAGCGTTGGTGCAGGAAGAGCAGCTGGCTAAGAGCAGCATTCCAGCAGCCTTCGGCAGAACTCCTTATCCTTTTACCATCAAGAGGAACATCCAAAAGCACTCCAAGTCAAAACTGTTCTCCCTTATTTTATATCCAAAGCAAGTGCTAAGTGAAGGTATACTTACAGCAAAATAAAAAGTACTACTAAGGCTGATGTAAGTACTCGCCACATTCATCTTAACCTTCAATCCCATTGAAAGACAGTTGTGCAAATCATGCCTCTAAAATTAAATACGTTAAGCCTTAAAAGCAGAGTATTTGAGTTAACATGAGTGGGCTATCAAACAATGTGATGCTCCTATCTGAGCTACAACTTAATTCTGACTGTTCTGTTACAGTTGCCAACATGGCCACTAGAGCAGCCTCACTGGCAACCATTTTGCTGCTAGACTACCACACTCAGCACAGAGCTTTACAACAATAAAATAAATATTTACAATAAAAGGATACATCCGTGCATCACTGGCGTAGCAAACCTATGGATCTGAAACACACACATAATACATGTTAAAAATATTAAACACTAGCAACCAAAAAGGATAAGTGAGTGACTATGCCTTGTCTAGGTGGTGGGTTTGGTTTTTTTGATAGTTATTCCTTTTTTACTTTGTTTAGGGTGTAGTATTTCTTTGAGAAAAAAGTTCAAGGAAAACAGCACCATACATAATCCTTATTAGCAGGGAAAAAGTTGAAGTCTAATCCCAATTAAATGGCCTTGACAAAAAAACAAGCTGCTTTGTCCTCCTGTACATGGCATTTACTCTTCCACAAACATGCCAGGTATAAAGCAGTACACACTGAAAACCTTTTGATATTTTATTTGCTGTACGTCCACAGCAGGATGTAAGCAGAGGCAGTAATTAACACAGGGCTTCAGTAGGGAGTACTTTTATGCCAATACTCAAAACACTTGTTCCAGGGTTTCTCCCACCCTGCCACTCCTGAAAAACTTGGTCTTTCAAGAATGTTTAAAGTTCTCCAGAACTAGAAGTCCTAAGAACTTTTACCTAAAACTATTACTATAGCAAGCCACTTCTAGTCAGCATTAGGTCATGCTTCCCCCCCATATCATTTATCTCCCTTTTTCTGTTTTCATTGAACAGCCTCACTTTGCTTTCTTTGCTGTTCCCAACACTGCTACTCTCTCATAGCCCAAGCTTTGCTTGCATAGCACTATCCAAACCACATACCCAGTCATATGCCTCTGGAATATGCACAACAGCCCTTTACCAATTCCTATCTTCACATTCCAGAAGCACTGCACAATCCAGCCTTTTAGAACAGTGCTGTAATGTAAGAGCACATCTCCACAGGTGACCAAGACAGAAATAGAAGCAGTGCGCCATTTGCTTCAATAAATAAGAAGTACTGTTAGAGATAAAAGGTTGCTGTAGTGCAGAGAGTTTTAGAAGTTTAACACACAGCTGAAGTCTCTACTAGGAAGGAGCTTTGATCAGCCTGGTCATTGAGGTACTACAGCTATAGCTCACAGCCATGCACTTGTATTTGCTGGACTCAGTGAATTCAATGGTTACACTGTGCTAGTCCTCATTTGAAATAAACTGAAATAATCTAAATGGTTAGTCTTACTCAATTATCAGCTTTATGAGCTATTCACTAAGCAAATGGAATTTAAACTACATTCAGAGCAAGATGCTAGCCAAAAAAGTGAAGAGTGAACCTTGACTATACCTAAAGATAAATAAGTAGCTAAACTTCAAAAGCTTGAGAAGCATATGCTGTGCAGTCAAGCTTTCCCTTTGGTTTATTAAGTATGATCTCAGTACAGTATCTTCAAATGTAGACATTTCCAAAAGTCAGCTTTACTATATGTACTACCAAGGATGCCGACATGAAGTTTGAAAGCAGAAGACTGTCACTGTGCTAAACTAGAAGATGCATAGCCACATTACTTCAGACAGCCAGAATCTAGTGTAAGAGACAGAATTACAGGAAACTTGTATACTTTAGTAAAAGTATATTAGTCTTCTACCAATATAATCATTACAAAGTGTTTACCTCTGGTTGAGCAGCAAATTCTCTAAGAAGATGTCCGTTCCACACAAACCGTGGGTCTGCCTGTAGCAAGCAAAAAGCCAACATGCTTTTAGAGACCATCAGTTCTGTTTAGTTCAGCATAAAGGTAATACTGTAGTATCCAGATGGGACACCCTTCTTTCATCAGTACCCTTCATATCCTCAACATCTAAATAAAATAAGTTAAAAAAAGAACAGTTGTCTCAAAGCTCTAAGGGTGCTGCCTGACTCTTCAGACATGCGACACCACCAACAACTAAGCTGCAGTATCAGAAGAGCATTCTGGTCTTTGCCCTAAGTAATCAGGCCTTGAAGAAATTATCCAGAATTAAGAACAGCAGTAAGGTAATAATCCTAATGGGCAGAATGTAAAAATGCAAAGAGTCCTGTATGCAACAATCAACAATTCTGAGAACTGAAAGTTAAACAATATTTGTAGTTTATTTATATTCCACTACATAAATGATCCTCTTCAGCTTTGTGTATTTCCTATTCTTAATTCACCTCAAAAGTGTCTTGAGCAGGTTGCTGAGCACGTTCCAGAAAGCTACCAGATTAGTTACAGAAGTGCCATTTGCTGCAGAATGTTAGTGCAGACTCTGGGGAAGTGGCATAAATTTCAGCTTTATGAGGCAGCAAGCAGACAATACATCGCTGAGTATAAGGGTTAATTCAAGCTTGGCGTTGGAACAGTTCTTTGTCTATCAGGAAACAATAAACACAACTATCCACCAGAAACTGTTCAAATCCTACTTGCAGGACCTTGGACTAGTGAAAGAACACAATATGATGCTTTGGTGCCCCCCTGCATTGGGGCTGTTTCTTTCTACCAGCACTGTTTAAAAAAGAAAACGCAAACCCACAAGTACTGAACCAAGACACCCACACATCAACCACAGGCCAGGCTTCTCTTGCAAAGGTGGAGACACCCAAAATTGGTGCCATCCTTTTGTTAACCCATTATACTGCAGCCACATGACTGAAATGACATTAAAATTGTTTTAACCATCTCACATCTGAACTTCCTTGAAACTGATGCCTTTTTACTGTACTTTGCCTTCCAAACAATCTGAAGTGCCAAAATTGTAAAGGCAAACCAATCCTTTTGTGTCAGGCACTGCTCTTCCTGGTAAGAGTACTGCCGAGCAGCATTTGATAATGCAAAATAGTCCCCAACTATAAACTGATTTTAATTTATATATATATTTGTGTGCTGCTTCTCCAGCTTAGATAGTTACTGTAACTAAGAGACAGCTTCTCATGATTCCACTGCCACCTTCTTGGCAAAAGTACCACCACCATTGACTTCCAATGTTTCAGTATTTCGGTGCCTAGACAATTTAGACCTCGTTTATGCTGCCGTGTAATAAGTTACCAAATTAAAGATTCTGGAACTCTGGAAACAAGATAATTTCAAGCTCAAATTGCGTTTAAGACAAAAGCAGTATGTTGAATTCATGCTTCAAACATAAGTAATAAGCACAGTTTAGACAGAATACAACATCCCAAGGGAAACAGCCATAAACCCCACAGTTTCTGTTCCACGTTATCCTGGAACAGAATACCAAGTTGCACACCATTTATTCCACTTTGGGTGTGTCCACCCCTTTATTCTAGGTCAGAGAAGTGACCTGCTTTCTTAGTTTTTTTCTGCTTAGTTTCCTCTTGTTGCAATTAGAAGTGCTCAATATTAAAATCAGAGACAAACTTTCATTTATTTTGAATTCTTAAAATCCATTTAAAGCAGAGTTCAAGAAGTACTTCTAACTGCCTGATCCAGAAGTCTAACATCACACTAGAGCAGATTTCTAGAACTTCATGTTGCTCACAAGCTATAAGACTTAAAGGGTGGACTAGTAAGCTCAACCACAACCCCTAACAGTTTTGATAAAATACTGCAGCACTGAACAAACTCATGTGCTGAAGCTTTACAAAACAGCATTTCCACCCTTCTTCTAAGTACCCTATGACGCAAACTCAAATTGTAACTTGACTCTGTATACTTCGCACACTTGCCTAGTTACTTGTATTTCCTCTTGCTATCAGCTGCTTATTCCAGACAACTGTCACAGTACAACTCAATTAAAATCAGAAATAAGTCTAGTTACACAGTTCAGCAACATTGGGCTATTTTTTGCTAGTTCAGTTATAAGGACTTGCATTTAAGCAACATATAAATCTGTCTCACTAGTCTAGTGATTAAAATAGTAAAGCCATTTTTAGTTTTAACAGAGGACCATAAATGCTTTAAGTGTCTACTACCATTTAACATACTAAAACATTGTTAAAAAAGGTTTAAGCTCAGGTGCTGCTGAAATTTGTAGTCCCATTACATCATTCTAAGATTTACATAGTTTCCTTTCGTTTGTGATAGTTTGTTTTGACATCTAAATATCAGCTGCATAAGCTAAACTTAAGCCATGTAGAACTGATCGACAATGTCCGAGACAAATACTAAGCAAAATTAAATCCTTACCCTCTCTAGGAGGCTCATTTCCTGGAACTCTGGGCTCGTGTTCGCTAACCGTTGCAGAGTATGTGTTAGGTCATATGTTGTTGAGAAGTAAAATCCATCCACACTCAAGACATGATTAAGCATTGATAAAAACACTTTATTGTCCTGCAACTGTGGGGATGAGAAAAAGAGGACAGAAGAGCTCTCATTTATTGCCATTGAATATCTCAAACTACTGCTACTTTTAGAAGTGATGAGATTAGCTTTGCTAGTGCTCTAGCAACACCTGACATCACCCAGATATTACTGTACAAGAAGGAAACTATGAGATTACAATTTTGATATCAGTTCACTGATAACTTAGAGCTAGCTAGCACACTGCAGCCAGATTCTGCAAGAACAGTAGAAGGGAGAGTAGAAAACTGTATTCCTGTGAGGTATATGTTCCAGCTACTGGTATTAAACTAATACTAGCTACTTCCAAACAAAAAGCAAGCCATTAGTTATCCTACAAACCATTTGGTCAAATATACCAAAACAAGATGGCAATACAAAAGGAAGGATATAACTTACTGTCAAGATTATGCCAATAACCTTGTTCTGGTTCAAGACTATGCTCATTCCTTTCCTGAAAGAGCATCAGATTTCCTTTCAGCTCTGTTGGTTGGTTATCCACCCTTATCTACTCTATCAATCCACAGCACATCTGTTTTAAACAATCTTCATCCTCTCCCTCCCTCAAAAAAAATATCAATTCTTCCTTTATATCAATTATGTAATTGAACAATTCTACAAATTAGGCAAGAGATAATTAGATAACAGCAAGGCATCTTACTGTAGGGACTATCGGAATAGCAGAGCTGTGAGAAAGACTTAACAGGAAGAGCATGAAGAAGAGTGTGCCGTCTCAAGAGGGGGGAAAATGCACAATATGCAGATCAAACTCTGGGGATGATATTCTAAGTCACACAAAGTGAGTTTGTTATCTTGAATGACATAACTTTATATACACCTATACTCAAATACTGCAACAATATTTGACGCCTGAACAAATCTGAGGGAAAAAGTATAGTTCAAAGAGCTTCTTAAAAAAATGTTCATAGTCTCATCAAATTAGGTCCTGTGGTAATGGACATTAACGTAAGGTAACGTTCCCCCACACTCCTCTAATCAATCCACCTACCTGAATATCAGTTAAGTGTAGCATGGTCTTCTTGTACGAGAGGATGTCAAAGTCTGTTGCTTTCCAGATTGCATGACTGAAAATCTCACCTACTTTTTTCTTTTTTGTTATTACAATAAGATACGTGCCTGCAAACCAGAAAGAGCAAAGTTAAAAAAATAGATGCGCTATATTAAGAAAAGCAGCCTACAGCCATACCAGAAAACTGAAACCAGTAGTAAGAGTGAGGTTTCTTCAACTTACACCTAGGATTTTATATTCTATGTTCTTAACAGCAAGCGTATGGAACAAACACTTCCTAAGCTACCCATTTCTCTATGCTCACAGATCTTGAGCTATTCATTAAGTTTAAGAATTTTTTTTTTAAATGGACAAGAAGTATCAGCTACACTTTAGACCTGAGACAGTCTGAAAGTCTCTAGGCTTGCAAATGCAGAAAGTGGCCAATGGTCTTGAATGTGGTTTGGAAAGCTAGTCTGAAATACACAAAAGGAAGCATGACTCAGAATCCAAAAAGCTGATTCATCATATCCTGAAAAAAATATTTATCCTAATAGGTTCAAAATGGAGCAAGGAGAAAAGGGGTTCTTTTAATAATTTAAGACAGGAAGCTTGCCCTTTTCCTGGATGCATAAGTAACAAAGCAAACAAACCCATGGTCATGACAGTTCACTTAAAGCAATTTTTACACTTTTGGTAAACACAACATAGCCTTATTTCTAAGGCTACCTTACTCTGGTGCCTTTTTTTTTTTAAGTAAAAAGTTTGTTAATTAAATTGTATGTTGATGGATAAAAACGTCTCAGCATCTACATCTTATAACCGTTAAATGCTTGCTTACAATTCCAATAAAGCAAATCAACAAGCAGGCCATACAGAAGCACAGAGCCAGAAGTCTAGTACATTTTTGTACTAAAGCATTCAAAATATCAATGCCAAAGCAGAAACAGTTCACATTGTATGTGGTAAGTTTACCCATTATTTGTATTTACTACTGTATCTAGCTATACACCAAGTTTTATGGACAAGTGAATTATATCAGGTATCTATTCCATATAATTAGTCAAAGAACAGGTACCACCCCCACTTTGACATCCACAGCTCTAGTGTTACACATTTAGATGGAATATTCAACCACTTGAGATGCAAACATGCTAGAGCATTTTTAAGTTTAAGTATTGCTTTTGGCTGGTATGTCAGCAGAACCCAGATACCTTACGAGAACAGCACATTACATCCACAACTATGCTACAAAGATGCTGCACGAATAGATACATTTAATCTGACGGGAATTTTCAATGTTGTCTTTTCCTATCTGGGTATCCAACCTTCTGTTTGATATTTTAGAGCTTCAGGTGTTACTTCAGCAATTTTTCCCCCCTTATTACTGTAATAGGCAAAGAATATTTATGCTTGTTAAAGATACTGCACTGCTAGATAGGCAACCAATTTTACATTTATTTGTTAACTGAACTGCCTAACACCACTTAGCTAAATATTTACTTTAACTGTATCTTCTTTAGTTTGACAGTTGTATACTAACACACACTGCAAAGCTTGGCAGAAGTGGAAAGAAAAAATCCAACCTAGTAAAAGAATATATTGTCCATATTATATAATAGTCAGATGAATGAAAGTCATTATCAAGCCTGTAAGTTGTGAAAATTTCCCTTTGGGGCAGTTCAGTTTTAAAACTGTCGGGTACTTGACAAGCCCTAAGACACAGGTCTCCATTACACTGCTCTTACTCTGCAAGATCCACACTTCTTTAGAATATGTGCATATGAAGTTCAGCAGATCCTGCCACAAGTTACTACTTTTAACACAATAATACTTCGCTTCTGTTGAGAATATTGCAGTGAGTGAACCTAAATCCTTTCTGCATATGGAAACTTACTCAGTATACATGGTTCTTATTACACCATTTTTCAGACTACTTTAGCCTCAAATAATAAAGTCTACACAAGAGATCTTTTGAATAGCAAGTTACTTTCTTGGAAGCTCAGACTTTACACATCAGGTTTATATGTGGCAGTAACTGTTTAGATCTGAATGCCACTGAGACAGAGAAAGCAGACAGCTTATCCTTACCTTATCCTACAACTCCCTAAAATACAGACTTGTTCCAGTCTGTCCTTTTTCTTTTAATGTTGAATTTTCTTTATATTTGTAGGATAGTTGGCGCACAACCATTACTTGCACATCTGCATCTACTAGTCTATCACCCTGAGTCACTCCAAGTTATTTGTGTGCCAAGATTACTGATTTTAAGTCAAACTTTATGACCCAATATTTGACTGCTGCATCAAGTCCTGCAACTAAGATCAAAATAGTTATGAAGGGTAAGTAGATGAAGTTCTTTGCATGCATTTAAAACGCATTCCTTAAAACTCAACAAGCTGCCAGTTAACTGTACCTTTAGAGCAGCTACACCACCCTCTAGCAGCCAGAACGAAAGCCCATCATACTGACGAAAGTGTATCCTCAAACACTTGCAAATACTACTTTTGACATTAAAGCTTATTTAGCAATGTATTTTGCCTAAGTATTTTCAAGGAGTACAGATCTCTTTTCCTTACCTGCCACCAATCGGATTGTTCCCAAAATACCATATATAGGCCTCGTAACAGCTGAAGGAGGAACATCTTTCTTAACTGAAAAGCAGAAGAAAAAATTCAGAATTTCTGACTGCATCTTTCAGGACTATCTAAAAAATGATCAAACTAGGTTTGCCAAAGCTTCTTGGTCAAACCTCAAGTTTTGCTAGAGTCTGAAGTACAAGAAGCAATGCATCAGAATTTCAAAGCCTGATGGGGGGACAGAGGGGAAGATGTGGAAGCATTTCTCATGTTTAGTCAAAGTGGCCATTCAATTTAATAAATTCAACCTCATTCACACGATAGTATAGCAAGTAGACTCCTCAATATATTGTCCTGTCAGCTTCCAGAACCTTTTTATTTTGAAGACATCAAGGACAAACTGTAAATGCTTGTGCCTCCCACTTCTGACTGCTTCTTCTGAGCCTCAGTCTATTGCCATTTCAGAAGACCTAGTTCACTTTTTTATCTATCTCTGCAAAACTACCAACAACAGCATTCATGTGGCAAGGGATACAGTATTCCAAACAACATACTAAGAGATCCAAAAGGTATCCAGATATCATTTAGAAGTCCTAGCACGTTAAACTTTCATTATCCACATTTTGAGGATAACAGAAGGAATACTAGAGAAGTTTAAAAAACACACACCCACACCAGAGTTTGGCATTTTCCCAGAGACTACAGAACAGAGGAATACAGTGCTTGAACTTTCCTTTGCTTTAAGCACCTCGCAGGTTCCTCTGATAGAACACCAGCAATGAGAACAGACGTAGACTAATAAGATTTGGGATAGCTATCTTTACAGTTTTGAAGGAGAAATTGAAATATTATACTACCACACCAAAAGTATCAGTGGGAAGAGCACACTGCTCTGCATGAAGTATATAAGAGGCCAAATAAAAGAAAGAATGACTGCTTTTACATTAATATTACTGTAGCATTTCTGTCTGTTTAGAGATTAGTAATACTGAGGTACAAACTCCTGAAGCATCAGAAGGGAAGTCACCCACTGCCTTCATCTCATGTTGTCATTTAATACAAGTTCTTTGATTGTTTTTATGCATTAGTTTCACACTCTCAAAAAAACCTAAAGTTTTGAAGACCTCAACGTCAGAATGCTTAAGACTACTTGCACTGACATTTGAATCCAGATTTGCAACACAGAACCAAATTTAAAGTGAGGGCTTTTTACTGGTTTTGTTTCTACAGGCTTTATTTAAGGCTAAAACCTGAGTTTTCACAAAAGACACCACTGGAAAAATTCAGCAAAAGCTGCAGAAGCCCAGTGTTCAACCCTTCCCATGTTTGATCTTCCAAGCCCAGCTAGCTTAGACGAGTCAGTTCTTACTGTTGTGCTGGGCAGTCTTACCAAAAAAAAAATAGAGGCAAGCACCATCACCCTGGTCACCCACTGCATCAGTCCCACAGCAAAAAGGCATTTCAAACGAAGTTCTCTGCAGGACAGAATACCCAGCACAGTTTTAAAAAAGTAAAGATAAAACAATTATCCCCACACCAACTTAAGGTTCTGAAGTTCTTCTCCGAGTGCCTAAGCAAGACAGACAAAAAGAACAAAGATGCCTATATTGAGAAATATTGCTGAGGAGAATACCTGTAAGAGTAACTTCCGTGGAGACTCTATCAATTGCAAGCACATCATCTGCTCCATCATCACAAGCTTCCACATAGAACTTCTCTGGTGTTATATGCCTTTAAGATAACAGATAGAAAAAAGGAATTTGTTTAGCAACACTTACTTCGGGTTTGTTTATTCTTCACAATCTGAAGAAGATAAAAAAATTAAGCCTTATTTCAGCTGCAAAAAACAATTCTCACTGAATTGCTTCCCAACAGCCACTGATGTTGACGGTGGGGAAAAAAATAAGCCAAGCTAATCAGTTTTTGCAAAATCTATGGCTTGTTTAGTAATCTAAATTCCAGTAATAACCAAGAATTAAAAGACATGTAAGTGAGTTTGTGTACATAGTGGTCCACTAATTCATGTAAACTTGAACTATAGACTTAGAAGTCTGATAAGCCAAAACCAAACTTCAAAATCACGAGTTTAATCAAACACTTTCTAATATAGCAACCTCAAGTACTACATCCCTTACACAAGTCTAGCAAGCAGAAAAATCACATCCTAGGTGATAAAAACCATCTACTACACATTAGTATTGTAAGCATCCACTGGAAACAACACAGAAAATTGGAAAAGTTAAAGTAGCACTAGTTTATTGAAGCAGGTGTCTCAGCATTGCCATGTCACAGCTTAGTTAGCCAGGGCTGTGTGACACACATGGGGTCGGTAACATGTACCCTCCCCACTGAACACATCAGACAAGCCATACACTGACATCCTGTTCAGACTTCATAGCTATCCTTCCCGACAGAAAAACTGTATGTAGTACAATGCTAGCCATAAAATTAAACATAGTTTTCAGAAATATTCTTTAAAAATACACCAGTTGAGGTACTTGCAATGAGCCAGACATGTTATACTGTGCAACAATTCAAGAGTTATGCAGAAAGGACTCGTAGCTGTGCATAGGAGATGCTAAACAAACAAACCCAAACGCTCTTGAACTAGCATTCTTAACTCTCATAATTATTTTTTCTTTCTTTAAGGCTTGACAAGAGCAGAGATCAGAGTTTTAAATATCTTGTTCTGGGAACTTATTCTACCAGATAGATATTTTTAGGCTCTGTCTCCCTAAATAGAACTTGCATTTCTTCACATCTTTTGTGCATTTTTAATCCTTCAGAAAGCTGAATTAGAATCCCAATTTAGATCAGAAAAGCCCGTGTTAAAAGAGGTCTAGAGGACCACTTAACACGTGTAACGCCCCCTTCCACCCACCAAAAGCAGGACCAGCTTCAAAGTTTATCCAACTTCAAAGTTAAACCCTGTTTCTTAGGATGTGTTCTGACTCTCCCCAAGGATGAGGGTTCTACAACCTCTCTGGGCAATTAGAGGAAAGCCAGAGACCACCAAATGCTTAACTGAACTAAACCCCAAACACCGTAACACAACAAACTGAAATCTATCCTTAAGTGCTCATCAGGTCATTTAACTTCTTTAAAGGAAAATTAAGTCTATGGGCCCTAAAATGGTAAATGTATCAACAGTGTTCCCTTTGTAGAACAGCCTCCTTAAAATTTTCACGTACATGTATGAAATGCATTATCTTTGAAACTAAAAACATCCGACTAAGAAACACAAATGTGCTGTTTGTTAAACACTGAAACCTTAAAACCGCTGCTTTCATTGCTTTTAGTTTTGATGACATGCACATGTGCACCCCTGGCTCTTTAAGGGGGTTTCATGACAATAATAGGAGCCATTTTTACAGTGAAAAGCAAACAAGCTTACACAGCTAAAATGGGCAAGACAAGTTTAAGGATACTTAGAAGCCCTCAATTTGTTAAAGAACTCAAAAAGAAATCAGGATATGCTATCTAAGCTGCAGTCAGGAACTTACTGCTACTTGGCAGGAGACAGTAGCAGGCTTTCTTCCCCACAGTAGAAAGCTGCAGCTACTTCTATCAGTTTAGTTGAACAGTCACCTTTTTCTGGGACATCAGTTGACACACAAGACTCCAGCTAAAAAAACTGAGGAAAAGATGCTGCAAAGTTTAATATTGGACCCGTTATGCCTTTAACAGATGCTTACGTACTCTTACTCATCTGACACTCTTAAGCAAAATAATTTGAAAAAATCCTTTAAACACAGCAGGATGTAAAATAGCACCTAAAGTTGTGAGAACGATAGTTTCGTTTTTTAAATACTCTGTACAAAAACCACAGCCTAGGCAAGACACTTACACTGACAGTACAGAGCACAACTGAGTATTTCCATCCATGATCAGTATTTTTAAAAGCTGCCTTTTTCATTACAAAACACAGCCATGACAGTATCATAGTGCCAGCACTCATTCACCTGTGTTTAGTTACAGCCTGTTCTCAGACAACTGAGAAAGTTTACAGGTGTAGAATAGTCATCATATAAAGAAGTTTTATATTTACTACACTCGAATAATAATTTCTCCTTGAAGAACATGAAGTCTTTTACTCTCACCATCCACAACTTAAGATAAATGAGAGAATTAAGGTGCAAATTATGCCTGGTCTCTCAGTATGTGTCATATGCCCTGCATCACTAGACCAGCCCCCAGCATCTCTCTTTCAAATCCTCACCCATATTTTGCCTTCTGTCACCTACCACTGCCTTTTAAAACATTTTTTTTCATCACCTTGATCTCTTCTTACACAATGCTTGCACATTTCTAACTTTGCTTAAACTACATTTTGCCTTCAACAAACACCAAAAAAAAAAGAAAACTTTGCAATCAAAATCCTCCTTCCCATGGTCTTCTACAAGACCAGATTTGGTCACAAAAGCGTCATGGAGAACACAAGACAACTTATGCCTGTTTTCAGTTCAATGAACCAAATCAGCTCTAGGCTTCAGCAGCTTGCAGCACACTAGAACAGTCTCATTGTTGACTGTTTCAAAGCTTTGGGTGGTTTTGTTTTGGTCATTTTTTAGGCGGGACAGGAGGACATCAAGCTGCTAGCCTATGAAGTTGAGAGAACTTAAATACTTCTCTCTTGGGATCACCATTAAAAACTGCCTAAAACACAACTGCACAACACCAACTGAAAAGCCTAATGCCCTGCAAAATGTTAAATCCTTGCTTCAGAAGTGGGAGAATTAGTGCTCTTCAAAGTTTTTAACAGGAAGATGAATCACTTCATCCTTGCTTCATTTGTGTAAATAGCTGAAAGTTTTCTATAGTTAATATGGTTGAAGGAGAGGACAAGACTCAAAAAGGTTTCAGCTCAAGTGTTCATTTACAATCTTAACAATTACCAGAACTAGGCTAGTAGTCTCATTCTCATTTAGATGAGCTTTTAAACCATAAGACTGCTACAACTAAGATTGCCTCTCACTTCTCTTTCAGGTAGGAAGCTTATGAACACTGCTTGCAAGAACGGTGTTTTTCCACAGACTCTACTCAGCATCAAGTCTGTAAGTCTATGACAAGGTTGGAAAGATAACACATGCTTATTTTAATGATCTTAGGAGATATTAAATGCTGAACAAAGGATCATTCACAATGAGTAGGAATCTGTAGACAGATTCATTCTATTCTTTTAATGAACTAAGGAACAGATGAAAGTCCAAGTGCTAGTATTACATGAAATATAATAAAGAAATCTGTATTTTCAAGATGCCCATAAAGTCTGTAGTTATTTTTGGAACTGGTTTCCATTCAACAGGCCATGTTCTGCTTTTGTATAACCTTCATGTTTGATAGCATAGCCTACCTTCTCCTTGGCTATGTTGTCACTGCTGTCTATAGCCATCCAAAACATCAAGAACTTTAACAGCAATATCTTGCTTCCCTTACAGCTTAACAGCACATAAAACCTTCACAAAATTTGGGTTCTTCTTACTTTTCTAATACAAAAAAAAAATCATGACTACCATCATCACGGGCTATTTCTCAGTATTGCTAAAGAACAAAGGGAGTGATAAATGGAAATATTTGGCATCGATACTACTCAAGAAAAGGAAAGGTATTGAACTGCAACCACCAAATTCATGTTTCAAATATTACTGAAGGTGACTTGGATGTCATTTTGAAATCTTCTCCTACTGAAACTGTGTGGATTGCTGCCAAGAGATAAAGCAACTCACTCACTAGATTTCATTTCTACAATTCAAAGTTGAGAAAAGTGTTGATTCCCAACACAACAGAAATGTAAAAGCAAAAATCAACCTCTGCCCACTTACACCAAGTGCAAATCAGGCTTTTTTTCATTTGTATATTTGTTGTGAAATTTCACTTCATTACTTAGACTATATAAAGCACTGTTGTATATCACAAAGATGATGCAGAGTTACAGCCCACATTTTAGTTCGGTTGATCTTGCAAGAATATTCCTGTGTTCAGATACAGCATGAAAGAGGACCCATCGTGCTCTAATGGCAACTAAAGATAGTACTTCACTCAATATCATTTAAACCTTCCAGGCCTCAATCGCCAAACCCTTACTTCAGTAATTGATTATTTCACCATAAATACTTAACATTGCTCTAATGCAGGAAAATCTTTGATGTCAGCCTCTAAATACTGTAATAAAGCAAGCCAAAAAGCACACCCTGTACCGCACAGCAATGCGTTTGCTGTACTCAAGATACCGAAGTGGTCTGCAGCAAGATACAGGGAAGGCTTTAGTATATGCAGAGTCCCAACAGCATGTTAAGTAACAGTGCTAACACGCTGATGGTTTCAACACTCCAGAGATTCCAGATTTTCTAGGTGAACAGGTGTGCTAATTATACATCTACCATAAATATTACTCCTCAAGCAGAAACAGCTCAAGGAATTGGAACATCTCCCATGGAGCAGTAGTTGTTGCAGGGAGAAGAAAGGGAGTATAATCCCAGGATTAAAAAACCACTAATGGAAATACCATTTAAAACAACAACAAAAAAAGCACATATTAAAGGCATAGCTTCATAACAGCTATGTCCAGTTAAGTGTCACTTAAGATGACAAATAATTTACTGCATAAATAAATGCCCTCAATCAACATCCCTGAGCTTGTCCACGACAGCCACTTAATTTAAGTAGGGAAAAAAAAAAAAAGATGTGTAGCTGTTTTTTCCAGAAGTATTATCCAGTCTCTGAAAACTCAGTCTAGAAAACAAGCAAAAAAAACCCAGAAAGACAAGATGCACTTTTGATCCCCTCCCCAGATACAGACAGGTGGAAGGCACTGTGTTCAAGTGCAATAGCTACTAATAACTGACAAGTACTTTCACAAAGCATGCAGGCATAACTGTAGGCAAAAGGAGTTAAATTTGAAACAGACAGTATCAGAGACCCACAGGATACTGAGAATGCTATCAGCAAGATAAGTCATCATCCAAATACAAAGTAAAAGAGTTATTTTAACTGAGCCTAAACAACAGCCAGAATTCTCTGTTCTGCAGACAGCTTTACCGATCTGTTTTTATTCATTAATTGGAGTGGTAGCTTCACTACCATCTACTAGCTTGCTACCTACAGCAGCTGTTTGAATTTTACAATTTATTCATAAGGCTATGAGAGGAAGCTAAATAAGTATAACCGTGACATAGATGACAGCTATAGGTAGCAGTTTTCAGGTTAATAGCTTTCCCCAATAACTGCTGGTGTAACTCCACTAGCTCTGATGGTAGCAGACACTAGACACCAGCATTTTTACCTGTATCACCTGAACTTGTCTGATTACATTGGTCAAGGCACAAAGGGTTTGAGTCACTACTTTTGACAGAAAAACATAAGGTTTGCCTTCTGAGCTAGATCCTGTGATTGCATGTAATGAATGGGACCCCACAGAGCGCTACAATCAGTGTGGCTTCGTAGAGGGCCACCAGACTAGCCAGAAAAGGTGCAACTGCAGTATCTGACCTCTTCATAGTGAAAATGAGAGGTCAGTTAAAAAAACCACCAAAACACTGTTACCACTAAACCCCCAAACTGAAATCTAGCCTGGATTTCTCAGAACATTCTCCTTTGACTTTGCCAACCTAGTAAGTTTGACTCATCACCCAAGTTGTGGCCCTGTATCTTAAAATGCTTGGCAGAAAGTCTGCAGGCATCACCGCAGCTTGGTGTAACAACAGGGAAAAAGCCTGTTTTTCAGAACATGAGACAACTGTTTAAGTTCGTAAAAAAATAATTCATGTTAAACCACATTTGAGACAGCCTTGTTCTCAAAAAATTCACAGCTTACTTTTAGTTAAGATTAAATGAGAAAATTCTTTACTAGCCTGTACCCAGAAAAGTGCTTTTACTTAAAAATTCTCAGTAGGAATGACTGTGTACTACAAGTCACACAACTGCTACTCCTACAACTTACCTTTTCTCTTCTGCTGGCAAAAAGATCACAAATTCAGCTTAAAGACAGACAAATACTGTTCAGGTGACAAGAGGAAAAAAGCTTTCTGCCAAATAAGCAACTCTTTCAGCCATCACTAATGACCTTACTTTTCAGTAATACTCAATTTTATCTCCAGTGTCTGTGTACCCTCACACAGCTACCTAATCAAAATAAGGAAAGAAGCCCAGTGATTTTTAAACACATAACAGCGTTATGTCAATCTGTTTACACAGATCTGTAAGAAATATCTGTTTGCTTTGAATCCGAAAGATGACAGTCAAATGAAATTTAGAAGAGCATTAAATACAGTTAAGCCAGGCTTAAAAATCATTTTCAGATACCGCTGCCTGAAAATGGCATCAGTAACTCAATTACAAAGTTTCAAGCTAATCTTTAGAGGTCAGAAGCCTGGGAATGCCTTTAGGACAACACAAGGACATTTCACTTGGCTTCAGCCGTGGAGAGTCTCATGCTCACAGTCATTTTTCCAGGAGTCCCAGCCGGCCAGGACGAGGGCTTATGGCAGAAACGCCTCTTCAGTTTTAACTTTGCAGTGCTTGGGTTACGCAACTTCTTTGGCTGTATAAAAGGCACCAAGCAAACATCTGGCACGCGTAAGTTCAAAGGGCTACATTCTCCCCCGAAAAACTTTAACAAAACGATTCCAGCGTGAGGTTAGAAGAATTTATTTGAAAAGTTACAGCAGGTGCTGGGCAGAAGAGTCCTAAACGTTTCAAATCATCAGCTGGCATCAAAAAAACACCACCCAAAAACAAAACCAAAAAATCCCAAACCCAAAACAAATCAACATGAAAGAACCAACTGTGCCACAACAGACTGACGGGCAAGTACGCCTAAGGAGCCTTCTGCTGGCAAGCGCCACTGTACACAGACCTTTACATCAGCACCGGCACTGGAGCTGCTACGAGTCACCCGCGGGGCGGGCCCCAGGCAGCCCCCGCCCGCTGCTCCGCCGGCGCCCCCGGGACAGGGCCGGGCACTGCGGCTCGCCGGCCGCGCCGCGGAGGGCACCGGGTAGGGCCCGCCGGCACCCGCCCGCCGGTGTGTGCAGGGGCGGAAAGGAGCCGGCCGGGTGGCCGCCAGCAGCGCCTCTGCCCGGAGCGGCGCTACCAGGCGGCGGGCGAAAGGGGATCGGGTCCGTGCCGCGGCCAAAGTCCGCCCGCCGCGGGGGCTGCACGCAGCCGCTGCCTGGGGCCGAGCCCTCCGCGCCGGCCCAGGAGGCGGGGCAGCGGCGGGAGGCTCGGCACGGCGGCGCGGGGCGGCGGGCAGTCGCGGGGCTCCCGGGGCGCGCGGGTCCGTGAGGGGAGCGCGGGACGGGCGGGGAGGGCACGGGCGCCCGCTTCCCCACGGCCGGCCCCGCCCCGCCCCTCCGGCGGGACCGGTAGCGGCAGGTGACCGAGCCGCGTACCCCCCCCCCCCCCCCGGCGGGTCACTCACAGCTTCAGGCTGGCGTAGGCCGCCGCCGCCGCCGCTGCCGCCGCTCCTGCTGCTGCCGCCATTCGTCCGTCTCCGGCCGCCGCCGGCTCCGCGTCGCTCTCGCCCCCTCCGGCCCGGCCGCTCCCTCCCTTCCAGACTGACGCGTCCCCCAGCCGCGAGGGACGGGACCCCGCACAGGACAAACCTACTCGGGCACGTTAGCGAGCCCGCAGGGCGGGGCACCGCCTATAGAGGAAGGGGGAGGGCCCGGCCTGACTCTCCAGCCCCGCGATTGGCCGGACCGCCGCGCTCTAGCCCCGCCCCCGGCGCGGCGCGGGCCAGCAGGAGGCCGCTAAACGGTGACGTGCTGCCGAGAGCGGGAGGGGCGGAGGCGTTCGAACGGAGCCGGTGGGGACTGACTAGCGCGTGGGTGGGTGGGGAGCCACGCTCCGGGAGAGCCGCTGGGAGGGGCGTCGGCGGGGAGGTGGTGTCGAATTAGCTGTCCTCTGGGGGACGGCCCCGCCCCCAGGCGCGAACTGTGGTGAAGTGAGTGTGAGGAAACACTATAACCCGAGCAGGGCCAGTGGCGCAATGGATAACGCGTCTGACTACGGATCAGAAGATTCTAGGTTCGACTCCTGGCTGGCTCGGCTGCTCATTTTTTTCCTCCTTTCTTGCCCCACCTTAACTCTCTTTTTTTTAACCTCATGGACTCCAGCCTGAGGGTGCTGCCTGCACCACCGCTCCTGGGCAGCCCCCGCTCCTGCTCAGACCCACCGTGGCCACCTTCATTCCCCCGGTGTAGGGGTCTGTCAGGTGCAGGGGCTGGCTGGCGTTACAGGGGTTCATGCTCTTGCCAGCACCCCCTGACCCCGCAATCGCCACCTCGGAGATGGCTGCTGTGGGGGAGGCTGGTGCCCACCTGGGCACCCTGGCTGGGGCGGGGAGCCCAGTTCTGGGGGTTCAGTATAGACCCAGCCTGGGGCACCTCCTGGCCAGTTTCCCACTGGATCCAACCCCCTGGGTACCATCCCCCAGTTTTGGGCAGCTTCTTGCCTCGAAGAGGGGGAACCCCACACTGTAATTACAGTCAATGCTATTTATTCACTTCATTTTAGCCAATAGCTCCATGCTGCCGTGGTGCTCTTCCGCCAGTGGTACCTGAGCATCCTGCCTTCAGACATAAGGTGGCATGGCCACTGATAATGAAGCCTATGGTGGCACCCCAAAACCCTCTAAGGAACCCATCCCCACCAGCACTGCAAAGGAGAGCCCCATGCTGGGACCAGAGCCTCTCCCACCCATAGACATCCCTCCCCAGTCCCTCACCAAGGGAACCAGGTCTCCCCAGAGGGACGCTGGGGCAGGACAGCCTCCGATGGGGCTGCAGCAAACACGGCCTGCTTGTGAAGGACTGAAAATCCCCAGTGAACCCCACTAAGGAGGTTCCCCCGACCAGTCACAGCCTCAGCCACTGATGGGGGGGGGCCAGGAGGAAGGCAGAGCTTGGGAAACAATCATTCACAGCGTAACTTCCTCCTCGTGGACTCTGGGCGATGACAATCACTGTAATTTTAGGAAAGAGTTCACGCTGAGCATTGCTTGATGATACTGTCTTTAATCACTGAAATCACAACAGGCCCGTGGCTTCGCTCCTGTTGCCGGCCTTCGTTCTTTATAAATATTTAACAGCACAGAAGAAAAGAGGGCTGTGTTCACAGGTGGCTAAGGTTAGTTACACCAGCACAAATCCTAAAATACTCTCTCCCGGAGTTGAGCTTTGAAGGAAACACGAAACCAAATAATTAGTACCGTTCAGTATCGTTAGCGAGGCTCTGGATTTGCTCTCTGCACACAAAGCCACAGCCTGCGTGTGTGTGCCCAGGTCCCCGCCTGGCCGTGCACCGCAGACCTGCTGCACGGGGACCAGGGCCGGTGCCAGCGTGGGAGCTGCAGCCTGGCCACCCCACGGGGACAGTTTCTTCCCGTCTCTCATCTTGCCTTAGCGGGCTACGGATGCATGTTGCCATGCGAGCTTCTGGCTGCCCTGGAAGAAAGCAGGGGGAGGATTTTTATTGCTCTGAAAAGCTTAATGTTGCTTCTCCTTAAGAAAAGGGTGGGTGAGCAGCTCCAGGCTCCCTCTGGGTTCACAACAGGCAGTCTGCCCAGCCAGCTCCGGTAAGCACACCTAGCGCCACCGCAACCAGCGAGTGGCCGAACGCAGAGATGGAAAAGAAAAATGAAAGCACAAATGCAGTGCCATGAGAGATGCACCCCCTCCCAGCTTCTTCCAGCGACGCAGGCGCTCGGCCTCAAGAATCTGGGGCAAAAGGGACGTGTATTTGGCCATAGCCCTTCCCTGCCCACAAGTACTGACTCCAGAGATGTTTCTCCAGTGATGAAGCCTGGGTCAACTTGTCCTTACACTCATGCACAGAAAGTTGCTCAAAATGCATCTACAGACACTTGGTATGGGCACAGAGGCATGAAGGGCGGGTGTCTCACAGCAGCACATGCCACGTACGTCCACGTGCATAGTCATGACAGCACACGCCACCCCCCAAAAGCGAACACGGAGCATGAAGCCAAGGCTGACATGGGAGAAGCACAGTCCAGACCAGTGTATGCAGCTGCACTTCCCCACAAAACCCCCTCTAATAAGTGTCCAGGAACACGACAAACTAGAACAACTCCTCTCCGTGCCGCCTTCTCCCCTGCTCTCTGTAACCACCTGCTCTCTTTTTCCTACAGCTACCGTATTTTTAAAGTCGCATCCTTCTTTCTCTGTGCACCCCCACACTGTTTTTTGAGCAAGAAAGTTGACAGTCCACTTCAGTGGTCATTTCAAGGCAACTTTTACACTGCCACAGATTTACCCTCAAGTATGTCTCACCTGCAATAAAATAACTCTGCCCTTGATCCCAACTGCCCTACACACACACATCGATTTTCATGTACATGCGCATCTTACTGGTTTCAGTGGGACTGCCTGCGCTCCTCAACTCCAATGCTGATGGAGCCCTTCATGTGATTTTCTTAGCAAAAACAGTACAAAGCTTCTGCTGCATCGACTGGCAGCAGCCTGATAATCAGGTAATTCGGAGGATCAGGTCAAAGGAAGGATGGAGAGCGTGTGTTAATTTTCCTTCCAGCAAGGACCTGGTTTTGCTGTTGCTGAAATAATGAAGTGGTAAGGTTTCCAGGAAAGTGCAAAATAGGGACTAAATTCATTAGGAAGCATACACTTGTGATTCTCCCCATGGCGGTGAACTCATGGGGGACAGAGGCAGAGGTCACAGCAGTCCTTATGAACAGACCTGAATACTGAATTTCAGGGATGCCAAATATTTTCCCAGTGCTAAAAATCAGTACAAGGAAAAAGCATGGGAAGATATTTACTTTTTTCTCTCGGCAGCCAAAGATAACCCCTTTGTTGAACAGCCAGCCAGACCCACACCAGCTCTGAGGGGCCCAGTCTCCTCCTTTTGAGGCTGCCACAGCACACCTGATGCTGATGGAACTCCACCATTTCCACACCAAGGAGCTGGTCACTTTGTAGTAAAAAGATCTACTGAAAAAAATCACTTAAACCCTGAAAGACTAGGAAAACATTTTAAAAGCCCCCCAATGAAACTTGGAAACTGAAGAGCCACAGACCTCACCAAACACTCCTTACCAGGATGTTTGAAACTGCTGATCTGTGTTTAGCATCAGGGCAGTTCCCTAAATCGCTCTGATCACACAGGTGTTTGTTACACTTCAAATGACAGAAAAATGTCTGCTGCTTCTATAGCTGGGGCTTTTCCCCAGCTTTCATGCAAGAATCCCGATTTAAATGAGCTTCTGTATTCTACATGATAGAAATTTAACAGCATGATCTGATTGAAAAAAAAATATCTATTAAGCCCCGGTTCCTGAAAGCAAGTTTCAGAGAACTCACTTGAATAACTATTTGCATGACAGTTACTCATTACCAGCACAATGGGACTTCCAAGGGTCCCTTACCCTAAAACCAGTCAGAAGAGCACTCTGGGGGAGGAATAAAGACTAACTTTTCATAGCACATTTCAGCACCTTAATAAATAAAAAAACCAAAGTTCACACGAACAGCAAAACCCAATGCTATCTCAGCCAGGAGATAGGCAGAATTCAGCATGTTTTCTGACATTCTTCTGCAGAGGATGCAATTCTCACACCTCCAACTCCAGAGCTACCTGCCTGCCTGTTCTTCCCTGCGGGGGAGCTGCCTGGAAGCAGGCAGCAAGGGTTTGCAGCTCCACAGATGTCTGGCGGGGGGCCAGGAGGAGAAGCCTCCCCCGTGCAGGACGCTCCTGCCTCCCCCCTCCCTGGACCCACTGTCAGGCAGCTGCAGAGCCAGGGACAAGCCCGGGACAACCAACACGGACTCAGACACCCACAGCCTAGGAAAAATAACAACGTGGTTAAACGAAGTCAAACTCCCAAAGATACAAGCGGTGCAAGTGAGCCCGCGTAGGGGAGCAGAGCAATGCAGTAGATGCCTTCGCTTTAAAAGCATGAACTCACACGCTCCATCTGCAAGAGCTTCACATTGTCATTCCTAGCTCTTTGTAAATACAGGAAAGGAGAGCATTGGCACTAAATAATTTATACGGGACCTCAAAACTGAAAGTAGGGCAGCCTTCATTTCCCCAGCGCTGAGGGACATGGGACAGCTGGTAGGAGTAAGGTGACACGGCGTGGGAGCAGAGGCCAAGCTCCCCGGCGATGCGAAGGGGGCTCCTGCAGACAGCTTACCGCACAGGCTGCTCCAGGCCTTCCACAACGGGAAACCGTCCTTCTCCCCCTCCCCTTCTTTCCTGCTTATTTTGGGGTTGCGGGGAAGGCTGCAAGAGTTAGACAGCAGTTTAAACCACAGTTTAAAAAGAAACTCTCAGTCCCATTGGCGTTTTTTAGATCTTTCCGAAACAAAAGCCAGAAAATGTGCGTGAGGGGCTGCTCTAAAAATCAAGAGCCAGCGAAAGCGTGAGCCACACAGCAGCAGGTATTGTAGAGACAGAGTAACAGCTGATGGAAGCTGGTGTTTCCAGCTGATTTCCAGAAGCCACTTCGGTATCTCCCTGCCTTCGCTGCCAAAGGAAGCTCAGAGAGGGAAACCACTTCCCCGGGACTATCTGACTTTTTTACCAGGGACATCAGCTGGCATTATCTCTCACCTCAGTCCCTTCAGACAGTCCTAAGATCACAATCACACCTTGAAATACACATCCCCCTGGCCCTGGCTGTGCTGCAGGACACAGCTGATGCCACGCACCAGGGTGAGAGCACTACAGGATCTGCCGCGGCTGTTGCTGCCCCGATCCATACTGCCTGCATGCAGCACCGGCTGTATCTTGTGTCAGCTCCCATCCCTTTGCCATCCAGCATTTGGAGGGTAAATTTACGGCTCTAGGGGGCTCACATATTTGAGGTCAATTTTACCTCCTCTAAGTTCACGGGTAAAACTCTCCAAAGACAGATATGCCCCAGAGCCACGTGTACTGGTGGGAAAATCCCCCCACTCAGGCTTTTGGTCACTCACTGAGGGGCTGCATGTCCCCAGGAGAAACGGTGCCACAGAGCCAAGCTACACAAACCTGGAACTCTGGATGGTTTCTAGGGCAGGACCCTCCAGCCACTTGCTGCCACCCCTGTCCCCAAGGGCAGCAGCAACAGTAGAGGCGCTTATGACTCGATGGGGCAGAAGGCTGGATGATCTGTCAGCCCGATGAAACTGCATACCAAAACCACCGAGCTCGTGAGGCTTGGGCAGTTTCGGATGTTCACATTTCAGCCGAGGAAGTTGATACCAACGTGTAGGAGGGTGCTAACAGGCCACGGTCTCCATTTGTTTTACAGCAGATGCTTGTGCCTCTGTTTAACGCTCAGTGCAGCATCTTGCACCACTCAAAACAGAGGCCTGTGGTATTTATTAGCACAAGCAGACAGGCAGCTTGCTGCTACCTGGCGCCTGTGCTGCTCCAGGTGAGTACACAGGGCAGTCTGACTCCATGATGTAAAGTTCAAGCACCTATCTAGCTACATCCATGCTACTGGAAAAGAGGTTTGTTTGAACCATAGTGGGTTCTTGGCACAGACTCATTTCAGGAGTCCCAGTACCACTGCTCAGCTAATTTATTGTAGTTTCCTCACTAAGAAGGTATGAAAGAGTATCATTTCATTCTCTGCCAGCCAGAACCAAATTTACATCTTTAGCATAGACACATGAGGATTTAGCTAGTTTTCCACAACAGTACGTTGGAAAAGGTAGCCAAGATCCCCAACTGCATGTGAGGCTTTAAATTAAAGAGCTTTTTCTTCAACAAAAACTTTGTACCTGTACGTGAGGGGCTGCACAGCTTTGGTACCTACAGAACATGCACTGCAGGCACGCTTACATATTAACACATATTGAGGGAGCAGATTTCTTTGCCTATAAAGCAGGGGGGTTCAAAAAGCGAAACCATCTGCCATTCTGCTTTCTCAGCAGAACAGAAAGTAAGTGCCCTCTAACCCCTTGCTCAGATAAGCTGTTATTATTCACGGGAGCAAATATGTTTATACCAACATACTCATCTGAGTACAGGTTGTGGAGCTGGGCTCTAAATCCCTGTGTAACAAAGCCTTCATAACAATCTCAAGTTTGTTCCCAGAGCTCTAAATAAGCACCATTATGAAATGGCTTTGTGCTGGGCAAACACCATGGAAAGGAGTGGCCAGGCTGGGGGCTGAGCCATGGGGACAAACTGGAAAACTCAGGCGAGTGTCTGTGTACAGAGAGCTTTTTTCCAAAGCGAGCTCTGCAAGCAAGAATGAGGATGGATTTCCCCCATGTCCACACTTTCAGCATCCCGACCTTTCCTTTTCAAACATGATCCTCTGTTCGGTCTCTGACACAGCAGACCGGCCCCTGCGTATCATGCTGACACGCAAGCCTGGGCCCCAAGTCATTGCAGTAGCTTTGCCTAGCTTGTTCCAGTTTTTTGTTCTGTTTGAAATGGTGTGTCAGCCTCCAGCTGCCAGCCAGTGCACCTGGTTTGTCCTTGGAGAGTTGGTGCTTTTGAAGCCAGACTTGATACCGGAGTTTGGGGAATTAACTGAAAGGTCTGAGTGCACCATTTTGTACAGACCTCCTTCTTTTCTTTTCCTAAAGAATTAATTAAAAAAAAGAGCATCTAAAACCTGATATTAATAGCTTGATGTCCTTCAGGGAATCTGATGAAATGTGCTTGTCAGGAAACATTTAGTAGACTGACGGGATGTCCCCAGCAGGCAGGCAGACAAGCCAGCCTCTGGCTTTTCAATTGTGCATGGCACGATCTGAGTTCATAGGCACGATAGCAAATTGTGCTTTCACTGAAGAAGCTTCCAAAATGAGCCAAGAGGAATCTCCAGACAGCAGAAAAAGGCACGTAGAAGTAAACCAATCAGTTTAGATAACATGCCACATTCTTGGTCAAGTAGACATGGTTTGATAGAGCTGGAACTCACAAGCATAGAGACTCTGGGAATCCAGCAAAAATCTCTCATATCCTTTTACAGGAATATTGCCAACTGGCAGAAAACATGCACAGGAAATCAGCTGAGGATGGGGAGAGGGAGATCATGTAACAAGTTGTCTGTCCCAGCTTTCCGATGTCGGCCACGCTGGCTAGTAGTGGTGCTGGTAGGCAGCTGCCGGGGTTGTGCCGTTCTCTATGTGTTTCAGATGACAGGAGTGACAAAGCAAATGTTCGTCTAGTGGGTAACAGCGATGCCCATCTTCATCGTTCAGTTCCATCCCGCAGTCCTGCAGAGAGGCCGTGCAAATTATTAGAACACGAGGAGGAAAGCACCTGACGGGTATTTTGAGGGCAGGCTTGTACAAATTTGTCTTAAGCAGTTTTATTGAATAAGCTTTATCTTGTTGTGAGGCGAAACCCTATGTATTTTAAATGTGCTCGTGTCTCCTTACACTCTCGGGTAGGATTCACCTCTTCACATTACATTAATTGCTGTTGTACTGATGTGAAACCAGCCTGACGAGTCAGGGCTTCTTTTCACTGTATTATGAGCAGAGTGAGAGAAGACATTTAGGTATTTTAATTCACAGCAGAAGTATGAAGACACTCTGGGAAGCCCTGCACAGAGACAAACTGGTGTTGAAGAGCTGCCATCTCTTGGGATTTTTTTGTGCAGCCACATCCTTTCTCCAGCCCCAATGACACCTTCACTTCCGATAAGAGTGAAGGTAACTTACACCACACGGGGTGAGTCACCACCTTAGTGTTTTTGAACAATCTAACTTGGAAATCAGATACATTAATGTGATCTGGAGCTCAAGGCTTCTGAAAGGCAGCAATAAACCTTACTAAGTCACCGTGTTTCCTTCATTAACAAATAAACTGCCAAGTTTAAAAGTAATAATTAACTCTTTGCTCATACCTTTATGGATAGCAAATGAAATAGCAGCTGAGACATTAATGCAAAAACTTTTGTCCTCAGACTGGAAATCTTTCAGCCTCTGATATAAAGGGTCACACAATGCAAGGTTTGAATTGCTCGTCTACTGCAATTGGAAACGAGGTGCCCACTCCCTGAGAAAGCTGCTGACCTACCTCACAGTGGTAACATTCCACATGGTAATCCCTGTCCATGGACACAACCCGAATGGTTTCATCAGACCCCTGTAAGCATTCAAGCAAAAAGAGAAGGGAATTTACAAAGGATTACAGCAGGGTCAGACACATGCTCTCTGTAGATTGCTTCCTCCGACAATGTCAGTGTTGAGGTTGTGCATTTGGGCTGCTGGTTGGACATGACAAATAAATCCTGTCACCTGCAGTTATTTTCACAGGAAAGCATCATCCAGTGACTGCAGATGTTGGAAGAAGGGCTTGCCGGAGTCAAGAAGACGCTCAATATGAGTTATGCATCTTGCTCAACTTTATTAGTTTCTAACACTACTTATATAGAACCGATACACATGCATATTCGTAAAGCAGAAATACAATTGGTTAGTAGTCTCTAAACACGCGCGGTTCTCACACCCCTAATTATCATGACTAAAATAAGCATTCTATCCATGTAGCTAATTGTGTCGCTGTGCTTCAGCCTCATAGTTTGTTACTCCCTATATTCCCATACCGGTCCCTATCTTTCTTGGCCCTGCACCTGCTTTCCCAGCAGCTGTATCTTGTTACAGCCACGGCCTGTTGGCACAACATAATTACTTGGTCTCAGGATTCAAGAATAGCTCAAGGCCACCTTTCTTGTTAACTTCAGCACAGCAACTTCAGTACAATTCTGATTACAGGCCTATTCTAATACCAGGCCTGGATTGTGCAGATCTTCAGAGATTCTAAGGCCACGCTTCTGCAGCCATTCTTCTACATGCAGAAATTGTCTACGATGTAGCAGCAGGAATGTAAAAGTCTCTCTGACAGTCACATCTATCCATGCATTAATGATTTGGTAATTTCAGTATATCACAATTTCTCAGCATTTTGAATTAGTTTTGCCCAAGAGTCGCCTCCTCCAAGTATTAAAACAAGTTAGTCCCAGAGGGGTCACACAGAGGTCATTCACGAGTGCCACCAGCAATTGATTGACATCAAGGAAAGGTATCACGAACATAAAACTAGCAGCAGTATAACGCTGCAGGACATGAAAAAAGCCTAAGCCAGCAAGAATAAGCTTCATTATCAAGCAAAAGACGGGTCACATCTCAAGAACAGCCTATAAGCTTAGGCCAAAAGGTTGCACACTGGGGGCAGTGATCATCTCTCCCCATCTGCAAGGGCATGAGAAACAATGCCTCCTCCCCTGGGGGCATACGGGAAAAAAGGCTCTCACCTCAGAGGGCAGGATGGGAAGTCCACACGCTGCACACTTCGGAGCTAAAACTCTGGAAGAGCAATGAGAAATTGAAGACAAGTTATAGATCAACATAAAAAGAGAGGCCTGTATGTTCTTGGCTGTAAGATGAAAAGCTGCAGCTGTAAATAACATATCCACAGGAAAGCTTTGCATCCTGAGATCATAAACGCATTTCAGCATTGACTGTAAGTAATCCTTAGCACACGTTGCTCCATCAGGCAAAAAGAGACCTTACATTTCACACAGTGCCAGAAGAAAACCAAAGCCCCCTGCAAAATTCTTGGCTGCTACTGAGAGATTTGGAAGAGAGAATGAGGAGAAACTGGGCAGAACCATCCCCAGAAAAACATATCAAAAGAAGTGGCAGCTCTGGGGCAGGAAACCTCAGATAAAATACTGCAGGACTGCATGGTTCTTTAAGGCTTTATAACACAATGTAACATGATAAATAAATAACTAAATTAAACTAAATTGCAAAGACATATGCATCATTTCAGAGCAACAGTGGCACACGGAGGTAAATCTAGTTTTGGCACAATGCAGAACAGTTCCGGGGGCTGCCTGAGCAACACGTAATACCCTGCCTGCTCAGAAAATGGAGCAAGGAGCAAAGCAAGTCAGAAGGACACTCAAATTGTACGCAGCTCTAATATTGTAACTACCAGCTAAGAGCACAGCCGTTTTATCTTACTGTCTAAATGACAAGTGAGTCTTTAAGTGGATTTATCAGTCGTTTAATTTAGAGCTGGGTAAGTTCTGCTTTGCAGGCTCAGTAGTGATTCTTTAAAAGTGAAACTCTGCCCCTCAACTATTCAAAAAGTAACTCACACTGATTTCCACAAGCATTCAGTCTTACCTTAGAGCAGACTAATTTCTTACCTCACCGAACACTTCATGAGCACTATTTCTCACTACCTGTGCTTTGCAGAAGGGGCAGCTGAAGCCTAGGCGTTAAATTACTTCCTCAGAGTTACACAGGAGTCAATGACAGGACAAGAGGAGACATTAGGAATTTCTAGGGTCTGGCCCCATCCTCAAACTTCTAGCTTCTAACCCTGCCCCTGTTTTACTAATCCACACTTCCCAGCTAGCTGAAAAGCTAAATTAGCTTGTGGACCTCTGTTGTTTATTTTGTCCTTACTTGTGGTAATCTCTGACACAGTAGATTTTGTTTTCAGAATCTACGGTGAATGGCACACCATCCAGACACTCATTGCAGACCACACATCGGAAGCAGCCTGGATGATATGATTTCCCTAGAGCTTGCAGGATCTGTAACAAACCAAGAGACAGGAAAAATGCATGTGAACAGCCAATAAAGGTAAAAATAATAAACACACAGCTTTATACCAGACAATGCTGCATATTGATCAGCAGGGCTGTGTCTTTTTCTAGGCACCTCATCTGAAAAATGAATTAACAAGGATGGAAAGGGCAGCTTGAATCAATATATATCACCTGGTTCCAGAGAAATGAGTTATTAGCATGGGTAAGAGAACAATTCAGAGTCTCAGTCAAGATATTTAGCCTTACAAAGGAAAGAAGTGACAGAATTTAAAGGAAAGCAAAAATTTTTTGAGGCCAACAGGTAGACAATGCACAAGGTAATACATACCAAGCCAACAAAAGGAAATACATCTTTATATTCTCCATGAGAGGCTGCAACAAATACTATTGCCAGGTTTTCATAATTCCTTAGATATCAAAGACCTTTGTACTTGCTAGCCTGGCTTTCTAATTAACACAGATCATGGAAACTGTGTTGAACTCAATAGCTGCAATTCACCTGCTAGCTTTGGGGCAGCAATTATGACCTAGAATGCCATGGTCCATCAACTGAGCGATACTTCGGAGTATAAAGTAGCTTTTCTCACTTTATATGCTTTCCAGTGTAAACAGGAAAGCAAAGACTATTAACAATAAGCATGAGAAAATCTTGGAAAGCGTGCTGTGAACTGACCATCCAGAAATTCCTAATTTCTTTGCCTCAGCTGTAGTTATACACCACCACCTACATGATCATGAATTTGTCCCCCTCTGAACCACCCAAAACTGAACGCTGCCTGGTGCTGGCTAAAGGCCAGCTGATCCCCAGAGCTGTGACCTGCTTTGTGCACATCTTGAATGGATGATACCTGTCGTAAGCTCATCAGAACCACCTGCTTCAGCAGGATGTCTGCACATCTACCGAAGAGTTTGCAAGGACTTGGGCAGATCTGAACAGAGGTCTGGATCACATACTCTGGGTCAAACCTGCTTCCCACAGTATCAGCACCCACAGAAAATGACAATGAGACAGTAGCTTCATCCTGAAGACACAGGGGAAGCCACAGCTTGGCTACAAGGAAAGACAGGCTCAGCAGAGCCATGCCGATCCTCCACAGCAAAGGACCACTGCAGAGGCATGGTGCTTCTGAGCAGGAAGCACCAGCAGATTACAAATACACTGTCCAGGAAAGCCCAAAAGGGGATGAAAGAGCTGAAGGCTCTATTGTTCAGCACGCCCTGATGACAGGCAGAGCAGCCTCTGCACCTCACACAGCAGGGTGCCAGCTTCACTTCTCAGCAAAAATCAACAAAAGCCTTAGTGGATTTTTTTTCTGCCACCAATCTCACACTAGACAGACTACCAGATGATAACAGACAGCACTGGGTATGAATATATTTTGCTTTTGATGCATTCTTCTAAAAAGCCGTGGGATTTTTTTTCTCCTAAAGCAATTATCACTTACCATGTCCATTATCAAATGACCACAAATGAAACACCTGTCAGCTGACTGCTGGAAACCAGAATACTGCAAGGACAAAAACAGAATTCACTTAAAATTTCACAAGGCTAGTCAAGCATAAACAAAAGTGCATTGCAGGGTGTTATTTGCACGGCCATTTTCTATACTTCTTCCACAAGCTAAACTATCCAGTGCTTTTTTTCAGTACATAAAGCTGTGGATGGATCCCCAGGGGATGTTCTATAAAGACAGCAGACTTCCAGTGTTCAGAGGGAGTACGAGTTCCTGTAACTTCCAAGTCCGAAATTTAAATTTAATTAGGTATAAAAGTAAATACCATAAATGCACATGCAAATAAGGCATTTACTGATCAGACTTACATGCTTATTTGATGATGTGAATCTACAAGCCAGGAACTACTTGTGTTTATCACATTCATATCACAATATCTGTATATATAGGCTTGGGAAACCAAATTCTTCCTTTGGTTACACTGTCATAGGTCTACCAAAGCTTCTCCAAAGTCAGTGGTGTTGTCCCAGCTCCCTGTTAGGGTAACAGCCACATTTGGCCCAGAGCAACTTTTTTGGTGCTGTTGCTGAGATCTAATGGTGAGGAACAGCCTGTCACGTCCATGACATGCACCTCAGGCACAACACATCCTCTGTCTAAGGTTTCAGTCCTGTCTGAAGGGTGGAAAAATGAAGTGTTTTATACACATTTAACAAATCTTTCCATTTTCAGCTTATATAGAATATACTGATGAGAGCAAAGATTAACTCACTTCTCTCTGACAGAAATTACTAGACTTCTCAATAAGTGGGCAAATATGACTTTCTCAAGTCCCAATGAAGGCTTAATCTATCAGGACTCACGGCAGAAGGGTATATGGCTTTTTATCTCCACCAGCCAAGGACAGGACTGTGGGGCTGCTTCATGCTCAGGTACGTTCACACAAAACCCATTGAGGGCAACAGAAAGATATTTATTAAGAAGCCCAAGCAAACCCAGTTCATTGGAAAGGGAAATTCACTCATTCATTCTTCCGTAGCCATCCTTTTCACTCCTGTCTCCACAGCACAGCCACAGAGACATGCTTTGAAGGAGCCACCGCAAGAGATTATGGCTTCAACTAGGGGCTGTGTGCTGCAAAACCATGGCCTCCCAGCTTGGCTGTTTCCAGCACCACATGTGGGCAGCCACCATGGTTGGGGCTGGCCCTGGGTTAATGGTGGAGAGAAGGGTCTGGCAGAATGCCGGACTAGAGCTGTGTGAAGCACAAGTAAAGCTGACAGGCAGAAAGGCTGCATGTCTGCCGGGGAGGCTGAGACATGCCAGCACAAGGGTCAGCTGCATGCTTACCAGGAAATCTTCTTCACAGAACACCTTGCCATTGACAAAATAAAAGGCTTTTCCTCTCAGCTTTCGACCTGAGGAAAAAATACAGAAAAAAGAGAAAGGTCAGCAGAGAGCAGGGAGAAGACAACAAGGACATCCAAGCACAGCTGCTGCACAGCTGTAGAGAAGCACCCAACCCAGCACGGGTCTTCCCAGTCTCCAGCCCAACTAACCCCGTCTCCTCTTCCCCTCGTGATGGCTGATGAATGCCAATCACTGGATCCAGGTAACAGTTCCACCTCTGGGTGGGAGGGGGTAGCTTTGCAAACCTGGACCACCTCCTGGCAGATTACAACATGAAATAACAACCTGGTGGCCAGAGCAAGTGAGGGTACTCTGACTCACACTGGAAAACAGCCCAGGAGAGGAGCAAGGAGGAAAGCAGAAAGGGCATGCAGAGAGTGATCCATGCTTGACGTCCCTCCTCAAAATGTCACACCAATGCTGTTTCACTAGAAGGTGCTTTCAACCGGCAGCTGCCACATAAGCCACTGAAACACCCAGCAACCTGGTCTTCCCCCAGCAGAGCACAACACTGGAGCGCTCACCACCAGCATGTTTGTTACTGCAGCTGCCAACAAAAGTTTGAAACCATTTAAAGAATATTTTTTTTCGAACCAGAACACCGTAACAGAAAGAAGATGACAAAGGTTTTTCCAAGAAAGCACTCTACATATGGGGAAGATTTATATTTACTGCAGATTTTGTATTTGAGCCTCATATTCACCATCTGTTTTCAGTTCCACGTAACTATGGCAATGCATGCTCAGGCTGCTACCACTTCTCCTAAACGCCCTGCCTTCCCGCCAGAGAAAAGGGCCAGATTTTGTTTGTTCATAAAAAGCTGCTCCTATCTCTTACTCTTTGCAGCCCAGTTCCCCTATTCAGCCAGGGGGTTGAATTGCAGCTGGGCACCAGAGCGGCTCTGCCCGTGCTGCTGGGCCAAGGAGCCCCAGACACATGCCTGGAGGCAGCAGCACCCCGGGCAGGGCGAGCAGGCTGCCCGGGCACAGCCGGAGCTGCGTGCTTTCAGGAACCTGCCAGGCGTTGCTGGAAGGGAATCAGAACTGAGACAAGGGGGCCCCCAGAAGCCTCCTGCTTGATATGCTACACGTGGCAAGCATCATTAAAAAAAGTGATCATCGGCTGCCGGGTGGATGTGGACGACACGCAGGACTGGTCTGGAGGTCACATTTCGGTGCTTTCTGGCATGCACCTACCTGGCGGCCTTCAACGAATAACCACGGTGCCTGCAAAGCTTTAAGAAAAGGAGGAAGCCAAGTAAAACCACTTCGGTAAACTACAGTTTTTACTGTCTCCCGAGCACGCCAGAGGGCACTCTCCGGCTGGGAAACAGCTCCCGCCGCTCCTTGGGAAAGGGAGATGCTCCGGTGAGGTTTTGCCATGAATTGAGCCAGCCCAGCGTTCCCCAGTGACCCTCGGTGCCCTGGCCAGGTTTCAGCCAGCCAGGCAGGCGGAGGCCGCGGCAGCTGCTTCTCAAGGGATGAAGCCCCGTTTGCACATGCAGCAGCTTCGCGGTTAAGCTGCAGGCGTTGCTCAGCCACGTGTTTACCGGCAGCGCGGGAGCCAGAGGCACCCCAGCAGAGTCCTCATCCCCCACCCCCCTCTAACCCCCGCTGGGGACAACTGCGCTACCCCCAGCGCTACCCGGAGGTCAGAGATGAGTCGGGGCACCAGCCCATTGCTGCAGTGACGCAGGCATCGGATGGGACATGGAAGAAAACCCAACAAACCCAAAAGCATCCCACTCCGATTTCTCTCACCCACCCTGATGCTTTGCCAAGGTTGCCAACACTGAAATAAAAGGTACTTGATCTTGGATGTGTTAGCTTTGTGGCTCATAACCCAGAGCGTGTATTTGTAAGATAACCCCCGCTCACGCCTGCCCATGCACGGGGAAGCCCAGCACGCTCGCCAGCAGCTGCAGAGTACCAGCTCCTGAGGAGGGGAAGGAGAAGCATGGGGACACCCGGGATTTGCAGCACCCTTGTCAATGGTGGTCCTAAGCAAGTTAACAACAAGCGTAATATGCCAAGAAATACCCCTGAAAATCTCCCACTGATTTAAATATACCATTGGGATTTGGTGCTCTTAAAAATCAAAAACAAAAACCGTTTAACTTTGATTTTAAATTCTGCAACAGTGTGAGCTGCAGTTCAGTGCAATAAGCAGGTGCCCAGACAACTTTCCACCTGTACGCAATGCCTCTCCTTAAAGACAAGCTGGCAGTGGTGAGGAGCCATGCAACGAGGAGACACTCCTTTGGATGAAGGCCCTGGCTGGTGCATGAGCAGCAGCCGTTCAGCAGAAGGGATGAGGTTTGGATCGCTGTCACCACACCACTCTTCACTGGTGACAAAAAAAAACATCTGCCAGCCATTCTGCACCCGGTGTATTTTTAACCCCATGACATTAGCAGGTCAAGACTGATGGCAACAGACCTTCAGAAAAGGTGCCACAGCCAGCACACTGCACCTGGGCTTCTGTTGTACACTCTTTCAGCAGAGGGATAAACCCCTTCTTTATAAAGGATTTATAATCTGGCTGTTGGCATTACGTGGGCCCATGAAGAAGAGATGCTGACACCAAGAACACTTTGAGGGAAGGGCGGAATGATTTAATTACTTTCTTTAGGAAAGAGGTGGTCATTTTAAGTATTTTTAGCTCCTTTCCACGAATCTCTTTAAGCCCCTGTCAGAAACGTAACTGGAAATTTGCCAAAAACATGGGTAATCAGGTAGCCCTGCAACCACTGCAGGAGTGGTGCATGCAAACAGGGCCAACTTCTTTCTCTCAGCCTCTCCCTGCCCACATCAGAATGGACTTCTCCCAATGTTCCTTGGAGGTAAGGAAGCATCTCCTCATCATACATAAGGGAAAGCAAGATGCAGGAAAAACTCACTTGCCCAGGCTGTGGCCACACCAGTAAAACAAACAGCACTGGGACTGCCCCACAGCACAGAACAGCGTGGCAGTGGCTTCTGTCCCTGCGCTGAGCTCCCTGCCATGGACAGTGCCTTAAATTAAACAAGTCCCTCTCAAAAGCAATACTTCTGACTGTGTGCCTGCAGAGGCTGGCATACATTTCACTTGTTCACAGGGATGCTGTTCACCGAAAGGAAGGACTGAGAACGTAAATGGCATGTAAGGAATCACACATTGATCACTGCCTGGTTCAAACATACATCACTATAAACATGCATCATGATGACTACAGAGACCATATCCTTTGATAAACCCATGAATATCAATGCATGGCTTGCTGCTTTCAGGATCAATTGCTCTGCTACATGCCTTAAGCTGCTGGCTCCTGACCATATTTCACTTTCACTTCACCCTGAATTTAGCTAATCTCTCACCCCCAAAAATTCAGACAACTAAAATTCTTCAGCATTTCAACCCTACCCTCTTCACTCCTTGTTAAAACCTTTTTGTTCCTCTCCTCACAGGAAGTTTGAGCCCTGAGTTTTTATGTACTGCTCATCCCTAACACATCTGTCTGATCTGTTTAGCTGTGGGACCTTCAGGATGACCTCGAGGTCATTTCAGCACCAATTTCAGAATATTTCAAGCTTAGTCACTACTGCCTCTGTGCTAAAATAAACACACTTTACTTAGCAGGTGATAATAGGCATACCATCAGGCTCCACTCCCAGGATGCTGGTGCTTTTGCCTATCATTTTCTCAAATGACAGCTCCCTCCTTTTGAAGTTCATAGGGAGAGGGATTTGCCAGGGACTTGCAACGGTCATAGGAGAATGCTGGGAGATTCATCATTTGCTTGCTGGGGACCTGGACCCAACCTTCTCTTTTGAAGTTGCTTTTCCATTATTTATTAAAAAGACAATGAGGTCACAAACCCATGTTCAAAGACAAGAGATTGCTTTCAATGCATGTAATGGTACAGGGCCACGTCTGGATCCCAGGGCTCTATGGGGATGCACAACCAGGACCCTGCCTTACTGGGGAGGCAGTGTGGACCTCGCTTATCACTTATCTAAGCACTGTGGAGCTCCCTGCGGTATCTGCACAGCAGATTGGTAAGAATCACTGCAGACCAGCAGCTGCTTCTTGGTCCCTTCCATGCTGACAGCCCTGGGCCTCTGTCATTATAAAAATCAGTCCTTCTTAAACAGCACCACAGCTGTAAGATAAATTTGGACATGTGATCACTAATGGCAGGTTAAATACAAAAGGATTCCAGGTTTTAAAATCACTGGATGTAACCTCCTGACACATTAGTGGGACAGCAGGCTGGAAAAAACATCCATCTAGCTTCTAAGGATTGAAACAAGCTCCTCCTCAGTTCCAGGTGGCTCTGGGTCAATCTGCAGTCCTTACCCTAGTTTTATTTTCTCCCATGTAAAGCTGCAAGGAGGTTCAGATCAAAGAACCTACTCTGGTCCGTGCACACCCTGCAGGCAGTACAACAGGTGCAGGCAGAGCCCAGAGACCTTGGCTCCCCCATTCCATTCAAAAGTCCCTGCTGCCCACAGTTCAGCATTACGTGAGACCCACCAGTCCCCAGCCAGCACATGCATTTTCGGAGCCCTCCATGGATAATCTGCTGACAGGCAGGATGGTGTCTTACCACGTGCAGCAGACTAGGTCAAGCATCAGAGAGCTTTACTTAATTTCTGCCATCTGTCCCATTTCTGTTGGCCACCATTAAAGCAGGATGCAGCACTGAGACTGACGTAGCAGTGTCACTATTCCCAATCCGCTCTTAAACTGGAGTTGCAAGAAACGGTCACTTAAGATGCCTGCACATCCTCCAAATCAGGTAAATTCAGAGTGTGATCAACCAGCAGTTATCCCAGGTCAGACCAAAGCTTTGGTGAAACTGTGGGCAAGAGGGTAGGGTATCTGTTAGAAGAAACTGTGCTAGGATACAGTAGTAGCTCCATTACCATGTAAGATGTTCAGTCTGTCTTTCATCTATACCAGCTGTACTGTACAATTGCAAAAAATGCCTTCTGTGCTCTCACCACACACTTGAGGCAGTAAAAAAAAGAACAACCACCAACAAAAAAAACCAAACCCACCAACTTTGAGAAAAAGATCTAATGTCTGCAAGCCAAAAGCATGTTCTGGCACACGTAAGAGGAGGTCAGCTGCCTCTAACGGCAAAGAACCACAGGTGAAGTCAGAAACGGTTCCTCAGAGGGAAACACTGCTAAACCACAGTAAGCCACACACAACTGAGCAGCATCTCTCCTTTGCTGACGGCAAACCATTGCAGGAAGTCAAATGTTTTTCTGTTTAGGGAAAACCTCTAGAAGCTTCAAAATTCAGAGGTAAGATAAAGCCACCCTGGGACAAAGCAGTACTATCTGGCGAGTCCCTGCTGAGGTACCAGTTTTCAATCCAGTGCCCAGATGCTCTCTGCACCACTCGGGATAACTGCCCTGTTCCCCAAAACACACCCAAACTAGGCTGGCTCCCCACCCCATCACCCACCGACTGTCACTGAAATGTGTGGAGGCTCAGAGGAGGAAGAAGGAGAAAGCAATCTCTGTGTCCTCAGTGAATGCAACTCTGCATCAAAACTATAAGAGAGCAATTTTTAAATTCCTCTAGGTATGGAAGAGGCCTTAGTGCTTACTGAGCCGCTACTCAGAAGATTACTTACAGGTACCACTAAAACATCGTAAGAAACCCCCTAAAACCTTTACGGCACAATTAACCCCATGTCTATTCTTAACAAAAAACAGTACTTTGAATATGACATTATAAAGTAAAAAGACCAGAAAGACCGGAAATGTATTCCATTAAAGGTTTCAACCTTTTTTCTCACATTGTCCTAACGCCTTCAGAATTTCAGCCAGTACTAAAACACACGCAGCTGACTCAAACTACTAGCATACTGACAAAGCCCTGACCACATCCCCTGTTGTGTGAGCTGAACGCTTGCACCTTTCCAGCAGGGATATCTACTGAGGACACCTGGACCATGCCAAGGCCCCTTCAGCTCAGACCCCGAAGCGCTACCACCCTGAAACCTTGGCCAGGAGAGGAACAAGTACTGCATCCTACCGTGAAGGCTGCCCTGGCATTTCTCACCTACAGCAAGCACTTCTTGTGCCAAACAGTGGGGATTTCTCACCAGTGAGCTGAGAGACCGAAGACAAGAAGTCAGCAAGAACAAAGCAGGAATTTAGACTGGAGCAGAAACACACACTGATGCCTTCCCTATTTTCCAAACTGTAAAACCAGGCATATCTGAATCTTTTCTGACACTACTTTTGGTAATTAAAAAAAAAAAAAAATTACTACGTGGGCTCTGGCATGATAATTTTATTGAAGGGATGCTGAGGAAGGATTACCAGCAATACTTTGCACACTGCTTTGAAGATCTGCACATTTCTCACATGTGTCAACCAGTGTAGCGGGTTTATATCTAACTACAGGCAGTAAAGTCTGCCTCCACCAGAAAAGCTGGCAGTTTCTGCATCTGAAGATAACCATACACTCACCGTGGGGAAATTCACTTGGCAAGGCTGGCTGTCCTGCTGTCTGGGATTAAGTCACACTCACAGAAAAAGGCAACTTTTTACTTGTAGAGTTATTTAGTGGTGCCAATAAAAAAAAAAAGACACGGCCTTGTTGTTCCAGGGGTTACGTACCAATACAGGGCATGCTTATTCAAAGTAATTAGCCCGAAGACACCAAGAGCTGCATTGCTCTAAGTAGCCATGCTTTATAATCACTGCAGCAAGACTAATTAGCCCGAGCAGAGGGCTACGCTCGCAAATAAAACTGCTTTGACAGCTTAGCTACCGCGTTTAGTAAATGACCCTTGATACCTCTAAACACAACTACATTGTGAAATATTAAATGAAAAATACATATACCCAGAGAGTAGCAAGAGACAACCAGCTTGTGTGATTTCAAACTCTGCCACTGGAGCAGCAGCCTGTTACCCTTACACAGACATCATCGTTAATCTGAGTTTACAAAAAAAAAAAAGAAAAGTAATGCAGTAATGTGACATGTCAAAGGTCGAATTCTGTAATCTGGCAAACATGCCAAGTTTCCACCTCTTTGCAATAAGGGGCCAAAAGCTGGTCCTTGTTTTGGCCCTTCCGTAGTTCAACATCAAATCCTCCTTCAAACTACCTTGCAATCAGTTCTTTCTTTCTGACTTCCTTCCTTGCCTACTGATTTCCTTCACAGTCATCACTGACACTTCCCTTGCACTTTTTTAGATTTCAGATTTCCTCTGAGGACCAAGTAGCTCAAGTACAAGACCCTTATGGTCTGAACTACGCTTCTAGCAGAGTTTTCCAGGCAACCTGTGGCAGTTGGATATACGCCTGGCTGAATCCTAAATTAAAAACTAACACACCACAATAGGTTAGAGCAATACTGTCTAGTTAAATCTATATCATTTATAAGGTATTTATATGGGCATATATATATTTACTACCCAAATAATAAACACTGACATCTGGAAATACCTGCATCTTTTGTGTTCTGAGGAGGCATAAACTAGTGATTTAACTTAAATGGTTAATATGTAACAAACCATTTGATAATTATAACTGTTTGCCCAACAAAGTTTAAAAAAAAACAAACAAGACTGAAACAGACACCTTCAGCTTGCAGGAAATAGCTGTATGAGTTTCGAGGATGACTTTTTTTTTTTTTTTAACCTACTTTCATGGCCCTCCTGTAAAGCAAATATAATTTATTACTAATCCTACAGAAGGAGCCTGAAGTTTTTTCCTCTCTCTCTGCAAAAAGCTGTCTTGTTTGTGCCTCTGCCCTGTAACAAACATGAAGACAAATGAGAAATTTATGCCAAAGTAATAATTCTAAATCTGTTGTTTTGACCTCTAAGCCAAATTTTCTGCATTACATGCCAGTGGCTCAGATAAAACAGTACATTTTTTTTCCTGACAACTGAACCCCGTAATGTATGTGTAGCTCTGCTCAACAAACTGCTTTATCATTTATCTCTGAACATATGTGGTATTGGGAAACAAGGGTGTAGGAAATTTGGCACTACGAGGTATCACACACCCCTCCTCCTCAGACCCTGTTTTCTGTGTCAGGGAGCCAACACACATTTGGACACAAATTCGACTATAAGCAAAATTAGAAATCCCCCCTAAAAGGAGAACAGCAGGACAGCAGATATAAATATCTGGAGCACAATATGCTTTACCTTAATAGGTAATTTTGTGTATTTTATTTATTGGACTGGAGATATTCAGTGTTCCACCAGAGCAGAAATTTTAGGATTGAAATCATGAGCAACCTTGACTTCTCAAAGACAAATTTGCACTGGATGGTGTCCAAGATGAACTCCACTTGACCTCAAAAGCACTGTGTTTCAGCTGGAAACCAGAGTTTCCATATAGGCTGCTCAAGATGTGCTTTGCAGCTAGATAGACAACACCATCCGGACAAATATTTTGTTTCCTAGCAGATAAAACGGTCTCCTCACATTTACTGCAGTGGCACAGATGACAGAAAGCCGGCAGCCCTCTCTGGGTGAACAACAGGGCTGTGTGCCCTTCATCCCCGCAGCAGCTGATCGTCTGGGGGACTGGGAAACCACCTCGGTCTTTGAAAAGAGGGATTCCCCTCGGGTACACTTGCTCCCTGAGCGCAGGGCAGGATGCTGTGTACCACCCCAAGCACCAGTTAAACAGCCGCAACACGAAGAGGCTTTGATGAATCAGAAAGTCAGCCCAGCTTCCCCGTTCCAGCACAACAGGCCAGGCAGCAAAGCCCTGCAGCAAGAGACTGCAGGGGCAGTCCGTGCAGGAAACACCCCTCGGACTGGAGGGTTTCTCGTGAGCCTTGCCACTCACAGAGCTGCATGCACAAGAGGGAAACACCGCTGCTGCAAGGGCCCCCCTCCAGCGCTACCCTCCTCCCAGTGCTGGGAATCCCACGCCACCACACACCCTCCTCTCCGTCCATCCGCGTCACCCTGCCGCCCACTGCTGCGTCCACCTTCCGCCTTAGTGCGGCCGCTGCCCCAACGGGAACAACTTGAGCTTTCATGAGTCACTACTCTCCTATTTCCCATTCTCAGCCTTTTTCAGGCTTTTACCAAATACTTGTGATTTAAGGATGGAACCCTGTTTTCTTCCACAATATTGTTCTTGGCTTCCTGAGCTTAACTCCAACATTCCCTCAGAGCATTCCTTACATGAATGTAGAATTATATTCCTTATACATGATAGTAGAATTACATGATAGTAGAATTAGGCTTTTGATTACGCTCCCATGACTTGCATTCCCCTTTTTTATCTTGTATGGAAATACAGTATTTTCTACTCACGAAAATATTATTATTGCTCCCCATCCTTTTGGGTTTTTTTTCCCCTACCATTTTCCCTAGATTTTTTTTTCCTTACTTCCTATTTGAAACCCGTTGCCCCAGCACATCTCCTCAGCATATTTATCAGCTACAGCCAGGGTAAGAGCAAAAATTGACTTCACTTTGCTAAAGTTAGCTTCTTTCCATCCATCTAAGTCACCTGACACCCACACCTTTTTGTCTTGCATTGGAAGTCTTTGGAAAGGGCTTCCTTTTAGAATAAGCAGCAAATAGCGAACAGTGTTGAGCCTTCACAAACCCCCCTCATTAGAAATGGGATTAAGCTATTTTTTAGCCAAACACAAACAAACATAAATGGAAGTAACCACTGGTACCTCTGCAACTGCAAGTACCTCTCGCGCTGGTCTCCAAATAAAGAAGGTAAAATCTGTTCTAAAAGGAGGATTGAAAGTGTTTCTTTCTAAAGCACCAGTTGCATGGTAGTAATTTTAGAAATTCAAGACAGCTCGAACGTAGTGCTGGATTATTTTTAACAGGAACTTTGTGTGAAAGGGCAGCTCAGAGGCTGCCTGGCCACAGAGGTTGAGAGGTCTCTGAAGCAAAGCCCGGGCTGCAGCCACGAATCCACTCTACAGAAGATTTCAAGTTAATTTACAAGAGAGGACAAAAGAGCAAGTTGTTGACTTCTGAGCCTTTAGGGAGCTGCCACTATGTGCAAACACCACTTTTTCTTTTCAGTTTTCCCGCCTTTGGTCAGTCACCAGTGAAGTGCTCTACTGAAAACATAGGTGAGGCAAGGCAGCTGGTGTTGGACAGCTGGGAAATGAGCACAGTTCAAGGTTCAGCTATTATTAAAAAGTATACACATCTTTCTATATTTACTCCCACTTTACAGCTCCAAATAAAACACATGCAGTCCTGATGAGTTTACAACTCTAAATACAATGCAGGAGAAAACCCCTAAGACTCATCTGGGAAAACCAAACTCATGCATACAAAAGCATCAGATGGATATTTTTTTTCTGCTACCACATATACAGCTATGTTTCTTAAAATATGCTATTAACCCTAGAGTTAAACATAACAAACCAGGAAAACCACTGTCTTACAATCACAGCTGTGATTTGAAATCAAGCGTGCTGTTCCTCACCCCAGTTCCATCACAGACGTCTTTGAAAAGCTGCTTAGGAGGATCCATACACTGCAGCGCGCTGTACGCTCCAGCAAACTTTAGATGTGGGTCTGACAAGTGGCAAAGAGGTCAGTGGGGCCAGCTGGAACTATTTACCCTGCTTCTCAGGCAGATTCCACAGAGGCTCATCATCACTGCTCCCAGCCTGATACCTCTGGCATAATAACCAGCTCACTCCCTGCAATAACCAGTGAGCAAGCTGGCAGAGACATGCCCCCCGGTCTCTGGGCACAGCTTCATTCCTCCGAAGAAAGAACAAGCAAGATGTGTAACCTGAGTCGTTCTCATCATCATTTGACGCCTTGACTGCAGGTCCCTCAGAAAGGCAAAATGATTTTAGAGTAAAAGTAATGCACACGAAGAAAACACCATCACTGGACCGACGGCGCAGCAGTTCCACCTATAAAGGTGTCTCTGGCACTCGCAGAGCCCACTGCTGGCACCTGCGCCCTGCCTGCACTCACGGCATGGCACCGGCCCGGCAGCTCTCCCTGGGGTCTGCAGACTGAAAGACCAGGATGGCTGTACAGTTTGCCATGACAAACAACAAACATCCATGTGCTAACTAAGGCATATTCACTGCCACTTTGAAAAAATACTCTTACAAGCAAGAAAATGTGGCTGTAACTGTGAGGCAGAGGAATGAAAACAACCACCCCCCTTACCACGGCCAGCACAATCCAAAATATCTTTTCTACATGCCTTGCAAGAATCCTTTAAAAAAAAAACAGCAACCACCACCATCAAGACATACAGCTGCAGCAGACTCCAGCCGGCAGATAATTCAATAACCACCTCCTTTCTTTTCCCCTTTACACCAGAAAAATGTTGAGCCCAAAGAGTGCCCCAGGGCCCCACACCGGGGTACTCACTGCAGGCTCCGCAGGTGAAGCAGCCATCGTGGTAGAGGTTGCCCATGGCCTGACAAGCCTGGTTTGCTCCATACACCCCCTTGCTGCATTTCACACAGGTGCCTGGAAGAGAGAGGGAGACAAGAAGTCAGAAGCGGGACTCAGTGAGGCAGCTGGGGTCACTGGCCAGGTGACCGCACCTGTAATTCAGCATGGTAGCTCAGCAGCTTAGGACCCAGCAGTTCACCAAAGCCATAAGATGTACACAACATCGGCGTCACCCACCCTAAGAGATGCTATTAAGAGCAGTCAGGATGGTCATCAGACCCCCACAGCAAAAGCCTTCTGCAAACAAGTAAACTGCACAAGAACAGCCCTGTCTGGCTACAGCGACATCTCCGTCCTTCCCCAAAACCTTTATATACATTTAAAACCACTTTTAAGGACCCTCCCAAAAGCTGGGGTGGTAGTAAGTGATACTCAGGGCTGTTCACAGGCCGACAGTTTCTGCTATGTATTGCATAAAATAAGCTTGTTGGTTGCAACCAGCGTGAGCAAAACACACCTCTTCACTTAGCCCCTTTAAGTGTATTGATTTCAGACCCTGGTCGCATCTGCTGAAGGCCCTAAGGATTTCCCACCAAAACAGAGCTGGACTACCTGACACCTCCCTCCCTCCCCTCTGTCAGTCACATCTGAACACAGACCCAGTGTAGGCACTACGTACTGACTACATATCCTGCCCAGATGTTCCTCTGGCCTCTTGCAGGACAAGGCAAGAAAAAAGTCAGTTTTAAGGAGAGGACACCCACTGGTGGCAGCGGCCGAGGTGGGCTGATACTCAGGCAGCCCTCGGGGCAAAGGAGAGCCAGGGAAAGCACATACAGCCAGCTTCTGGCTATAAGCTGTCCCAAGTGCAAGTCCAAGCTGCTCCTCACAACCAGGCTTTTCCGTCAGCACCATCACCTAAAGAGCAGGGTCAGCTCTGGAGCTCCAGAGGAGGGACATGACCACGTTTAGCTCTTCAGCTCACTCTCTTGCTGGCACAGCCAAGCTCATTTCCACCAGCGCTCACCCCAGTGTGGGGCTCCAGCCCAAACCCCAAGCCAGGCAGAGAGCAAAGGGTGAGGACTTCCACCTCACAAGGAAGCCTCTGCTCTGGGACCCTCCAGGAACAGACCTGCCTGATGGGGGATGGGAATCGTGGCGATGGGGCAGATGCGCCGTGGTGCAGGTGAAGAAGTGCAGGGAGAAGATTTTAGCACTGCAGGTTCACAAAGGGCGTTGACCTAGGGCCTCTCAAGTCTCACATTTTCATCTAAAACTATTTTACTGAGTTTCACACCCTTGTCAGCATCTGCTAGCAGGACCTGCTCCCTCCACCTTGCAGGGAGAAACGCAGCAAGGCCACCCAAAGCCACTATTAGTGGCTGCGGAGAGAAAGTCCTTGTCCAAGGAAAATGATACATCAAACCAGTTCACTTACTTCAGGCATTATACTATGATTGCCACAGACTGGTTTTAAAGCAGCATCACCCTTCAACTACCTCAAAACAAGCAAGTTTAAGCCCTGTTTAAGCAAATAAACACAGTTCTACCCAGGACAGACAGTGTGAAGGACAAACAGATGATGTGCTTCTGCCTCTGGTTTGATAGGACCCTGCAGATGTGACTTCATCTCCAGGTCTATCCTTCCACTGCTGCTCAGTCCCATTTACACTGGTTCTTAAACTCCCTGGGGCAGGGACTGTCAGTCACGTCTCGTTCCTACTGGGCCAAGAAGAGGGACAGTATCATCCTGCTGGAGATCCTTAGTCATGCTGCGGTTAACAAAACTTCACTTATTTTGGGACACCGCAAGCTCCACAGTAATTGGAACGGTCTGGTGAAAGTTGGGAAGAAACACGATGCACTTACGACAGTGCTGAAAACTAACTCCCAACTCCAGCAGCACCACACTGGCACTCCCAGGGTGGTTGACAACTCCCTCCTGCAGCCGATAGCTGCAGCTGCCAGTTTTCACACTACGGGGATAAAAACGCTCAGGACCCCTTCGCAGCAGCTCACACACGGCTGCTGAAAAGCAGATACTTCCATTTTCCCAGAGCAGACCTGGCGCTCGGTACTGCAGCTGCCCCTGTGCATTCAACCAGCATGCTGAAAGCTGCCCTAGCACTGCTCCAAGCCCCGCTGCACTCACAGCCGGAGTTCACACTGACACAAACCTGGAGACAAGGCTGCAGACAATAATTAGTTACTCTGCTTTGTCCAAATTTGACCTGAGCTGAAATGCTAGCTTGGCCACGGGCCCACTTCAGCACGCAGACTGGCACCAAGTTAGCAAAACTTGCTGGTTCTTTTTGAACAAAGCAGATTTATCTCATTTACTGAAAGAAACATTTAAGAAAGCAAAAGATAAATCATGCAAGCGTTACAAAGCAAAAAAGAAAAGACGAAGATAAGAAAATTCAGCTTTTCAAATAGATATGTTCTCCCAGGAATGAGCACATTCAGCGGCAGCCTGAGGTGCTGCACAATCATCTGACACAAGAGCTAACAGCCACCTCACAAAATTCCAATTTGAACAACAATGCCAAGCAGAAAGTTTTGAGAGTGCAAAACCTGCCAGTTTTGCTGGTCGAAACCTTTCCACAACATCCACCAGGCTTTCCAGATAACCAAGGTATTTATTGCACTGCAAGCGCTGCATTTTCCCCTTCCCCGTGCCAATGAGTGGCTGCTCCAGAAAAAATTCACCAGCGTGCTCTGATTTCCTCCTTTCCAGAAAGCAGCCAGGTGACACTGAATATGGATGAGCAGCAAGAAGAAGCGGGAGGCAGAAGGCACAGCAGCTGACTGCACACACAGTGCACGGTAAAGATGCTGGCAGGAACCCGAAGCTGCTATAAAATACCCTAATGCAAACCCCACGGAGGGCAGAAACTGCCTCTGCTGCCTCCAGTCGATCCCATTTAGGCTCCGGAGCATAGGCACTGCCCCTGTGTTTTCCCCAACAGCACAGGTGACAGTCCAGCCAGGTCCTGCAGGAGCTGCCTGGGCTCCTGCATCCTTACCCAAACTTTCTTCCATCTCCTGCCCCTCAACCACCCCCATCATCCTTCCTCCTTGCTTTCAGTAGGTGCTCCATTTCATCGTGATTAACCCTTCTATATCCACTTCTTTAAATATTTAGGCCCTCAAAACATGAAAACTTAAGTCACGGAATGAAACGGCTTTTAAAATAAATCGACAATGTTGTCTGCAAAAACTATAATGTGCTAAATTACCCAACTATGTAATAAGCAGTCATGCTATAAATATTTATAGATGTCCTGTGGCAAGGCTGACAACCAAAAAATGGCACTACAGCAAATCTATGTATAGTTTACGTTTTCACTTGTATCTGCTAAATCTTACTGGAAAGCCAATTAAATCTCAGTAGCAATTGGAATTATTCTAGAAATAAATCTTTGCGTCTTCCAAATACAGTATGATGAAGTATTTTAAGCAACATACTTGAGCCTTCACCTCTGACTCCCAACACACCTGGCCTGAAAGGGGAAAAAAAGGTGGGTTTTATTGACTTTTTCCTTTCTACTTTTCCCCGCCCCCCCCCCCCCCCCCCCCCATTCATTCCCTGCTGCCACAATGATCCTGTTCTTTCGGCTTAGACTGTGCAAGGAAAAACCAGTACCTGTTGCTGAGAGTGGCCAGTCACTGAGCTAGGCAACACATGTGCAAAGCCAGCCTGATGGAAGGCAGCACAGCATGAGCCATATCCAACCCCATCCTGCTGCAAACCAGACTCTGCACCCTGCTCCATGCCAGCTCCAGCGACTATTTCCTGAAACAGTGCTGAGCGTGCTTTCCGCTACCCAGGACATAAGAGTTAAAATGTCAGCAGCATCAGTCCAGCTCCACATGCCGCTGACACTAGTCAGCGGTTCTGCGTAATTTTCTTGGCATAGAGCTGCTTTTAGCAAAAACTTCTGTCCTCAGCTCGAAGCAGGGGGATGCTGAGTAGCCACGGCTCAGCAAGATGCCCAATTTCTGCACTCAGGTTACTTTGCTGGAAGTAACAAGCGCTTATGCAAGCGCCGACTGGAGCAGACATCCCCCCTGAAATTATGGCTTTTAACTTCAGACAATGTTATTAAGGCATTATTAAAGAGAAATAAAAGGCTGACAAGCCTGAAGCACCACACACGCACAGCACCGGTAAATCCATGCTCAAGCGCAGCAGCAGAATGGTAGCCAGATTTGGAAAGCGAAAGGGATGGAAATTGCTGATTTCGGCTCAATTTCTGCCGGCAGGGCAGCCGGGCTCCGGACAACAAAGAAATCTCTGTTCCCTTTCGCATCATGTGGCGAGCAACCGCCTGCACTGCAGCTGAGCGCCTGAACAAAGGGACCTTTGGGGCAGAGCTGGGACGGACAACATGCCCTGTAAGGCACTTCCCGGCGCTCACCGTACTCCATCTCGGCACTGCAAACCGGGAGGTGGGCTGCCACTGGGAACAGCCTCAGCTCGCAAGATCAAACAGGTCCAATGCAGACCTCAAGGGCCGTCAGAAATGAAAGCGAACCCGGTGCTCGGTCTGAAATGCCAGTCCCACCCTTAAAGTCCAACAAGTTTATTTCCATTCACTGCTGGACTCAAAGCCTTTAGAGACATTTTTTCCTCTAAGTGTTGCTGTTTCACGCTCACCAGAAGGAGGCTCCGTTATTTGCTATATCCCACTTGCTAAAAATTCAAGGCAAACCATGCTAAACAGCAGCATTTTCTGGGACTGGTCGGTATGGTTTATCTCCACGTGCCAGACATCATCTATCTACAAAGTTGTGGGTTTTCCAGCAGCATCCCCCTTCTCAACATCCAGGACAGCCAAGCTTTCCTACACATGCTCATGGTTGGGTTTGTTGTGCCTGTCACTTAATTTTGGAGAGCCAAATGTGATGGTGCGTTGCTTCAGTGGTGAGATTTCCATGCCAATCTGGTCCCAGATAAGAGTACAGCAGCAGGATGATTCTGCATGTGGCACGGGTCTGCATGTACAGCTAATCCAGAAACACCACTTGGAAGAGTAAGTCTGTCCCACCCTTCCACTTACTCCCATGCAAGCCACATTTCCACAGTCAGCTTGACCCTTCTACAACACACAACTAATTTTTTTTCCCTTTCCTTACAGGAGGCTGAATTTACGCTGAAGAACCCCCAGTTGCATTTGGAATAAACGCCCAGAGCCTTTGCGTGTAAATAATCTGGTATCATCTTTCCTATCTGCCCAGACACGCAGGTGGTTAATTCAGAAGCAGACCCTGATGCCTCTTGGCAGAAGTGGAACCTTCACGAGGGCCCTCCCCGTCAGGGCAGGAAAGGGGAACAAGGTAAGGGGAAAGCTGGGACATGCCTCGTGAAGGTACAGCTTCGGCATTTCCAAGCCACCTATTCATTGCAGGAGAACCAAGCACTCCACCTGCACACACATTTTTCAAAGACTGACCACTGAGAAAAGATTTCATCCTGTCACACCTAATGAGACGCTCAGTTCTTCACTTTTTACTTCAGACCTTCTCCAGAACCTGACGCCATCTCCCTGCGGCTCACCTTAACCACGCCACTTCTCCATCAAACTAAATCAGACACATCGTGTGCCTCACTGTGCCGTTATCCAATACTGCGCAATCACTCTAGCCAGAGAGCTGATTTCAAGGAGATACGGAGGCCCATGTGGGATCCAGTGCTTGGAAAACCTGGCAGTTTGGTCCCATTCACCACTGGGCAACTGGGTCATCACTCAATGGTAGCAAAGATGTACAGGTACTCCCTGCCCAAAGAACCACAAAGCAGGTAAATGCAGTTTTTCTGTACTGTTTTTGCATGCCACATTCTTGACCTCTTGACTTTGCTGTAGACAATCACATACACACTGCCAGCAACGTACAAAAATGCCATCAAACTCACACCAGTGACATTTTAAGTACCCTATAGCAATGTCAGACACTATGTTAACTCCAGTGCCACATGAATGAGGCTCCTTATTCCTTTCAGTCTCCACTGCCACAATATCCTGGCTGAAAGGCCTATTGCTACTCTGCCTCAACTCCTTCCATTTTTTTTCCTTTTTGTAGATTTGTCCTTAGCTTGCAAACCCAGCTGAGCTCCCAAGAGGAAGGGAGGAGAAGTACATACTGCTGTAATCTTGAAGAGCCATATCCCTGACACATACTTACTTGCTTCGTTCCTTGCAGTGAGATAAGCTTTGCAATCTGCACACACCCACTAGTCCACATGCCACAATCTTTCCAGCTTTTCTCATTCCACCAGGACCCACCTTGCCCTGCCACCTCTCCCTCCTCTCCGCTACAGGCTGGCATCTCCTTCCAGCTGTGGTGTTCTCCCGGGGACAGGCAGTGGGGGATGCCTGCACTCATTCCCAGTGGAAACCACACCATTACCATCAAGCATGTACAAAACAAACCTCAGAAAAACTTTCATTTTAACCAGAAATTCTCCACTTGGCAGCCCTGGAATTACCCTTGTTGCCACCAAAGCATCCTGGTGCACCAGCAAGGTTTGGTAAAGTCTGCACATATGTACAGGCTTGAAGTTAAACAAATTGTGGTTTTGGCAGTGGTAAAACACTAACTTCACTAGGCACAAGACTTTGGAACAGCACTGCTGGCCTCCAAGCTGATGACACCGATTCAGAGGCGCTGGGGTTCCAGGTCTTCACAGGGTTCAGCCATTTGGTTACTCCTCAGTTTCTGCCAAGGGGAAAAGAAATCTGCAGACTTCACTGTGAAATCTTCTCTGCCTGACTGCTGGGAAGCATCCCAGTATTTTGCTGCATAACGAGACACCTGGCGCACTCCTAAAATACCTGTAGCTTATCAGCTCTGCTTAAAATAATAAGGAAGCCAAAATGCAACACCTAACAAATACTTATAACTAGAGAACTATTTATAAAAATTGTTTTAGAAAAAGATCTTGGTAAGGGTGTAGATGGTCTTCATCAGACAGAGATTTCCATCTAGCTATATGAAATAAGCCCTGGTGAAACCACGATGCTACATGTTACACCTCTAAAAGCACCCACCCGCGCCTGCAGACCAAGGAGCGGTGTGGTACCACAGGCACTGCTAAAGCAAACGGTAAAACCTCGCTGCAGACCCTGGCACCTCTCAGCCAGGCCTCTCCCCTACTAAGTCACCTTCAGACAGTGCAGGCAGATGCTTGCTTTGCTTGTGCACCTGCCCGGCTCTCACCTGAAAACTCACCCAGCACCAGTCCTTGGGATGGTGGTGCCCCACCTAACCCACCTGCCTTGCACTGGGTGGTGCTGGCGGAGCAGTTGCAACTCCCCCATTCCCTCCTGTTTAGTTAAAATTCCTGTTTGCCGAGTGGAAATGAAGGCTGGTGCATCCAAAGGAACACCACAGAAGATCAGTGGGATTCAGGCACCTCACTCCTGGGTGTTCCCTGGAAACAGTACACCAAAAACATGAATACAACCTAAGCTGGCTTTCAGCGACACCACGCAGGGACATGGGGCCCCTTCTCTGCTGCGTGGGAACCAGCCTCTCCAGGAGCAATTTCAGGATTTCCCTCCCCAAGCTTAAGACCTGGGTGATACCTGAGACTCCCTACTTCCTCCTCGACAGCCCACATAAATCAAGTCAGCACTTCAAAAGCACTCTTGGATAACCCAAATTCTTCCAGAGACACGTGTGGCTCATGCTGCTCACACATAGGCCGCTATTAATAAAAATAATAATTCTTGGCTTTGTTTGCTTCTTTCCTTTCACTTACACATACTCTGAGCAGACAGAAGTATTTTGTACAGCAAGCCAGTGCTGACAGATAACGAGAACCAGCCTGTTACTCCTCAGCAGAGTAGCCTACCTATTTTGCACCTAGCCCCAAGCTTACCCTTTCCTGGTCTTTCATTTACAAACACTCATTGTCACAAAGTAAAGTAAAAAGCAGCTCCTTTACTGTGATCAGAATTAAAAGTTCATGATAGGTATCTGGTCCAGACTGAAGGACTGTATGTTACCAAGACGGACAGACCTGTCTTAAAAAAAAATAATGCCCCTGTTACAAAAGCAGCACTCAAAATTAAGAGAGATGAAAGTATTTTAGATAAAACAATTTGGTCATTTGCACTTCAGTCCTGGTTTCGTTTCCTGGCTCAGATGTACTGTAAAGCTGCTGCATTAGACTTCCCTTTGCTGGGGAAAAGTCTGCAACAAAACAAACTGTTGATCATTTTTATCACTACTGCATAAAATAATTTGTTTTCCATCCTAAAGTTTGCTAGCTTGAGGGTAGGGCATAGCAAAGATAGAATCAGATGATCTGCTAGGTTCCTCCAAAGGAAGTAAGGTAATTGCGAAAAAACGAAAACAAAAGTGAGAAACCAAGGGGGAGGAGGCCCAGAATTAAAATACCTTGGTACTTGCCCCGTCCTGCTCCTCCACGGGGCAGATCTGCTGAGCCTTCCCCCCCAGAGTTCAGGCTCCACAAAACTTTCCTTCTTCCTCTGCCGTGAGTACTACATCATTTCATTTTTCCCTCTCCCTCTCCTCCTTCCCGAATTTCTAAGACACTACATCATGGTGTAAAACCTCCTGTCGGGAGGATGTCAAAAGACCACGACCACACCAGGGATCAGGCAGCCTCCATCCCTCCTCCCTCCCTGGGGCTCACCAATAACTCCGCTGCCTGACCAGCAGGACTCTGTGCTGCCAGAATTACTCCTGCTTCACTATCAATTTTTCACAGGATGAAAGCTTCCCCCTGGTGCTACCCCTCATTTTGTGACAAAACTGCAAAAATCTGACCACCTACGAGGTCCTTCGGCTTTCTCATCCCATCCCCATGCGCATTTTGGACAAGGTATGATCCAGCTGATTTACTTGCATCACGAGGAGAAGATGCATGCAGTGGGGTCTGTTGAAGAGACCTCCGACATGTCTCCAGTGGAGCTGAATGCCACCTCCAGCAAAATACTCCCACTTTTGAGCACCACCTCCCAGGAGACTGTTGTCCCAACTCCATCTTTGTTACCATGGTGCACCCTGTCATGGCACTAAGGCCCCCCTCGCCCCTGAGACAAGGCTCCCTGAGCTCATTCAAACCACATGCTGCCCGCGTGGGACAGAAAGCACCAAAACATGTTTCCAGGCCAAAACACTCCAAGTACAGCAACTCAACACATCACTTTTCTGTGACAGAAGAAAAACACATCTGCCCTGCCACAAGGCTGAATCCAGCCTCAGATATTAAGGTAAACATCCCAGCACAGCCCTCTGCAGGCAAGTGCCACTGCCTGATGCCAAGAAACACATTTTGTTATGCAATTTGCAACTGAGCACTCAGCGGTCCCTCCAGCTGCGTCCCCAAAGACTGGCGTGAAAGCCATGGCTGCTCCTGTGCGCACAGACCACCGCCGAGCCACCCAACCTCACCAGACAGGACCCTGTGCAATGGCACCTGCGCAGCCTCAGACGCAAACTGTTCCTCTGCACCAGGCTGAGGAGTTTATTCTGCCCCCACTTCTACTTCTGTGACAGTGGGTCTATAATCGTGAGAAAAAGCCATACGCTAGACCTGCTCCGTCATTCATTAAATTAACTGTGGAGTTCTCAGCCTTCCCAGCAACTTCAAGTTTCCTTCTCCCACAAGCTGAACTCTCTCACCCGCTATTAAATTGCAAAGTGGCACAGTAGGGAAAGGTAACACTCGATTTGCCCCTGACCTTCTGCCATCCTGGGGTAGTAAATCAGTTTAATCCAGCAGGACATTTAATATTCTTATTGGGAGATCCTCACATGTAAGCAGTCCTTTTTCACTGTCAAGCACCAGCAATAACCTCTGGGTCTGGACTACTTGCAGACCCCAGATTTAGGGAGGAATGTGCCTTCCACCTCCCATGCTGCCTTCAGGATACACCGAACCTCTCACAGCTGATGAGGACCAGCCCCTGGGGGTGGGGGGGGAAATCCTGGAGAGTCTGAGAAACCACCACCCCTTTCATCCCCAAGCAACTCCTCTTCGAGGGACCCCACAAGCATGGCCGGCCATGCCCACCTCCATGGAGGGTACCAGCAAGTCTCCCCTGAGCTCTGTACCCTTCTCTGCGCCCGCAGCGTACGCAGGCGTGACTCCTCTGCACGCTGGACGGCTGCCTTCCTACCCACACGTGGTCAGGCAGCGTGCTTTTAAGACACAGAGGACCAGAAGTACTGTCAAAAAAAGTTAGGTGCCTCCCTGCAGGCAACGAAGGGCACTTCAAAAGACACTGCTCCAGCTTCTTCTCAGCGCTGCCCCCTACAAAGCTGTTAAACTACCTTCGCCTTAAAATTTCATAGGATTAAAGAAAAAAAGCATTGCAGGCGGAAGAACCTCCCGTGCCCAATAAATGCAAGTTAAATAACAAGCCAGCCAGCAACTGAAAAAGCACAACCAAGCGGGCGTATGGGCAGACACAACCCTGCAGGTGCAAACCCTGCAGCGACCCTTCGCAAGGAACCCTCTCCACACGGCCTGGCAGACTGCCTCCTTACCAAAGTAATCGGCCTTTGGGCGAGCGTCCATCTCCTGCTCCAGGCGCTGGGTCAGCGCCTCCAGCTTCAGCTCGGCCACCGAGGGCCCCTGCTCCGGCTGCGGGAGGAGGGTCTGGCAGGGCAGCTTCACCTTTGCCGTGCCGGAGCCCTCCGGGTGCCCAGCATCTGGCCGCACGGTGCTCGCACCCTCCGGGAAGAGCGGCGGCGGAGCGTGCGGGGCATGCGGCGCATCCGGAGCCGCCGGCCCGCGCGAGGCCAGGCGCGAGGAGCCCGGCTCGGGGCTCGCGCTGCCACCGTTGGGCCGGTGGTTGTGACCGTGGGCCACCAAGGGGCCGGCCGGGCCGGGGCAGGCGGCGGCGTGCTGGCAGTCCGCGCCGGGGGTGGCGAGCGCGGAGCTCGGGGGGAAGGCCGGCGGGACAACCCGGTACCACGGCTGGCTGCCCTCCCCGCCGGCCCCGGGAGCGCCGGGCTCGGCCGGGCCCGAACACCCGCGCGCGGGCTGCGCCGAGGGGGCCGAGAAGGAGGCGGACCTGTGCTGCGGCGGGGCGCCGGGGGCGCCCTCCTCCGGCCCCGCCGGGGGGCTCCGGGCGTGCGAGAAGGAGGAGGACCGCTGCCCGGCCGCCGTCGGGTCGCGGCCGCCGCCGCCCCGCCCGGCCTCGCCGCCGTTCTCCTGCCCGCCGCGGCCGGCCCGGGGGTCGCCGGGGCTGCCGGCCCGCTGCTCCCCGCGGCCGGCGCCGGGCCGTGAGCCCCCCGCCCGGGGGGCCCTGTCGGGCTCCGCTTCCCAGCCGCGGCGCCCAGCCTGGCCGCCCGGGGCCTCGGCGCGCTCCCCGCCGTCGCACGGCCTGAGGCGCGGCCCCTCGGCGGCGGCGGGGGGCGGCTTGGCTCCCCGTGCCGCCGGCGGGCTGGGCCGGGGCGCGCCGAGGGCAGCCCCTCCGTTCAGGGCGGCCATCAGCATCTCCTCCTGCTGCTGCTGCTGCTGAAGGTGGATCTTGGCCATTTTGGTGGCGAAGACCCGCCGGGTCTCCTCAAACTCGGGGTTGTTGCCGGCAGCTTTGTCCACCCGAAAGAGACCGTCCTTGGAGGCCTCGTACATGTTGAGGTCTTCAATGAACTTGCTGGCTTCCAGACCCAGATCGTCGTACTTATCCATCCCGCCCGGCTTGGCGGGCTGGCCCCCGCCGTCCTGCTCCTGCCGCTGCTGCTCCCCGCCGGGCTGGGGCCACTGCCGGCACCGCCGGCCGCTCCGTCCCGCCGCGCCGCCGCGCTCCCGCCGCGCCCGTCCCCGACGGGGGCGGGACAGGGGGGAGGGGGCGGGGCCAGGAGGCGGGGATGGGGCACGGCCCCGCCCCCGCCCCGCGCCGCGCGTGGCGGCCGCCCGTCACCGGTCCGACGCGATGGCGTCTGCGGGCGATGGGATGAGGTCACGTGTGGGGGCGAAGACGTAAGGCGCGCAAGGAGCGCGCGGGGCGGGCGGGCCGGGTGGGGGAGGGGTGTTATTCCCCACGTCGCTCGCCCGCTACGGGCCACTGAGGAACCGCCGCAGCGGCCTGAAACCCCGGTGCAAAACCCTTGCGAAAGCTCGCACCCACTCGTGGTGAAAAAACAGGCTCCTCCCCCCCCAAAACAACAACCTGTTGGGAAAACTAATTCTGTAACTGTTGCGCCAATTAATCTTCATCATATGAATTTAGTTAATACGGATGTGTTTTACGTCGTATTACATGCACAGCCGTGGCTGCATGGCTGTGCTGCAGAGAGCATGAGGAGAGGACCCCAACTCGGTGCAAGGAGGACAGCCCCCACCCTGGGGAGTACGGGGCACCCCTGGGTGCTCCAGGGAACACCCCAGCCCTGCCAGTGCCTTTGTGACACCCCTCCCACCCCCCAACACCCCCCCCCCACACACACACTATGTAGCATCACAGACAGTAACTGCAGCAAGATCAGTGCCGGGGACGTTCAGATCTAGGAGGACGCAGATGGGTGACGACGTCCTAAGGTGATAGCTGCTGCGGAAGGTGGCCGCATGCGTGTTACACAGCCGCCAGCCCAATCCTGTGCTCCGGGGGTGCTGGGGGGTGTCAGAACTGCGTGTAACGCCACCTTCGTGGGTGTTAATACTTACCAGTGTGATGCTATACCTCGCATCCCAGCCCCTCTCCTCCATCAGCACGGTCCAGGTGCGGAATTTCCCTGGCAAAACGCAGCTGGGGGTGCCCGGAGGTGGGGGGCTGCGGCAGGGTCTCTGCTGGGCTGGGGGCAGAGGGAGCCGTGGCATCTCTGAGGGAAGTGACTGGTGCGGTTGATCCTACGGGCCCAGGTGTGTCCCCTGCGCTCCCAGGGCTTGTTTTAATTCCCCAGGCTCCAGTAGGTAAGGCCAGATGTTAAGGAACCTGAGGATTTGCTGCCTTTAATAATCACAAACTGGGCTGTGACAAAGCCACGGCAGAAACCAAAGCCATGGCAGAAACCAAAGCCTGCCCTCCCCTCTTTGACCAGTCCCTTACAAAAGTGCTTCTGAGCAGCGGGGGCCAGATCTAAAATGGCCTGCCTCCTCCAGCGAGCTGCGGCCCGATGTGCTTAAAGATCACAGCACTGGGAGCCCCTGGAAGAGGTTCCTGTCTTCTCCCAAAGCAACTTCCAAATCGGTTTGGAGCCTCCTCCAAGGAGGCTCCTGGAGGGGACCAGCTCCAGGAGGCGTCTCTGCAGCAGCAGCCTGAGGCTCCAGCCTGAGCCGAGGAGCTAGCGGCCTTCACAGAAGTTAGCCCAGCAGGAGACAGGGTTAGATAAGGGGTTTTTTGGTTTGCAGGGAAGGCAGGTGGGTGGGAATGCCAGGCACAGCAGCGGAGCTCCTCCAGTCCCCAGGAGCCAGGGAAGGGGGACCCTGGCATGTGCTGCCCCTAACCACAGCCTGCTGAGGTTTTAAGGGATCGATAGCTCTGGAGCTTTCACCCAGTATCAGGAAAACATCCCATCTACCAAGCAACCCCGTCTATCAAACCTTCTGAGCCTTCCTCTGGTGGCGGAGAGGGAAGGAGGGGTATGGCGGCTCCCGCCGGCTGGGCCCCACAAGCCCTGCTTCCCCTGGGAGGAGCGGGGCGCTGGGGGCTGAGCCCCGCTTGGCACAAGCCCCAGCAGTTCAGGGGGGTTCAGCTTGCACCTGGATGTCTGCCGCATACCCCCGCCCGAGCTGGGGGCTGGCTGGGGTGGAAAGGGTTCACCTCTCATGTGGTGGCTGGCAGGGGTCGCGGTGGCCCCTCGCAGCTGCTTTGGGCCAGGCAGGTGTAGGCTCAGGCCACCAGTTACCGAGAGCCAGAGTGACCACCTCTTTTGAGGGACTTGACCAAAACTGTTGAGTCTGAGGCTAAGCTCAGCCGGGGTGGTGAAAGCCAAAACCGAGTGCCGTGTCTGAAGAGCATCCTCAAAAAGGGCTAGTGCAAGGCCATCTTTGGCAATGTCCTGGGCCGATGAGGAGAACCACAGCACGTGACTGAGCTGTGGGATGCCCCCTCCTCCTCGATGGCTTCAGTGGGATGCCAAGTTTTCGTGTGACTGCTCTCATTTAAAATGGGGAGAGCCCAATGTTAAAAGGATAAGCAACAAAGTTGGTGCTGAAGAATGGATGGGTTGAGTCCATATTTGTACAGCCCGAGAGAATGACGGAAAGGCAACAGAGCAGCAGGTGGATAAGGATGGGAGCGTGAACCCCTCCACACTTCTACTCATGGGAGGAATCTGCGACATTAGTGGACAAAGAGCAGTCGAAAAGGAAAATACACATGGCTCTTGCACCTTCTTCCCTCCTTCTCACCAAAGGGTGTAAAGTTAGTTGAGGGAAGGCACGCTCCTATCCAGCATATCAGAGACTCAGCCGCTATCTATGGGGTTTTTTTTCTTCAAACACACCGAGATGAAGCTCTTCAGACCTCTAGGAAGCAAACCCCTTGGTGGAACAGAAGTATCTGGGAACAGACATCTCTACTTCCAGCAGTCGACAAACAAACCAAGGAAGAATCTATAACTTCCCTCAGATCATGGTTGTTTATTTTTTTTCCTGACTTTTTTTTTTAAGGGTCATGCATACATTTTCTGCCATTACTTTTTATCTAACATCTGTAAGACATTTTACAGTTGGACCCGCAGGAGCTCACCACTTTGGGGGCGGTGGGGAACGGGGGAGCAGCCTTCTTGCCAAATGGCCTCTCTGGGTGCTGCTGACCTTCACCAGCTACGTACAGTACACTTCCTTCCTATGCCAAAGGATCACATCAGCTGTCTGCAGAACAATGCGCGCGCGGACGACGCGGGACAGGCTGCCGGAGCCCTTCGGATCGGGAACCGTCGCGCCGGGCTTGGCCTCCTGCCAGGCTCCACACGCATGAGCAGACACTTTGACGGCAAGTGCCTTTGAAGGGAGATCGTCGCCAAGCGATTCAAAGGCATTTTGGTGTTTAATTCGCAATGCTTTCAGCGAACGTTAGGCAGCAAAATGCCTTTGAAGTTTCGTGCTTGAATATTTTTTTTTTTTTTCTGTGAGACTTGGGTATTCCCGAGTGAGCAGATGATTAACTTGAACTTTCTCCTAGAGCAGAGATGTAATACTACACTGACTTGCAGACCCTTCTGCTGCGATTAGATGTGGTCCCACATTTTTGTAGTTCCTGGGAGTTTTACAACTCATGCCTATAAAGAAATTAAGGGGTCCAGGATTGCTGTTGTAGCACAGGACCAAAATGTACGTGCCGACTTGAATTAAATTATTCTAAACCCTATCCCTCGGAGGAAAAAAAAAACCAACCATTGCTTATTTAATCTGGTTTTGTTCCTGTGTGCAAGGCTTACATGCTGCATTTACTCATGCAAAATAATGCTGACAGCTTGTAACCCAGCCCTGCTCCACGTGGCAATCGCAGCTGCTGGTAGGGCAGAGGGAGGTGGCAGTTTGGGGGTAGCAGCCCCCAACAGTGCTCGCTGATTTCGGCCCCATGCCGGCAGGCTGGGGCGGAGGCCAGGCTGCCCTGATGAACGGCGAAGCGGCGAGCAAGAGCAGGGAGGGATCGTCTGCCTTTATTTCTTGCTGCCACGTTTGACTCCCGGCTCACGTTGCAGAGAGATGGAGAAAATGCGGAGAAATCCACCACTCCACCCCCCGCCCTCCTGATCATTTTTCTGCCTGGGAGAAAACGCTCTCAGATTTTGCAGCACAACATCAGCGTGGGGCTGGATAGTTTATGGAGAAAGATGCCTAGGACGTGCCTGGGCGACCACTTGTAGCTCACTTGCTCGCTCTCCAAAAGCAACTATCGTATCCTCATGCTACCTGCTTGCCACCGAAGGAGTGTGAGGAACCAGCGGCTGGCAGCACACCTTTGTCTTTCTGGACATTTCCAGGTCTAATCCCTGGTGCTTGTGCCTCCCAGGGACTGGGGCTGTCCCAGTCAGGTCATTCCCTGCGGGAGCCTGGACTGTGCATGCCACTGCCATGCCCGAGATACGTGCTCTGGTGTGTTTTAACAGGAAAGTAATAAAGACTTCAGCGCTAGAATATAAACAGTGTGCGGTTCATAGAGCAGAAGCGTGCTCAGGATGGAGCCTGGCGTGGCTCTTGCAGGAGCAAACGCATCTCTGGGCTCTCACAGGGCAGCACCACAGCATCCCCGAGCTGTGAATGGCACCGGGAAATGGTGAACGCTCCTTTTGGCTTTCTCATAGGGGTTTTCAACAAACGTGCCGCTTATCTGGGCACTTTACACAGAGGGATGATGCACAGGCCTGCAGGGTAAATAAGCGGGTGGCAGAGGGAGGGTTGGAGGGGGCCGCCGCATGCAGGAATGCCAGCTTGGCCCGGCATCAGGAACGAGATGCTGGGGAGGTGGAGAGGCCAAACCTCTGCCTCTACCTTGCAAAAAATTTGCAGGAAGGCAGCAGGGCAGGCAGGGCTGGGAGATGTAGTTCCTCCACCCCAGTGCCACAGGGGCCTCTGCATTCCTCCGGGAGCCTGCCCTGCCTGCTGCCTGCATTTAACCCCCCAGCTGCAGGGGCAGCCTGGGGGCTGGGGGCAGCCGGGGTTTGTGCATTCCCTGCCCCCAGGGTCGGGGCGGCGGTGGGTCCACACTCGGGATGTTTTGCTTCTGTTGCTGCACAGCTGCCTGCTAGGGACACCATCTCTGCAGGGGGTTACGCTGAGAGTCATTTAATTAACGCTAATGGCACAGAAGGGCCAGGGGACAGCCTTCCAAACCGCGTTCTGGAGTGATAGGGATGCTTCGCAGGAAGGCTCTCAGGGTTGTGTTCCTGAAATAACTGCACCAGCAGCATTGGTTCAGTGGGGATGCTGAGGGCCCTGCTCACACGTGGGTAAACTGAGGCAGGGAAGATGAGAGAAGCCACGGGGAGTTACCAAGATCCCAAGCAGAAGCCCAGGAAGCCGCAGAGAGGGAAAAGACGCTGCAGCGATTCAGTTTCCCTGAGGAAGGGCAGAGCTGGCTGCCAGGTGCTCAGCTGCCACTCCCTTTGCCTTCCTCTCTTCAGTTTCTCCAGGTGCCATCAGCGATGGTGAAGACCCCCATCTGCCTTCACCATCACTCCATGGAGCCAAACACTTGCTTTTGGTGGCTGCAGAGTTGCACCAGAATGACGCAGGCAGCTTTGGTGGTTTTCCTACTGCTGCTCGAAATAACATGGAACAGTTAGTTTTCTCCATTTTCTACTAAAAAAGAGCCTTTTATCAGGACTAGAATTCGCCTGGAGAATTTTCCAGCTCCATTTCCATGCCTCTTTATCAGCGCATTAACACAAACAGCACTGTGACCTGTTTAACCAACATACGTGGCCTTTAGTAATCCTGGGCTGGAAGTACTCCGCAGGGCAGCTGACATCCTGCCATCCATCATCAGCCTCACGTGCCTTGGTGGACTTCAAGTGGACTTGCCAGATGCAGTCAGTGCATCCACCCCATTCTTCTGTGCATGTCCTCGGAGAAGCTGTCTGACTAACAGATGTTTTTAAATGCTCTTTCACATGGGAAAATTGGGAAGTGCATATTTTTATTGCACCCTTGCTATTTCATCCAGCCACATGGATCTCCAGGGATGGAGACGTACTTCAGAAAAATATTCATTTTTAAAAGCTTCTACAATTCCTTTCCACAGTACTTTCTTGACTTAGCCTGCCTGGCAATGCACACTTGTATTTCTGTTTTGCAGCAATTAGTAAGATTTGCTAATGACACTGCTGTGTATTTAAAGGCAATTGATTTCCCTTTGTAGCAGAAAACCATTTCCTGCTATGTCAGTTCTCTTAATCTTCCTCAGAAACAAACCCAGGCTGCCATCGCCAGTAATGTGTCACGCTCTGTTATTAAATGGCTCTCTTTTCTGCCCCGGTTATGTCCCCTGTGTTTATTACTCCTGATCAGTGCATTCGATCACCTACAGCTGTTACAACTGTACGTATTTCGCTTTGTATATTGTTGGCACCAAACACGGTTATCAGAGAGCAATTCCCCTCGCTCGGCAGCTCATGCGTCTCTTCTGGCAGCGGGAGCTGGCTGTGCTGGAGAACCTTGGACCTTTTACGCTTGGGTTTGGCACGTATAAAAAAACTAGTGGTAGATAAGGGAGTTCAGAGCCTTAGATGTGACTGTGGGCCTTCCCCTTGCAGCCAGCCCAGAGTGTGTTGCATCTACGAGAGCAAGCACAAAGGCGCTCATTTCTGCCCCTAGAAACATACCCATCCTGCTTAGAGTTACGTTGAAGAAGAACAGGCTTTTCAAATAAAGGAAATTCTTGTGCCCTAAATGTCCCAGGCTGAGTCACAAGTGTGAGCAGAAAGAGAATATTCGGCTCATTATAGTTAAGCTTTTCCCATTTACGTGTTCCTTTGCTGAGCGAGCAATCCAGCAGCCTAAACCGCAGAGCAAATCAGTGTGGTGCAGGCAGGGGAACATACAGGGACCTGTCCTGGCTGTTCGATATTGGGGGGTACTTTTGATGAGATTCCTGTGATCAAAATCTCTCACAGGTTTGGGCCATGTTCACCTGACAATAAATACATGCATCTGCTTGATGTTGGCTGTGTTTCCAGTCTCTCATGGCCACCGTAAAGGCTGGCAGATAAAACAAAAGCCATAAGGACTTCTGTCAGCAACATTGCTGCACCCAGGCAAAAATACTCCCATTCAGAGGCACTAACAACTTACAAACCCAAGAAAACCTGTTCAAACTCTGACTACACATAAAACTCGAGCTAAGTTTGTATGGAAGGTGATGTGGGTTTGCAGCTCTTCAGGACTAAAACCAGGGCTGAACTTTTCCACCCCAAGGCTTACTTGGGTGAGAAGCCCCGAGACACAAAGGCTGTGTGTGACCTGAGGCCTCTGGGGACAGACGGGGTTAGTGAATTGCAGAATGCTTCACGGTGCTGGAACGTCACTTTATTCAGGAAAGGGGAAAAAAAAACCCCACCTTTCCTCCACATGTCAGGCAAGATCTCTTTTTATCATCTGGGCTGCAGATGACAGCGTTGGTCCTGTGCCCTCCTGCGCAGAGATAATGCTCCCATTCAGTTCTCCTCCTGCTACAGCTGGGACACACTAAAAACTGCCTCCGATCTACTGTGATCAGCTTCATGCTTCTTCTTTGAGACATAAAACCCATTTCCATAAAAAAAGCCCCAAAACATGGCTGCAGTTCCAGCAACATTTTTTAAAGTCAAAAGCAGATGTTACCTGGACCGGTAGAAATCAGTGGGCTCGTAAGTGCAATCACCACTTGGGTTCTGGTGATGGACTTGGCTTCATTCATTCATTGAACCCTTCTCCTACAGCCCAGTCCTCTGATACAAAATCAGCTCAGATCAGAACAGGAGGGGACCGAAAAAATAAAGAAGCAGAAAAAGCATCCAGCAAAACCAGTGCATTTACTCTTCCAAGTTGGTACACGTACATAAATAAAGCCAATCCCCTGAACTATGTGTGTGAACTGTAATAATGCACTGCAAAACCAGAAAAGAAACCCCAGTGATTTCTCCCCCTGTCCTCATTTAGAGCCAAGCTTTTAGAAAACACTTATGTACTACAAAGCTCCCTAGGAAGGAACAACCTGCAAAGTGCTAATTAACATCCCTCCTAGTTCATGTTGATTGTAAAAAGTTTAGAGAAGGGGGATAGCTTTCTATGAGGCTTTACAGTGAAGAAGGAGAAACACGGAATAGAGACGCTATGACCTGCATCATCTGTGGATTTTCTCCCTCCAGGAGAAACAAGCAGGCTTTTACAAAGTCAGATCAGAAAAAGCTGTCATGAACCGGCTGTCACTTCTGAGGCATTACTTTAATCCCGTAAGTCACTGAGAGAGCACAGAGATTTTATTTTGCACCAAATCACCATGCTTGGATTCTGGTGAAGGGCTTGGAAAAACACATGCTTGTTCATCAGTAACCTCACATAGGTTTTTTGTGAAGCATAGGCTGTCCTGGCTAGAGAACTGCCTTAGCCAGTGACCTAAGCTGTAACATTGCTCCTTGATGTGATGTAAAAAGCCCTATTGCCTTATTGCAAAGCAGCGTTGGTATGTTCGTGTCATCTCAGTCATTGGAGATGACTACAAAACACCCCTGCCTAGTAACACATTTTTCTACACGGTGGTGTCTCCCAGCACGTTTCAGTTTCCCCATTATCCCAGCACCTGAGATCCTTTCTCATGAAATCAGTGGCATTGCAAAAGTAATAGTGACCTTTCGGGACTTTGCCAGTTTTTATTTTTCCAGAACCAATGTTTGAAGGCTGGACTTTGGAAATTCAGTTGCGTGAATGATTTTGGGGTAGAAGGTGTGCCCATATTTCTTTTTTACATTTTGTATCACTTAAAATAAGAAATTTGACAGACTGGATCAGTGCTGTGACCAGTCTTCTATCACCTTGAGCAACAGGATGCAGAAAACGCCCCTTTGGTGTCATGGATGCGCTTCTTGGAGTAGTTTGTCCTGGGTCTGTCCCACTGGGTTTAGCAAATCTCCCACGTCTTCTTTGGCTCATCACCGAGTAAGGACAGCAGCATCACACCCATGTTAACGCGTGTGACGAGCACACTGCAGTTCCACTGATGGCTCGCCAGCGCCCTTCCTTCTGACTTCTCCAGTATCCCCTCCCAGACTTAAAACTCCCATAGTAGTTAAACACTGAACTCTTCAAGGGTGCACAATCTGTAATAACATTTAATACTACCTCCAGCATAAAGATCCATCTGCACTGCGAGACAAGTAACAACTGTTAAATAGAGAAGAAGCACCTGTGATAAGTTATTTTAAAAAGGCTCGGTAACAGGCCACAGCCCCTGTATCAGGATCAGTCCCATCTAGGCACAGACCAAATCTGTGAGTCATGGGATCGTGCTTCAGAGCAGATTAACCTTGTAAGAAATGTCAGCAGCTGTCAGGACAACGGCACGCCACCATGGCCAGCACCTCTGCCATCTTTCAAACACACGCTCACCAGGGAATTAGGCTCTGCCAGGCTTTCTGCATCATCTCTCTCACTCACTTTTTCACCACCTTTTTTGTATCCTCTAGACCCCACTGAATTTCAACTTACCGTCAACATGCTGGCGTGACTTCTGACCGTACACTTTTTGTGCGACTGCTGTGAACTACCTTGCCTTTTTTAGCTTGTAGAAGTCCATTCCTCATTTTGATTTTTGCCTGAATCACCAAGTGTCATCTACAATTCACTTCCTCCCGCAAAAGCAAATACCGGCCAGTGCTAACAGCAATAAACGCTGTGTCCTGCTGCTCAGCCCCAGTGACTGCAGCTTTTGTTTAAAGGCACCATAGGGCTGCTGGCCTTACAACATCTTTCTTCATCCTTCTACATTTTACAAGTTTTTTATTTACACCAAGCACGCCACCTTTTCCCCAAAGAAAATCTCTGTTAAAACGGTTCCACAGACTGTGTTAAACTTTTATACAGTGGGAAGGAAAAAAAAAAAAAAAAAAGGCAGGACTGTGCTGTGCTACAGATTTTACTGCAAAGGATCTCTTTCACAGTCCTTTTAGGGACTTCTGAATGAGAGTTTTATGAATTTATAACAACATATATGTCAGGCAGACACTGGAATTCAAATTATTTTAACTCCAACTGAAGGCCTGTGTTTGAATGTCTGAATGCATTCCTTTGTGGCTGAGATTTCTGGAGTCTTAAAACTGCAAAGACCATATCTTCATTATAAATATTCCATTTCTTAGTCATTCTTGTGTCGAAGGACTGCTGGAGAGAAAATCTGCACGAGTGTGGTCCAGGAGGCGACAGAAATCAGAAGAATTTCGTTGCAGAGGTAGGGATGTTCTCTGAGGATGCTCACTGAGCCTGGCATCTCTGCTACGTAGCTAGACCTTCGGTACCAAAAACGCGTAACACCAAACCCAACAATGGTATTGCTTGGCTAGCACTCACACTCATAGCGAGCTGTCTTGATCCTAGTGCCTCAGAATCTATTGGACTCATTTACCTTCAACGTGGGAGATTTTTCTTGGTTTCCTTTTGCTCTAATACAGAGTCTGGATGCCTGCTGGGCTGGAGGGTTAATACAGACCTCTGTATCTCCCCAGCTGGTTGTTACTGTCCACTTCTTAACTATCAGAATGGCTCATAAATGGCTGGCTTATTGGACTACTTAGTTTAATGGCTGTTGAAGAAAAGACATTCTTACACAATGAACCCTGTAATTGTTTCTTTGGAAACCCTTTTGCAAGCATCTGCTAAATACAATAAACATTTCCATGTGGATATAATGGCAATGCAGTGTACAAATAAAATGGTTGAGATGAGGCATGAGAATGGCTTTGTATTTTATGAGTGTCTGATTGGTTTTCAGAAACATGATGGCTATTTCCACTTAATGAATGCCTCAGAAAAAAAAAAATATTTCAAGTTTTACAATGTAGGCACTACAAGAACTAGGAGTAGAGGCAAAAAGCGTGCTGTCTGCTTTCCCCACTGCTGCATTTCTAGCAGCCGACTCATCCCTTTCTTGAATCCCCCAAAAGTCTCTGAGATGGCTCATGCATAGGAAGTAACTTCCATTCCGTTTCGTGCAGAAACAACCTCCAGCACTTCGCTGAAGTTCAACCTCTCACGTATAAGCCAACACAAATATGCCAGTGAGAAAGAAGGATCCTGGCTAAGGCAGGGCTTGGCTAAATAGCCTGACCTTTTTCTTGGCTTGGCTCTGAAACGTATATGAAATATATCAAACCACCCCACTCTGGCTACCTGCTGTGCCCAAGGCTATTGGTCAGTACTTAAGAAATCCTTCTTTTGAATTAACAGTCAGTAGTATCGTTTTCTTACAACTTAAAATGTTAGTTAATGGTAGGGTACCCAAACATGAGATACAGGGAGCAAAGACTGACCATAGCACCACTGAGGGCAATTGTTTAGTCCTAGAAACATATTTATGCCTCTGCATTTACCCAAGCCAGCTTTCCAATAGGATATATTCCTGAGGTTAACACTAAACCCCATGTGCTTTATTATCATTTATGTTCTGTCACAATGATTTATTCTTCTACGCTTCCTTCTCATTCTTCCAGAGAATACGGACAAACAGCACCTTACTGTGACACAAAATGAAGATTTAGCAGCAACTTGATTTTAGTAACATTTCTTCCCCACTGTTACATGAGATTTAAATAACCATAACTGGTCTTTTTGAATTGGTTTCATCTCAAAATATTCCAGTTCCCTTTTACAGTCCAGCAGAGCCTTTGCTACTCCTGCACTAAGAAGTTGATAAGGGCAGTTCTAGGAGACAGAAACGCCTTTTTAATGGTTCGTCCCTGGAGATGCTTGACTCCAAGCTCACTCTGAAGAACTAGCTCGTGCACTTCTTCAAAATTGCGGGCTACTTGCTGAGGAACAAAAACTTTGCCACAAGCTTTGTTATTGATCTGAAAAAGACAGGCATGAAAACAAGAAAAAACAGAAGTTACTAGACTGATTTATACAATTTCATTTCCTGAATCCAGTCCATCTTGTTACATGGGGAGGGGGAGAAAGGGATCAAACTTTCTTTTCTCCAACTCCAACCTTTTTAAGTAGAGGATAAAATTCTCCTTACCTCCTGTCCATCTACCATAAAATAAGAGAATGAAACTGATTCACGATAGTCAAGGAAAATTGAAGAAGTGGCCATAGGAAGTCTTAGTTTTGAAGATGGCAAGCAGCATGTCGCTACGCAATGTGGCAATCTTTTACATTTAAAACCACGGTAGTTACACAAGCTGAATACTGAATAAGCATGAACATAATGGTTTGTCAGGCAGGGATCTTGGTTTGTACATACTTCTAGGCTGCCATTTGGATTCTTCACAGCTATGTAATTCCTCACTGGGATTCAAATGCAAGACATTAAAATAAAAATATTTGTAGCTGAAAAGGTATCTGAAAGATCTATCATCACTCATTTTTAGAAAAATAGGCTTTAACTCATTATGTTTTATTCACACTAAACACATGACTTGCTAAGCCAACACCAACCACAAAGGTGACAATAAGGTAATGTTTTCCCGTGTGTGGCTGGTTTACAGAGCAGTTTCCATACTGGTTTTGCATCAGCAGGGCAGAATCATGTAAGTAAAACTGAGTAAGGCCTTTAGTGGGAATCACCTTAATTTTTAAAATAATCTTATAAATCCTTTCTGTCACCCAGTAAGAGCAGAAAATGGACAGGGACTACAGAGCCTGACTGACTACTTTTCTAGAACTGGCATAAAATTCATTATTACAAAAATTTTCAGATTTATATGGAGTACTTTCAGTGGATTAATGAAAAGAATATCAATCCCACATTTTAGCAAATGAATCAATTTGATTTTTAAAAATCCAGATCAAATTACTTGCGTAAAAATCTGCTGCAGCTACTGCAGATACCTGACCTTTAGACATCATTGTAATGTGTTCTCAATCATCTAAAAGGAATATATGTTGCTTCATACAGCTTAGACAAAAATGCATGCAGCTTGGTTTTCACTTGGATTTTATGCAGGATACGTGTATGCAACATACCACCGGTGACAGAGACCTGCTTCACCTACCTAGTTTGTATTGTGTTGAAAATAAATTAATCTCTGCAATTCTCAGAGAGAGGAAGTTGAGACAGATTTTTAAGGAACAAGATGAAGTCTCAAATGCAGCTGGGGTGAGTAATTTCTGTTTTTTTGACTGGACTTGACATTAATTTGTAGTGCTAATACAGATAGGCTTTTATTCCTACACGCATCCATAACGTGGTACCATAAAAGGCTGGCTGTGTTAATCTTTGCCTTTAGCACCTGGTGCAAAGTAAATCCCTTAAAAAACACGGAAGAGTTCATTTTTAGAGCTTTTGTGAAAAATACATAAAAGTAGTTCTTTTTGACAGGGCACTTCAGAGAAGTAATGCATTCCCCAGGAAAAAGAAAACAGTAAAATCCAAACTGATACAGTTTTAGTGAGAATATAAAGCAAGCTTGTCAGCTTGCTGCTAGGACACACAGCCTGCAGTTCAAAACTATGCCTGCTCAGTTAAAATGTCATTCACTGTCCTCCATGATGCAGATTAACACGTCCCAGTGGATGGATGTTGGCTGGGGGAACCTTGCCACAGCTAGCCTGTTTGGTGCCGTTCTCAACAGAAAAGCCAAGCAGTCTAAATCAACTTAGCAAATAAATGACTGCGGTGGTTGTGTTTTCCTAGAAAGGTCGAGAAGCCTGGGCCACCCGACACTGTGTACCTTCCCACAGCATGTCTCCTGATCCTCCCACACCCTGCTGCCAGCCGAGTCTGAAAATCCTATCAAATGGCAGATGGGTTATGATTTCAGCACAGGTTTCCAGCGCGGCTTTTCATCATAAATATCATGATGCAAAGTCAAATGTATTAACATCATTCTTAAAATAAGCATCTGCATCACATACTTGTGTGTATCAAGCATTCTATTCACATATTCTTTTAGTTGCGGGGCTGGATTCTCAGTAGGAAAAATATTTTCTACTATGTCTTCATCTCTCTGTCTGTATCTTACTAGACCATCACAACCCTCGGCAGTTCCAGGTAAAAGTGCCAGCACAAGAAACTTGGGTGCTGGCAGCCTTGCTTCTCTGAAAAACCATGGCAAACTGCAAGAGGAGAAATAAGTGAGGCTTGGGTCCTTTCTTCCCCTGAGGAAGGAAGCTGTTGCTTTTTAATTTATTTTTTTTTTTAAACCACATTTGGCATTTTAGAATATTTTGGATCTAGAGGGAGCCAGAGGGAACTAGAGAGGTTATGAAGGATGAAACGATATCAAAGACTGAAAAATAAGCACCTGGAGGCTGCAGAGAGGAATTTTTAATTCCACTCAAACATTTTTTTACTATTGATGTATAATCCTTCTGAGAAGCAAAAATGAAAATAAATATCTGTGTCCTTTTAGGCCTTCCTTGTGTGCCAGAGCAAGAAAAACGACACCGGCTTTTTTTTTGTTTTGTAAAAACATCATCTATAAGACCACAGCTGCTAACAGTTCTGCACCACCTAGAAAATGTGAGGAATGCTAGTCAGAAGTGTGTTCACAGGATGAAATGCACACTACATTCAGGTCAGATTTTTCACAGCATTAACAATACACGGTAGGATTAAAAATATTCAACTTTGCAGTAACATTTGAAGTAATGGATACCATGCATATACAGTGAATTTAAATGTCTTTCTTGTAGGCACTCTACTGTATCGGCCAAGGATGCAGTGAGTTGGTTCCTTTTGCTGCTTTGGGTTAAATACGGAAAGCCGTAACTCCAGCACAGACAGGAAATAATGAAGTATTTTGTGTCAAGAGAAATAAACCCATAATGTCTCAGCAGGCAAAACCCTGGCAGCCTGAGGCAGTTTGATGCCTGGCGAAGAATAGGGTTGTGGCCCACAGACTCGGTTTGACTGTGCAGCCTTGTGAAGAGACACTGCCTCTTTGCAGCTACCAGTTCCTCTGTATGTCAAGTGTTTCTTGGTTTAATGAGGGCTATTCATTTTTGCAGCCGTACAAAAACCTAGTGTCCACAAGACTTTAAAATATTCACATTTATGATGTCTTTTCCCCGCTCCTCCTCCATATTTCCCTCTTGCCTTCCTCTTACAGTAGAAAGCCAGGCACACCTCCTAGGCACAATTTTCAAGAATTATTCCCAGTTTGAAAAAGGAACTTGTCTCTGTGGTCTTCCAGTCACTTGCTTTCTCAGAACTAAAGAAGGTGTTTACATACATCATATTCTCCCAACAAAGGGGTTGTTTTTTCTCTTATTACAAGACTTCTACAAAGGTTATGGCTTTGACAAAGTCAGTCAGGAAAAGAAACAAAAAAAAAATTCATAATGGTTGTTTAAAGCAAAATTCATTTTTATTTTTCTGGTTTCTTTTTTTGAGAAGGAAGTTTTAATGTCAGCAGAAAAATATCAGTGACATGTTTAGGTGTTTTCATGTTTGTTTGTATAGTCTTAGTCATAGTTTTCCCTGTATTGCTGAAGTTTTTATTTTAAGGATACATTTAATAACTCATTTGCTTTAGCCACAATTGCAAAGATGTTTCTATAATTACACAATTTCTCATTCATGACTTCCTTATAAACTGAATGCTGGAATTTAAGATGTTTGCTAGCTGTGCTTGAAAGTGAAGGTTTATTTTAAGCTTGAGCAAAGTGATTATACCTCAGTGAAGATTTTTACTGGTATAAATAAATACTTATCACTTAAAGAAAGGAAGAAAGAGGAAGGAAGCAAGCAAGCAAGCAGTAAACCTACAGGAATATTAGACTAAATCTGCTATTAACCCCAGTTGGCACTTGAGTCCTCCTTGGTTTGGGAAAAGAAGCCAGTTGAAAATTTCCTCCAAAAATACACACTCTGTGGCCTCGGCTAAGGATGTATGTTGAATGTTAGAAAAATTAGTGTTTTAGCAGCAGTTCTCATTCTGTTCAAGTGGACTGACTGAGAGATCTGGCAAGCTTTGTAATTATTTGCAAAGATATTTTGGTTAAGGATCAACATGACGTACCCTAAATCCAACCAATCTCTTCCATCCTCAAAAAACCCAGCTGAACAAAAATAACCCAATTGCCTTACTCCTTCTACCCAAAGGAGCTAACAAAATAAAATACAGATAAAATGCATCGCTTCTGTTTCTCTTACACACGCACATAGAACACGCAGTTTTACATGACCAAACAACATTTCTTGTAGAGGCTCCATTTTGTTCAATGTCCAGAAACACAAAAAGTCTTTAAGTTGAAACATTTAAATTAATTTAAAACATTTAAGCTTAGAATGTCCGCATGGTATGTTAACGGTTATTCTGTGGTTAGCAGTGGAAAAGGCAGGAGTCCTGCAGATCTGATAGTACGCAACTACATCACTACAGACTACCGTAACACCTGAGCACGAAGAACCTGAAGGCAAGTTGCCCAGGAGCCAGTCGATGGAAGAGCTGAGACACTACTCATGGATCCCACAGGCCTGGCTCCAGGCAGTCGCTCTATGGCCTGCAGTGGCACCTGCTGCTGTGCCCTCTCTAATGATAAAGCTCTATGATGCCTGGGAGCATGCTGAATACAGACTAGTTAGCTAGACAGGTAGGAAAAAAGACACTAAACTACACTGCGCATGTGCACAGACACATGCTGGAGAACTGCAGGTTAACTAAACGTAGTTACGTGTCCGCTCTTCTGCTGAGCTGCCAGCTCCTTCTCTAGACCAAAAGGATGCTAGAGCTCAGAGAGAAATTGGAATGACATTACCAAGGATACCTGTTTTTCCTCAACCTCAGTCCTCCAAATACTGAATGCTGAATACTCCAAATGCTGAAACGTGCCAGAAGCTCAGCCCAAAGCAGACAGGAAACGTCGTTTGGCAAAAATCACAGCAACTTAACCCAACTTATGGTAGGTTGTATTAGGCAACCATAGCGCTACAGGTACCACAAGAAATGTCACCTACTTACACATTTTTTGACAGAGCCAAGTTCATAAATGTGCTGTCAGGCAAAAAGTCTGGAGGGACCTGTATTTTGATCATAATTTTGACTGCACCGTCCTTGCCCACAGTGGTTAATTGGCCAAAGCCCCACAGGTACTAATATGCAGTCACTCAAAAAGGTTTCTGTTGAGATAGTCTCCCTTCCAGACTTGCTACATTTTTTTAATGTAGGAAACCATTTTAATTACTCAGCGCAATGGTAATTGCAGCTTCTATTCTGTCTGATCTTTCACTGAGCCACCTAAGAAGGGAACAGACTTCGACAAGAGCAGAAGTTTTGTCATCCTCTGAGCTTGTAACACATTGGTTAGCCACCACTGAACCTACATGAAAGCACTCTTACCAGAACAGACATCTCCACAACATCTGATGGCTGAAGGTACTCTGGGTCTACTTCGGGCCAGGACTGATGCAGCACATCAACATCCCAGTGATGATGATGACAAAGTTTGTTTTGCATATGCGCCAAACCTAGAAAATGAAACCAGTCAAACATTCAGCTGGGCTTTAACCAGAATATTCAATCTTTGGAATTTGATAAGTAAGATCAGAATAAAGTTGACTTTAAAAGCAAATCCCCTAGGAGGAAATAACAGTGTTTAGATGAGCATACAGCACATTATAAACAGAAAGATATACATCTCTGAAGCGCTTGTTTTATGCCATGTGTAGGATGCTAACATGAACAATGTGGGCACAATTTAGATTTGTATTAGCACTCTGTAACTTTGCCAACAGCACAGAAGACCACAGTTTATTATTTGAAATCATAACACTGCAACACAAACTGACGTCTACTTCTGGAAGTCAATCATAATCCTGCATTTTTTTTTCAGTAACACCACCAGTTTGATTAAAATTTTACTCAGAACTCAACCAAAATAATAAACAATTATGGCTTATTATTTTACCATCTGTAATATGCTGAGTAGCTTCTAATTATGCAAGTCAAGCTATACTTGCAAGATTTTCTCATATTTTGTGGAGTATCTATTTTCTTACAACTTAAAGGTGCCACACTACCTTGCACAGCTTGCTCTCCTTCTTATGATACATATATTCTAAAACACTTTATCCTTTGATTTTATTTTAAAAGCTCCTAAAATGGCTATAAGCGATCTCCTTTTATTAAATAGGCTTTGCTTTCCTCAAGACAATTTGTTCCTGATTTGTTTAAGTAATAGGAGAATAGGATGCAATTCATTCTGAAGCTGCATTCTTTAACTGAATAAAAGCTTCCGAGTGGAATTTATGTTGCTCTTTGCTCCAGCTGTAGGACAAAATGGAAAGATTTCACTTAACAAGAGGCTGTCAAATTTAATCAAAATTGATGATGATTGCTCCTGTGAGTCTCACAAAGCCAGGGAACTTTTAAATTAAAAACATTCACTGTGTATGAATAAGAATACAGACTAAAACTTTTTTGTAAGTACATGCTTCATTCAGAACTGCAAAATGTATGTGAAATCTCATCTGGTTTAGGGAAATACCAAGCAAAAGCATAAAGGAAACCCATCAACACAAGATTCACTGTTGAGACGGAGGCACCTGAAGCTGTTCAAAACACAGCACAACAGCAGTCATAGGAGCAAAACCAACCCACGCACAATACCCACATGAATTTACCTAGCTGGATTGTTTAGACTAATACAGTGAGTAACAGCAAACAGGCGCATAAAGAGAATGCAACTTTCTGCAGAAAAATCCGCCAGATTTTTGTTAGTGTTTTTGCAGACAAAGCACTTTGGTAGAATGACACACAGCCTTGCTATCTGCTGAATGATTCAGAATGGGGCAGTGGCGTGGACTGATGGGAGCTATTTCTAATTGCAAGCAAGAATGTGCAAATTTCCTAAGAATGACAACAAAACCACAATCTTATTAGGTAAATAATTGATTAAAACACTTCAACAGGTCTGATTTTGCATGTTTTTCTTCTCTCACAGCAGTAGCTTAGAAACTGAAAGAGCAAAAGATAGGAACTCAAGCAGAAAAAAAATTCTTCACATTGGTGATTCATTATCACGTTGACTTTAAAGACAACAGCTGCCAGATTCTTCCCTTTTTGGCATTTGAACATCCAGATGAGCTCATTTCTTTCCAACTGATCACATGCCTTGGTGCAGAAGCATGCACACTGGCCACTCCTTATTTTCCTGTTGAAGTGGATTTCTTCAAGCCACTTCAAAAAAACTTCCTAATACGATTCAAGAGCTTCTATCTATGAAAGCAAAACCAGGGTCACTTTTAAATCCCATGGAGGCAGTCAGTCCTAATAAACTGACTAACCAAAAAAATTAAAATTAATTCTGAAGTAGATAAACTGTGACTAAGCACAGTGTCAATCTTTTGGTTCTCTTTCTTGCTGCAAAATGAGCTATGAGCTCATCTGTATTAAAAAAAAAAAGTGCAAAAGTCAACAGAACTAGTTTCAGAAAACAGAGTTCGACAGGAAACCAAAATGAAGGTTTTACTTCTGTTGCCTGTTTGCCTTCCTGCCTTAATTCACAGTTCATGAGCTGTAGAACACAGAAAACGCAAAGCTTTGGTTTGCGTTTTCAAAATGCACAAGACCAGAATGCACACACACAAGACCAGAAACTTCATCACCATGATCCAGAATGGTGACGGTCCACTTGTGAGGACGAAGACAGCCTTCCCACCTGATTCTGAGACATTACACAAAAGCACTGTTTGAGAAGTTAAACCCCGACCATTTCACAGCCTTCTGTTGTGAAAACATTAAAAACCTAGTTTACTGTCTTGCTGCACTAGAAAGTGCCTGGGAAGTGCACTTTTATGAAGCAGCATACATTTTGCTTTCTATTTTCTGATGTATTTTGCTTTTATGGCTATAGATTCTCTTGCAAATGTAGGACAGAAAGCCAACTGAGTACATTTTTACTTACTGTAAGCCGTTCACTTTTATGTACACATCTGTACAGCCACACAGGACAGATCAAAGACAATACTTGTGCTCAGTCTGAAGCTCTGATCTTGCTATTGAATCTGCTTCAACAGACTTTTACTGACTAGCAAGCTAATACTAGAACAAGGTTTCCCTAACCAGTAACTCACAGCATTGGAGTCAAGTTAAAACACCAAGTTAAATGCATATTATATTACTGTAAATGAGCGAGTTGAGAGATGGAGGGGACAGGACAAGTCTAACAACGTTTCAGCCCATGGGAATGTTTTATTAGCATTATGTGAGTACTTCATAAGCATAATACTTCCCCTAAGGTGCTAAATGGCAGGGAAGAGCGGATTCTCATTTTAAAGAGATTTAAGAAGGAAGATGTTGAAGCAATCACGTATCAGCAAGGTGTAAGGACTGCAAGGTCTTCTAGTCTTACAGAAAAAAGCACTAGAAAAAAATATCTGTAAAATTCCAGCAACAGTGCAGCTAGTTTGACACAAGACTATGTAGGCAAGAGAAAAAGATGTCATTATGGAGCAAACTGAGTAAGAGCTGGCATGGGACAAGCACCGGCACAGAGAGGCTAACAAAGCAGAAAAGGCAAGGAGGATGGAAGCCTTAATGGGTGATAAAAGGAAGTTGATGAAGGCATCTCAAGCAATGCCAGTATCAGAGTTTACGACTATGGATCTTCTAACAGGACATGTAAGAAGATCAGAGTGGAGAGTATAAGGTGACTGTGAGGGTGTCTTATCCAAATGTTGATAATTTTTGGATTTAGCTAAATCAAAACAATAGAAATCTGTGTTAAGTAAAAATCCACCACACTAGCAGACAATCAGATAAAGTATTTAAAAAGCCCAGAGCAGGAGTGTGTAAGGGTAAGTGGAGATGCATTCTGGGTCAGTATCTTACTTGCCTCTGCAGCCTCTTCCAAGGAAAGGATTGTTACCACGTTACTTTGTTCTTGACACGCATTTTTACTATTTAATGAATCTTCCTATTTGGCAGATTCAGACAAGTTGCATACCTGAAATACCTTTCCGCAGCCCAGGAGGAGTATGTTAGTCATATGTGAAATGGTCTGCAACCTCAAAGAACTCAGAGCAACACAGTAACAGCTGTTTTCTAGACAGCTCTGAAACAAATGGTATCATACTATTGGTATAGGAATACGGAATCGGGTTGTGAAAAGCCTGGGTTGCTACAAGCAGACTCTAGAATGTGTTTCCAATTCAGCAAACTCCACGTGAATCCTTTTAACCTTCTGAAAATAATCCACCTTCCTCCACTTGTACAGACTTACTATTCTTCTCTTGGGGTCATTACTCTTGGAGGAAAAAAAAGAAAAAATTCCAAATTATGTTTCTTCGTGGATTTGTGAAGAGGGATTTCTGCATTCAGATTTTCCATTAAAATCTGCAACATTAATTAGCTTCTACTCAGCTCTATTCTTCACAGAAGCCTTCTTGAGAAGGACTGAATTCAGACAAAGAAATTCTTGCAAAAGAGCTACTGCAGTGACAGTTAAAATGTTGCTAAGACAATTACACCATTACAAATTCCAATAATTACGTTTAATTTCAATGTGTCTTAAGATGTGTTTAATATCAGTATGTATCTTTCATGTGCCATCTCTCATAAAAATTTAACAACTCACAATAAGCAGTTTCATATCCTTGTCTGGACAGCAAAATCCTGTACTACTACAAACAAACTGAAGAAAAAAAAGTCTCAAATGGTGTCTGTATATTCCTCAGATACAAGGTTTCAGGAAGGAAACAGATTTCCTCATCCTGTCAGCGTTCATAAACTGCCAAGATATCAGCCGGATGAACTCTTCCCACACTGAGGGGCTACAGTTGCTTTTTCTGTTATTAAGCGATAAACCAGTGTATTCACTGCACAATTCAGACCATCAGGTTGACACACCAAAATACTGAAAACTGTGCTCCTCTAAGCAGGAGAAAGAACTTCACACACAAAGTATCGAAGCACTGGGCTACCATTGTTCAGCTGCTGAAAGGTGAGGCACTTCCCAAACAGCATTCAAGCAGCTTTTCCTTCACTCAGACTGGAAATACTTACTTCCAATACTGAAGTACGCTCTCCAACCAGCTCACAAAGAGACCAAACCCTTCATTTCTATCTGACGCAGGAAAACAAGATGGTCCCATATAAACTAAACCTCATGGGAGAATAATTCCTCAGCTGCAAAGAACAAAAATTGCTTTGCCTTGAATCTACCTAATTTTACTTTAACTGTACTTAAAAGTTGCATATTACATCAGAAGCATGCTTGGAATATCAGACTGCAGTTCTGAATTTGCAAAGTTAATCAACAAATGAACAAGAAATCCACAGCAGACTAAAAAGCTAAAATTTCAAATGAACACTGACACAACTCTTGCAAAGCAGGAGAGCATTATTACAATCAAAATTACTTACATCACTGATGCTAGTCATTACTTAAAATGTCAAGCAAAGCATTTATAATTAACATTCTAAAATAATCTTTGTAATTTTCCTAATAATTTCATTAGTTGGTAACCATTAAGATCGACTGATTTGCAGTTAATTCCAGCTGTAAGTAACTTTTTTTGCTAACCATGAAGGCACCTACATTCATATTTATACACGTAGCCACGTTTTAATCTCTACAAGATACTACATGAGAAAACACTGATTTGCCTTCTTTTTTTTTTCTTTTTACATTTCATTGTGATCTGTGCCAAACAGCTTTTAGATTGAAAGGGAAATTAAAATGCAAACAAGCATTTTTTGCTATTTAAATATGAATGCATTCAGAATACCAGTATTTAAGAAAATTTGTTAGATACTTAAAATTTACCACGTTTTGCAGTTAAATGCAATTTTTTCAAGCAAAGGAGAATATTTTATGTAATTACTGAATAAAACTAACAGTAGCAGGTTATCATATTTTGGACATCAAAGCCTTTAAGACTTTAATATTTATAGATGCTAGCCTAGCTTTTTATTCCAAAACTAGAAAAGGAGAAAAGGCTGGTTGATTATTTTTCAATTTCCAGAACATCTGTCATTTAAACTGAAAAAAGTACTGTTTACACCTGCTCTTCTAGCCTCCAATTGTCAAAATTCATTTTACTACCTCCAGAAAGCCTCACTCCAGGTGTTTAACCAGAAACTTCTATAGTTCTGTGGTTTAATTGTCTTCAAATCTTTGGCAGAATTAACTTAATATAATACCATACATAAATAAGGGTCTTATTGTAGGTTGTCATTGTTTCACATTCAGTTTTAAATTCTATTGTACTTTCTTCTTAAAATGTTTCATGATCATAATCAGTGATCGGGAAAGCATGAAAGGAGAGATTACAGTGCAACAGTAAAGGTATTATTCATCCTGTGAAGCACAATGCAAACAATCAAATTAATGAAAATGCTCTCTTCTACTTTCTTCTCCTCTCCTTTATTACAGCCTTCTTAAGGATGTAGTAAAATTAATATTAAGCATATCTCATTATATAATAAACACTTTCTAATGAGAAACACTAATAAGAAAGCAAAATCCTTTTTCTTCAAAAAAAGCTTAAATACACAAGGAAGCGTAATGTGCTTCAGGGTTAACAAGAACAAGTCACTGCTCCTACAAGCATTCCTACTTAACTGCCAAATTACCTGCTTGACACAAACTACAGGGCTTCCAGATTTCCCAGTTTCATTTTTCCCTGCATAAAGAAAAATGCCCCTTGTTTTAATCACTAAATCAAACAAAATGCAAAGGCTGCGTACAAGTTATTTTGGAATGAAATGTCAGTATTTTATCATGAATATGTTGCTTATGTGTTGTTTATTATTGGCATTACAATAGCAGACAGAGGCTTTCATCAAAGAGCGGGGGTCCACTCCTATAGGTGCTATTTATAGAGCTAATAATACACAAAGTCCTCTTCCTGACTAGTTTACGAGAGAGGAAGTAGCACTACCTCTGCATTTAGATGCAAAGCCAAGGTACAAAAAGAATGACTTACTCTGAGTGTGTATGGAGAACAAAAGGATAAAGAGAACTAAACAGAGTATTTAGGAAGCTTGATGTTTATACTGAAATTATTTAAAGTAAGAAAGCATCATCATACATACATAATAAAGTTTAAGAAATCGGTTACGTCAGATGAGCAACAAGACTTGGTGGAACCAGAGTACAATTCAGAACATGAACTTGGGGAATCTTTCTCTAGACTACAGTTGGACATTTTTCCCCAGAAACCCCAATCCCAGGACAACTGCTAGATATGGGCTATTCCAAAGTAATACAGCCTTCTTACTTCAACATAGTACTTAAATGTACACACACTCTCCTGATGAAATTGTTTAATAACCTTAATGTACTGTAATGATGACCGTGCTAAGGGATTGTGATTTTCATGTTTAGTCATAAAATTCTTCAGGCAGTAATCACTATGCAATGTTGTTTGTTTTTTTTTTTTTTTAATGCTAGTTGCACTGAATGACAATGCACAGTCTTTGGACCACACAAGCAAAATTTTCTCTTTAAAAGCATACAGAAGCTGAGGGCAATACACTCCCAATTTTTATGTTTCCTTTTCATTCTTAAATCAGAGAGAGATCCAGAAAATGTTTACCACTCTCATTGATTTTAGTAGTAAGAAAAGACAACCTTCCCTAACATTCCAGACACTACAGAATTAAGCTTTATGTTTGACAAGTTACATTAATTAAGACATTCTAATGTTCTTTGTCTTTTTATCAAATATATTTGATAATTCTCTATTCCCTAACATGTATTCAAATTTCAAGTTCACAAGGTACTGGATTTTTATTAAATAATTTGCCTGGACCCCTTCTGCCTACATCTCAACCAACGTGGAAAACAAAGTCCTGGCAATTACTTCCATTTAAGTATAACTTTAATTAGACGGTACTTCACACTGTAGGAGAATATTGACCAGAAGTAGCTTTCTCCAGATGGATCATGTCTGATGCCACTCTTTATTCTAAACAATTAAGCTTGTATTAAGACATCTTAAAAACACTGGAAATGAAAACACAGGAAAAAACCCCATTCTCCCTAGTGTATCATTCTGTTTCCAGAGTCTCTGCCCCTATGTTATTGCTTTCAACAGGAGCAGCCTTTTTTTGGCAGTTAACATTATTACAGAGCCATGCACAACTCTGAAATATAAGCAATTTAGTAGCTCTGCTCTGTAAACACTTGAATGCACAACGGTTTAGGATGACTGTTGGAATAAAACTGTTAAAACAGCGTCCAAAGGCTAACATTAGGTCCAAAACCACATAGCAATTTGTGGCCAGTCTTAATGCAGAATATATTCCTATCTTCCCACATACGTCTTGGGACTTGCTCCAAAGAACCTTAAAAGCAATGGCTGAACTCTGGCATGCACATCCCTTATTTCGCAGGCTTTAACTGTAGCAGCACCATGCAACTTAGCCCACTTGGAATTCAGATCTCAAGGTTTACAACTGTGACAGATCTTAAAAAAGATTTCCTGTCCACCATTCTCACTCTCCACGAGAGGTTAATTTGCAGCATAACATCCCTCGGTCTCTGGAGAATTCTACAAGAGCAGGATTTTTACTGAACACTCCTTTAGTCTTTTTAGTATACAGCTCTCTGACATGGTTCTTTTTGCTTGAATTCCTGAAAGAAAATATTTGCAGTCCAAAGACTCTGAAAGAGTTGTTTGAAAAAGGGCTGTCCCTATCCCCACGCTCAGCTCTTAATACTGCCATCCATACACCGGAGCAGCTAGCAGCTGACAGATGAATTCCTCATGCAAGTCCTGTCTTGAATTTTTCTTCCTTCTCCCTTTCTCTGCCTAATCTCAAGAAATCCACCTTCGTACCCAAGTGGAAAGAAACTAAAAGCAGAAAGAGAGATCCGACAACTCCGTAAGATTCAAGTTTGTTTAGGAATTATGACAGAAGGTGTCAAGACAGCTGCAGAATTCAGGGATAAGTGACACAGGTACTATGTTAAAGGTATTTTTGCAAACTTTTTGCCATTTTCTGTTGGAACATCAATAAAAAGTTTATTTCTGTAAATACCTTTCCACATCTCTGATGCAATGTGTGGAGCCATAGGTGCAAGCATAATGCAGAGTGAAGCCAAAGCACCTTCAAATTCTGTGCTGTGGAGAATAACAGGCCGAGAAGCTTGCTAAACAAACAGAAGGAAAAGAAAATAAATTGTTAATATTCTGAGGTGGGGGGCAAGTAGTTTAATTAAGAAGAAAATGCAGTAAGGAAACCTACAATCCATTTCTATGCTTAGGAGAGCATACTTTCACAATAAACTGGAAACCTTAAGAAAAGTTATGGAGAATTAAAACTGCAACTCTTGGTCACAGAGTCCTCTCCAGCACTTGGAAACCAATCCTGAAGAGGCTGATGCAGTCCCTCGGGAATCTGCTCTAGTGTGGGAGTCTGAACACAGACCCATGGGGACAACAGTGGCCCTCAAAAACGTTTTGAGTGCTGCCACTTGTAGAAGTGCAGTCTTAGATAAAATCACAGCTATTTGAGAAGAGCTGAAGTACTTCTATAAGAGAGTCAAGCTGTGCTGAATGCAGCATGGTTTTTGTTGGGATAATGTTCAGTTGTACAGGATCCTAGAGTGGCTTAAGTAAAGCTGAATTTAGTGACAAAGTGAGGTTTTAGAGCTGAAGGAGGATTTGGGAATGAAAAGCAGAACATTGCCTTTTACAGTTTGATGCTCAGACTGCTTTAGTAAAGTGTTCAGCTTTCCTAGTACGTTTTCGGTTTCTTGCAAAGGGCTAAAGTGACAAAATTTGAATCTTTGTTCCTCTATTTATTGTATTTTAATAGAAAAGATATAGCACTAAAAGTAGCCAAATGAACTCTTTCTTTCTTTTCCTGTTTGAGAGGTTACATCTCATAGTAAATTCAGGTTCTGTATTTACTTTGTAATTTTCCTCTCTAATGAAGCAGCACAGAAAAATGTCAGCACTCGTGCTGATGAGAATGACTTGGTGGGTGTGATTAACACCCATTCCCGTCTACTAGAAAGTTGTACAAAACCAGTGATTTGTTTGACGCAGACCTCAAATGTTGTCAGATGGCATCTTCTTCTTATCACTGATACTAACAACGTCAGTGCAAACTAGATTTAAGTTTTAGTAACTACTTCCTGCTTTCTACATTTAATTCTCACCCACCTCCTCCTTTTCAACTGGGAGCAAAAGAGGAAGTGTGAACCTGCTATACAGAAACTTGTTCTTGTAAGATACTGCATGGCCTTCTTTGGTCAAGAAACATGTCAGTGTTCAGACATCTGGCTGTCTGTAGGACACTGATGTTTATTTATTTATTTATTTTTTATAAATGATCACTTATTACCATCCACCAGCACAAAATGCATATGAATCACTGAGCTGGAGTTAAAGAACAGTTTGTCACCTTCCCCACACCACAGTACTGTAGACTCAAGTTATCTCAGTACAGCAATTGTGCACACCCTACTTAACTTTTTTTAAGTTCCATGACTTTACCAATAATCCCCTTGGAATCCATAAGGTATAAAATGGTATTTCAATAAAGAATTTGAAAAATCCAGATTTTTATTTGATTTGTGGTCTAGATCAGGTTACCATTATACACCTGAAGGATTGCTCAACCAGATGTAAGAGTAATAACAAAAATAATTGTAATAATAATAAAACAATAACAGTTTATTATATTTGATCTATTGCCACTGGCTGATAAACAACATAATCTAAATAAAAAATACTAAAACCTTAAATTATTTTTACGTTTGTTTTAAAAAGATGAATTTGTAAACTCTACTACTGGCAGACAGCTTAGTGGTGAAAGCTGTCTCTAACGAATGTCAGATCATGTGTGATTTTCCTTGCAAAGAATAATCCTTTCCTTTAAAACAGAATATTTGCTATATAGCTACCTACACGATTTGGTTAAAAACAAAAGAGAATAAAGAACACAGCTAAACAAAACGTATCCTTTTGAAACTACAGGATGCAGATGTAAACGTCAGAACCTAGTGGCTCTAATACCATCAAGCTCCTCCTGCAAAACCGTGTATTTCAGGGTTACGGTGATACCAGCACATGGTACTTTTGAACTACATAATTCAATGAGGGTCTTGACTTGGTAGCAATACTTATGACAGTAAATGACTTACGGGAAGCTGGACCTATAGTTCAGGCAGCTCCTGCTTTGTATAAAGAATTACAGGAACTGGGTCTGAGAGAAAAATATCTTCGTTAATATCGCATACTTACATGGAGTATATTAGTGAGGCTCATCAATCGGGAAATAGCTGCATTGAACAGATGATCCTTTGTGAAGTACTCTGTTACCTTGTATCAGAAAAAAAGGTCTATCACTAATTGCTTAAAATTCTCAAATATAGAATATTGGGTTTTCAAATAAAAAAGAATTATTGATAATCAACTTCAATTTGTGAAATATGACCACTGTACCTCTTACATGACAACCACTTTGGCATGCAAACATATCATATATGCAGTCACATGCATGTATTGGAAAATATCAATCATATAAAAATTCAGTTGACTAGCTTCCCCTGTTTCAGGATTCTTAAAGCTTCAATCAGGGACAATGAGAACTGTGTATCAGTAATCACCCTCTATTTCCTTTAATAGAGTATCTTCCCTTTGCCCCTGCAAGAGGCTTTCATCCTTGTAAATCCAGTTACGCTGGTGAAAGCTTGTCCACAGATTGCAAGGCTATAATTCCAAGGTCTGTTAAAAGGCCTGGAAGGTCCCTCACCACAGGATTATCAGGAAATGTTTTTATCCATAGAAAAATATTTTAAGTTAATTTTGCAAGTATTTGTATCTCCTTCTGAGTCATGGATAATTGAATTGACACTAATCACAGCATGAGACAACATAGAAGAAGAGATGAACGATCATTTAAGTAATTTTTTTTTTTAGGATATGCTTATGTATTTTCACCAAAATATTTGTTTCGTTCTATATGAAACAGTAGGCATAATAATGAGGTGTGAAGCTAACAGAACCAAAGCTTTTGTTAGAGATAACCTGCATAACTCACCTACAGCTTTGCTCAAAACTCAGACTGATTAACATTTTAATGCCGTAACATTTCATCGTTTAAATAAGGCACAGAACAGAGAATTTTTGCCAATCCAAATCTTAATACTTTGCAGTTCTGTTCCACAGAATTTGTATGTAAATAAAATTACTCATACAGAGAATAATTCAGTTAAAAAATATGAGCTACTCATCTGGGGAAAAAGCTTTTGGCTCTGTAACTCAAGCATATGGTTTTAGCATAAGCAGCAACTTATCTGGTAAATTACAAACTATTTAAGTGTTTCTTTTAACCTCAGAAATCACCAGATTCTTCTGCTCCCAGATCTTTCTGGCTTCTGCCTTCTCTTTCTTATTCAGAAGCTCAGGGTTGGGCATGATTCCTGAAGTCCTTGCTTCAATAAGTTTGGTTACAAGTGCCCAGACGCGTGTTTGCCATCTCTGAACGCCTGGCATAGCATCAGCTGAGATTAACGAAAGATTGCAGAAAGAAATTTCAGTTACAATGAACGCATCTAAAATTTTAAATAAAAGCAAAAAAGGAAGTGAACGCTAAACATTTTTTCTAAAAAACCCCTGTATTTTAAATGAAAAAAGTCAATGCAATTAAGAATGCTTTTGCAAATAATGCTGGGTTGCCTTAAGGGAAATAATAATGTAAAAGAAAAGTATTTTTCTGCAATGACTTTAAAACACACACAGCAAGAATATTTGCTAAATTTCTAAAATAACCCAATGTTATTGCAATGTTAGAGTGTTCATCTCATGTTTTAACTAATCCACAGAACAGTTCTATATGCTCCCATATTTCAAACCCACAGAATACAAACATACATATACACACACATGTATACACAGACATATTTTTTAAATTGAGAGATTTCTTCTAAAATTTTATTTTAGAAATGACATGTACTTTTGCTGGTACAGATGCTACTATGCTAATGACTGTAGGCTCTGATCCTTGGTACCATCTTTTGACACAGCTTAGTTTGGGATGGGGTGATTATACATCTGTTCACCCTGACCCTGCAGGGACCAGTCCTGCTCTGTGGCTGCCCTAAGAACATGTTTCTGTGATCTAGGGACCACGCTACAGAGGCCCCAAGCTACTGCTGCTCACAGCCAGGTCCTCCACGTGGTGTGGTGCAGAGCCACTAGTGAAAGGATGGCTCGAGGTGCAGCACTGATATGGCTTCAGCTCTCTTTTCCAGATGTGCTGTGTTTCTACCAGACTGCACAGCACTACACACTGTGCTACACAATATCAACGTATCCTAAGATGTCCTAGCTGGCAAAAGCTTCCAACTCTGCTCTGGCAACTGCACTTGAAAAGACCACCAGAGCCACTACTAGACTGAGAGAAGTAAAAGATGTGTGAGTGACTGTAATACAGGTGGGTTATCTGTCTAATTGCACTAGATGAAAGACATTCTACTCATCTGGGAACAGTAAAATACAACCTGATTGACTACATCTGCATGATCCTCATGAACTTTTGCAGGTGGGACTGGGAATATGGTGCCCCCCCCCTAACTTTCCATCTCCTGTTCATATCAGAAGCATGTAGACCACCTAGACACGGTAGGCTTGGCATTATCCAGACTGTATTAACGGTGCAATAAGCTGCTGGGTAAGTTTGACCACAAGTGGTCCTGCACAGTCTGGAAGATTGCTTGCCCACACTAGGGCAGAGAATGACATGAGGCCCTGCCCTCATCCGCTGCAGAAAAGACAAGGAATCTGCAAGGGCAAGTCTGGAGGGCAAAGGATCATGTGAACCAGTACCTAATATTCTCTGAATAAGACAATTTTCTGTACTGGGCTTGTGTGGCAAGGTTTTAGTAGCAGGGGGGTCCACAGTGGTGGCTTCTGTGAGAAGCTGCCAGAAGCTTCCCCTACATCTGACAGAGCCAACACCAGCCACTCCAAGGCAGACCCACAGCTGGCCAAGGCGCTGAGCCCATCAGTGATGGTGGCAGCGCCTCTGGGATAATGTTTTTAAGAAGGTGGGGGGAAACTGCACCACTGCAGCCAGAGAGAGAAGTGAGACTGCGTGAGAGCAACAGCCCTGCAGACCCCCAGGTCAGTGCAGGGGGAGGCAGGAGGGGCTCCAGGTGCCAGAGCAGAGGTTCCCCTGCAGCCCGTGGTGAATCAGCCCATGGTGAGGCAGGCTGTGCCCTGCAGCCCATGGAGGCCCATGGTGGAGCAGATATCCACCTGCAGCCCGTGGAGGACCCCACGCCGGAGCAGGGGGATGCCCAAGGGGGCTGTGACTGTGTGGGCAGCCTGCGCTGGAGCAGCAGAGGAGCCCAGGCTGGAGCTTGTGACCCTGTGGGGGACCCACTCTGGAGCAGCCTGTTCCTGAGGGGCTGCACCCCGTGGGAGGGACCCATGCTGGAGCAGTGTGTGAAGAACTGCAGCCTGTGGGAAGGACTCGTGATGGAGAATGTTTGTGGAGGACTGTCTCCTGTGGGAGGGGGACCCCACGCTGGAGCAGGGGAGGAGTGTGAGGAGGAAGGAGCGGCAGAGACAATGTGTGATGAACTGACTGTAACCCCCATTCCTCGTGTCCCTGCACCACTCGGGGGGAGGAGGCAGAGAAATCAGGAGTGAAGTTGAGCCCAGGAAGAAGGGAGGGGTGGGGGAAAGGTGTTTTAAGATCTGGTTTTATTTCTTAGTACCTTACACTGATTTTGACTGGTAATAAATTAAATTAATCTTCCTGAGCTGAGTCTGTTTTGCCAGTGATGGTAACGGCTGAATGATCTCCCTGTCCCTATCTCAACCCACGACCCTTTCATTGTATTTTTCTCCCCCTGTCCAGTTGAAGAGGGAAGAGTGATGGATTGACTTGGTAGGCACCTGGTATCCAGTCAAGGTCAAACCCACCACAACTTGCTTGATTTCTTCAATTGAAACATTCACTATTTTGTTATCATTAAAAATTCAGATCCAAGCTTAAAGAATTATGAGATGTTTTTCACCTACTTTCCATTTTCCCCCCCATAAGTATCTTTAGACTACTAACATCTCCTTTTGTTCACATTTTCCAATACTCTCTTAACACAACAGGACTCTGAAATCTTTGTGTTTCTCAAGTAGTAAACAGGTTGATTTGAATCACTAAATGCATTTTTGCTAGTATTATACCTGCCTGTGCTTAGATTTCTTAAAAAATGTTTAACTACCAAGCTCTAGTATACTTTGCAACTAAGATTGTATACCCACAATTCTTACACTGATTTAATTATTCCATTTTCAAGATGGAAAAATACAGCAAAAGGATTGTGCAACACACTTAGCGGCTTCAGAGGGAATTATGTACCTGCATACTGTTAGGGGTGAAGAACTTAAAGCTTGACTGTTTTTTTTAAGAGACCTTTTCACATGCCTAGTTCTGACCTGTTGTGATTAGATGGTGACAGAAAGCCAACAGAGGAAAGTCACAAAGTCCACTCCTCCAGTACACACAACAGTGCAATAATACATAAACGAATGCATAAGAACGTAAAGGATAATAGTTATCAACTGAAAAAATGCTAAGCGCAGGCTACACTAAGTAGCAAGAAAGAAACACAAGAAAGAATGGAGTACACCTTTTTAAACCAGACATGGAGTGTTTTATTAAAGCCTTATGCAACAAGAGGGTTAAGACTTAAATGTATGCATAAGACTACATTAAAATGTATGAACCACAGTAGATAAAATAAATTAATATGTCAGTATGACAAACTGCATGATGGCAGTAAGTGTGTAGGAGGGTAAATCTTTATGTATTCAAGAAATAAGCTCATAAAAGTGTCATGTGTGCACAAATATTAGTTACTAGGAGCTCTGATTATCTTCTAATGAGATTCTTCCGAGAATATTTCATAGTCCAGCTTACAAAAGTCATTGCACGTGTGTGTAAATAAATGCA